>NC_089491.1:82321431-82635662 GCF_036850765.1 Saccopteryx bilineata | reverse complement strand
TAAATACATACCATATTATTTAATCTTCCTGAGAATCCTAGGATTAAAATATTACTATCTCCTTTCCACACATAATAAAAAGGAGGTTCAGTAAGGTTAAGTAAGTTTCCCATCGCCAAGTCTGCAGTTGGTAGATAACAGAGACATAGATATTTGGAACCAGAGACTGTACTCTTAACTACCTGTAATTGTCTGCTAGCTTCCAAATGTTATTTTTATCCAACTACATAGCACTGATATTGTGATTTAGAGAGGGAACGGAGCAGCTCTGTGACCCAGGGCCTCCAGCTCCTGGCTTTGTTCCTCATATCCTGAGGACCTTCTGCAGGAGGGACTGCTCTCCTCACTCAGCCGCTCTGTTTCCCTTCCACCCCCATTGAGAAAGGACTTTCTCTCCCTTGCCCTAGAGAGATTAGGAAATTCCCATCCGCTCCCTTGCCAGACTTGAGGGAGAGTATTTTCTCTTAAGGGTTTCAGAGGCAACTGCCTGAACGGTGAGTCAGTTTTCCCTGGCGAGGCTGCATTTCCTTCTCTCGACCACTGTGTTGTCTCGCAACAGCTCTAAAGCAGTTTCCTTTTCAAGGCTGCCACAAGCTCTTTCGTTATCTCACAGGAATGTTTAAGAACCACACAGCCTCATTTTTTGATAATAACACAAAAATTTCTCTTTCCCTTTACTTTTAGATCTTGGCTCTGTTTCTTTCTTTTCTTTTTTCTTTTTTGTAAAAACCCAGAGGTAAAACAAATAGTTTTAAAAGCTGAAAATTACTTTCTAATCCAGAAATGTGTGAGCTGGAAATCTGTCGATTTAAAAGTCCAAATATTAAAAAATAAAGTTTACTGTAAAAAAAAAAAAGTCATAGAGTTATACAAACTTGATAGCAAATGTGGATTCTGCCATTATCTAAATGTATGATCTTAGGCAAATTATGTAAATTGGAGATAATCTTACCTCAAATTCTTGAAGAATAAATGGAATTTATGATGTGGTCCAAAACAGGACCTTGCCTGTGAAGATGCCTAATGCTTAACTTAGTTAAAAGTGAATAAAAATTTTAGAAATCTCTCACACAAAATCAGGTGGGCTTCTGGAGCACTCTTTCCAAAATCACACACAAAGAAACAAGTCTTACAGATAAGGAAATGGCAATTCCAAAGAAATCCAAAACATTAATTAAAAGAAAACCCCCCACAACATATGCACCCCTATGTTTATTACAGCATTATTTAAAATAGCCAAAATATGGAAGAAACATAAGTGTACATCAATAGACAAATGGATAAAGAAGTGGTATAGTGGAATAATACTCAGCCATAAAAAGAATAAAATCTTACTACCTGCAACAACATGGGACCTAAATGGTAGAATGCTATGTGAAATGAGTCAGAGAAAGAAAAATACTATCTGGTTTCATTTATACATGTAATCTAAAATACAAAATATATGAACAAACAAAACAGAAACAAACTCATAGATACAGAGAACATTTTGATTCTTGCCAGATGGGAGCAGGGTTGGGGTGCTGGGTGAAAATGGTGATGGGATTAAGAATTTAAGAATTACTAATTGGTAGTTAGAAAATAATCATGGGAATTTAAAATACAGCACAGGAATATAGTCATAGTACTGCAATAACTATGTATGATGTCATAGGTACTAGATTTATAGAAGTGGTCACTTTGTAAGTTATACACAATGTCTAATCATTATTTTGTATACCTGGAAAACTATATAATATTTGCATAGCAACTGTTATTAAAAAACATTTAAAAATAAAATAAAATAAAAGACAAGAAACAAATGATTATAAAAGTTAAGATAATTTAGTAAACTGATCTTAAATTTAATGCATTCCCAATAAAAAGGTCAAGTTTAAAAGAAAACAAAAGTAAGTCTTAAATACGCAGATAGTTGATAGCACTGTTGTTGTAATAATAGGATATAAAACCAAATAGTAGGATATAAAGAAATGCAATTTATAAATATCAGGAAAGAATATTCAGCATCTATGATTACCAAGTATAAATAAGACATTTCTAAAATTTCAATTTCAACATTTCTATTGGTGGCTTTCAAAAAGTTATCTAAGAAGCAAGAAGAATTGTTTTACAAATCTTTGAAATATCAAGAAAATAGATGAGTGAAAAAAACAGACTGTGAGAAAAGGTGAAAAGGAAGAAGAAACTGTCTTTATTGATCTCTTATGATGTGTCTGGACTGTGCTCAGCTCTTTTTATATTACTTTGGATAGTTGTTGTTGACCACCTGGCATCCAGGTCACCACCTACAGTTGTGGGAGTGGACATCTGACCTAGACTGGGCTGCTACGAGCACTGGCATCTCCAGGGCCACCGTGACTGGTCAGGAGGAGATAAAAGAGTCAAACAGAGGCCATGAGTGTAACAGCAGAACTTTTGCTGGAAATCTGGGAAAAGGGGGAAGGATTTTGTCTGTGGTAGTAGGTATCTTGGTCCGGTGAAAGCTTGGAGCCAGAGTGACCACCTCCAGCTGCACAGCCTGTGCTCTGAACATGGACAGGTGACACCTTTCTCTGGTCAGCTTGACATGCCCCACATTGGAAGAAATGTTTAAGAATAAAACCAACTTAAAGGACAGCAAAAGCAAAAGATAGACAAAGACACATTCTTGAAAATATTGTTTCAGCCATGATTGAAGCCAAATGAACTCCTAAAATAGCTGTTATCTGAGCCTTGAAATAGAGTTAGAGAGGACTGGAAAATAAACTAAAAACCTACCCACACTGACCTCTCCCACTTTTTAAAATAACCTTCTGTACTTCCTCCACCTTAAATTTTGTCAAGGGCACTCCAGACAGGTCTGCCCATCAATGGAAGCATGGGGAGATACTCACAGCCCATACCAGACTGGCTTTCTTCTTGCCCTTCACTGTGACATGATGTTTATGTACTAGTCAAAGCCAGCAATTTATAAAGTTGTCTACAACCTCACCTCTGAGTGTTTTAGCTAAATCTTTACTAGAAGGTAGCCAGGACTTAAGAGTTAAACTGCCCTCTCATTTCTACTGTATTTGAAAGCTATGTCTTCTCAGAAGCACATAGCTTTGTCCTTAGATACAATTCAACATTTCCTAATGTCCAATGCATACCAGACACTGTGCTAAGCACTGGGCTTATGTAGACAAACAAGATATAGACATTATCTTCAAGAGACTCATTGTCAAGGGAAAGAAACAGATAAGTATTTGACTAAAAGTGATAGCATGGTGATAAATGTCATAATAACATAATGAACAATTTTATTTATTATTATTATTATTATTATTATTATTATTAAGTGAGAGGCAGGGGTGCAAACAGACAGACTCCTGCATGTGCCTGACTGGGATCCACCCAGCAAGCCCCCTACTGGGTGATGCTCTGCCCATTTGGGGCTGCTGCTCCATTGCTCAGCAACCAAGCTATTTTAGCACCTGAGGAGAGGCCATGGAGCCATCCTCAGCACCCAGGGCCAACTTTATCAAACCATTTGAGCCATGGCTGCAGGAGAAGAAGAGAGAAGGAGAAGCAGATGGTGGCTTCTCCTGTGTGCTCTGACCAGGAATCAAACCCAGGACTTCCACATATGGGGCAGCTGCTCTACTGCTGAGCCCACTGGTCAGGGCCTAATGAACAATTTTTCTATAGAAGCCCAGATCTGTTCTGTCTGACAGGATTTGAATAGCCTTCATGAAAAAAGATATCTTGAACTAGGATTTGAAGAAATGGTATCATTGTAAAACAAAAAGAATGAAATAGAGGGCATTTCAAAAGAAAGAACAACCTGAACAAGAGAGCGGAGTCATGGAGTATAGTGCACCAGAATGACAGGTCCTGAGTAAGATGGTGAGAAGAAAATGGAGCTGGAATTTAAGTTGGGATAGATACGGAGGGCCTGGAAAGCAGGGTTTTTAAGGAAAGGTGTGGCATGCTTAGATCTCTTTAAGACAGGAGACTCTAGTCACAGTTTGAAGGGATAGATTGAAGTGGGACTGGAGGTTGGGGGGCTGCTGAGGGCTCTGAGCATGAGGGAATGGCAGCCAGAACTAGGGCTGAGCAAGGCTCGGTTTACAGACCCATACCATGGAAATTCATTTCTGTGTAAATCTCTCAGCCTCTAGATCAGGGGTCTCTCAACCTTTTTGGCTGAGAGAGCCATGAACGCCACATATTTTAAAATGTAATTTCATGAGAACCATACAACGACCCGTGTACTTTATGCATTATCCAATAAAAGGGTTTTTTTTAAATTTTTTTTATTTATTCATTTTAGAGAAGAGAAGAGAGAGAGAGAGAGTAAGGGGGAGGAGCAGGAAGCATCAACTCCCATATGTGACTTAACCAGGCAAGCCCAGGGTTTTGAACCGGTGACCTCAGCATTCCAGGTTGATGCTTTATACACTGCGCCACCACAGGTCAGGCTCAATAAAAGTTTGGTGTTGTCCTGGAGGACAGCTGTGATTGGCTCCAGCCACCCACAACCATGAACATGAGCGGTAAAAAATGAATGGATTGTAATACATGAGCATGTTTTATATTTTTAATGTTATTATTTTTTTATTAAAAATTTGTCTGAGAGCCAGATGCAGCCATCAAAAGAGCCACATCTGGCTCATAAGCCATAGGTTCCTGACCCCTGCTCTAGATGTTCTTTTCTCCATAACAGGAGGTCCTCGGGTTATAATACAGTTCTGTTACTACGACACTTGACATAATCCGAATTTTGGTGTAAACTGAAACACACCCTATCCTAAGTCACTTACCTATCCTAACACAGTTGTAAAATCATAATCTAGAACATAAAAACACAACTAAGCCACAGAATAAGGAAAAGGACATAAACATACTGTACTGTACACCGTACCGCATATTCTTCCACTGCATGCAACCAAACTAGTGCACCCACGTAGTCTGTAAGTACAGTGCTAATGGTTTAAGCCAAAATACTCACTTCTCAATTTTTTTAAGTTTTATGGGAGCAAGCATCATAAACTTGAAACGTTGTATATCGAGACTGTCATAACCAGAAGACCCTCTGTATTCGCAACTTAACTCCAATGTTGCCATTGCCACAAAGATAAATTTTTTAAAGAACTCAAATCACAACTCTCAGTCAGACTGAGACGTAAGAGTTAACATTATTCATGAACTTCCCCTAAAGAGAAGCCCTTCTCAGCTCACAGGTTAATGAAGGATCTCTAAGGCGGGGACCGTGCACAATTGCTTAGGTACAAGATATCATTTAAAGAGATTAACATTCTCCATGTATATGCAAGGTTAAAGTCAATTCATGTATAAGACAGACTATTGTTTCTATCAAATTGAATTTCAAATTGATTTTCTTGGGAACACTTAGAAGGCTTTCCTATTCAATGGTAGATATTGCCAATCTTTCAACTGACTGGATAAGGTGTGTTCCTTGCTCTCTGGTAAATTCAGAAAAGATATGACAATTCTCTTTATCATCTCCTCTCTTACCTGCAAATGACAGTCTCTTAACTCTGGTGAAATCCAGACTTTGGTGGCAGGGTGTATTAGTTTGCTAGGGATGCTTAAACAAAGAACCACAAACTGGGTGCCTAAAACAACAGAAATTTACTGTCTTACAGTCTGAAGGCTAGAAGTCCAAGAGCAAGCTGTTGGCAGAGTTGGTTCCTTCTGAGAGCTGTGAGGGAGAACTTGTTCCAGGCCTCTCTCCTGGCTTTTGTAGATTTTCAGGAATCTTTGGCATTCTTTGTTTTTTGCTGCATCACCTTGATCTCGACTTCATCTCCACAGAGCACTCTCCCTGTGTCCTGTTCATGTTCACATTTCCACTTTTTATAAGGACGTCAGTTGTTTGGATCAGGGGGCCCATCTTACTCCAGTATGATTTCATCCTACCTTAACTATGTAATTACATAAGCAACAATCCTATTTACAAACAAGGTCACATTCGGAGGTACTGAGGGTTGGAACTTCAACATATGAATTTGGTGGTGGTGGTGGTGGTTGGGGGTTGAAGGTATATAATTCAACAAATAACACAGGGGAAGATGCAATGGCCCTTTTTCTACTTTCTGCTACTTTGTATGGGGTGGAAGTAAGTTTATCAACTCTTCTGTCCAGTTTTCCCTTGAAAGCGGGTCCCTCCCCCCTACCTTGGGTCTACCAGCTGCAGTAGGCAGGGGCACAGGACACTTCAACCATCTCTGATATGCTGCTCTGAAGCCCAAATGAAAACCAGTCCACTAAAAATGTCATAAAAATCTTCAAAAGCTATTAAAATCATCCCTTGTATTTTATTTGCTGTTAACTTTATAAATAGTTTAAAAGACAAGAATATATTTGTTGAATTGGCTTTAGGTCAACTGGGTTCTGTTGGGCACATATGTACCTTAGCATCTGTTGGAGAAGGGGAGTCACATAAAGGGAAAAGAACATTTAATATTAGCTTCTTCCCCTCCAGGCTGCAACTTGAGCTCTTCTGAAATCCAACATAGCTGAATTCCACAGATTAATTTTCTATCATAAACCCCATCCCTGAAACGGTGAATGTGGTCTGCATGAGAGATTAATTTTCTTTACTTAACTTTTTTCTTATTTCTTATGGCCTATAACATTGGGTTTATGAGGTCGAGACTGCTTAGCCTCTCTGGGTTACATTATAATATTTTCTGTGCTTATCTAAAAGGAAAGTTTCATTTTCAAATTGCTTCATCCTAAAGCCCATGGTTTCACCAAAGGCTTTGTAAGGTTGGGGGGGTCTGTGTAAAGGGATTGCAGCAGACAATTCCATTCTGTATCCACCACCTGTTGAGGACTTCTTAAGCTCATGCCTGGCATACAGCAAGAGCTTAATAAATGGTGGATGTTTTTATTCTCTTCATAGACAACTGGTATCTATTATTTTCTTGCTGAAATATAGAAACATCTCTTAAAAAGCACTCCATCCCTATGGTAAAGTGGAAGTTTATAAAATCTACACAAAATCTCAGGTAGCTCAGATAAGCATTCTCTTCTATTGAGTTAAAAACAACAACCTGGTTATGTAGTTGACTGGGCAATAAGACAGGACTTAGCAGAAAGCCCACGGCTACCTCAAACATATTTTTGGAAAGAAAAAATGGACGGGACTCTTATATTGTCTTATTAAGACTCCATGTGCAATAAAATTTCTGTCTTTCATTGTACAATTTCACAAACATTATTGCCTAAACCTAACCTTCCACTGGAAATCTCCTTAGGTTTGATGCCCCATAATAGACAGCTAGGTTGACTCCCACTCCCCATTCCCTGGGAGCCCAGACATAAAAATACTAAAACAAAAAGGTGATAGGGACAACTTTTCATCTTTAAATGTCTTGTCACAGGAAGCTGTTACTAGTCCCTAATAAGCCCCCCCTCTTTTTTTTTTTTTTTTTTTTTTTTTTTTTTTTTTTTTTACAGAGACAGAGTCAGAGAGAGGGATAGATAGGGACAGACAGACAGGAACGGAGAGAGATGAGAAGCATCAATCATTAGTTTTTCGTTGCAACACCTTAGTTGTTCATTGATTGCTTTCTCATATGTGCCTTGACTGCAGGCCTTCAGCAGACCGAGTAACCCCTTGCTCGAGCCAGCAACCTTGGGTCCAAGCTGGTGAGCTTTGCTCAAACCAGATGAGCCCGCACTCAAGCTGGCGACCTCGGGGTCTCAAACCTGGGTCTTCCACATCCCAGTCCGATGCTCTATCCACTGCGCCACCGCCTGGTGAGGCAAGCCCCTCTTTTTTATCTTGCTTTCTTCTCTGATCATCACTTGAAAATGGAGAAACACAGGCAACCCACAGACTGAGTCATTAGGGACACTCAGACGGGGTCAAAGACTTCAGATGATTCTGAGCAATGATGGGAGACTATCAAACCATGATAATATCTGGAGAGACATATTCTCACTCATCAGTAACAAGTTTCCCAACAAGTCTAAGAATTTTCCTGATTGTTTTACTCTTTTCTTTTTGACTTGTTGGAATTCATAAATGATAATAACTCAAAGAGAAAATAGTAGTGGAGGGAAACAGTGAGAGAACAATATACTATTCTAATTTGTTGACCTTAATAAACTGTTGTCATTGATCAACTTGGAGAAAACTACCCCTGTGGAACCTGTTGTCTGACTGCACCTTGCTGTGATATTAAGTGGTCACCTGCTTGGTTCTGTGTGAAACACAGTTTGTCTCCAGTAGAAAATTGCCCATTGGTGACCTTGTCCACCATTAAACAACCAGTACAGGAGGAAATATATTTTTGTAGACTCTTCCTCAGGTTTGACCATGCAGTAATAAGGTTTGCAGGAGCTCCAAAAACAACAATCCTCAACTAGTTCTAATATTATTTTCCTCTTAGTCAAAACTAACCTAAAGGCACACCATCTAATCAGAATGCCCTCTGCATGTATCATATCTTTCTCAATATAGAATTTTAATTCTAAAAATTAGACTGGACAAAGAGTAGATTAAAGATCTGAGTATTGCCTCTCTTATTGAGTATTTCTTCCTTCCTGAATATTGCTTTCATTATTCCCACTTAAGAATACACATGCCCTCAAGAACTAATAAAAATTTTAGCAATCACCCTTAGGAAGTGAAGCAGAAGTAAATACCTAGGGGAAAGAAAAGAACATTCTAGGTCATATAAAAATTGATCCAATTAACATATATATCAAAAGGAAATGTGAAGTTCCCAGTTCAAGATGGTAGATAACCTCCCTCTCTTACCTCTTCCTCTTCCCAATATATTTTGAGTGTGTGTGTGTGTGTGTGTGTGTGTGATAGAGACAGAGAGAGATAGAGAGAGAGGGACAGATAGGGACAGACAGACAGGAAGGGAGAGAGATGAGAAGCATCAGTTCTTCGTTGTGGCACCTTAGTTGTTCATTGACTGCTCTCTCATATGTGCCTTGACTGAGGGGATGCAGCAGAGTGAGTGACCCCTTGCTCAAGCCAGCAACCTTGGGCTCAAGCCAGTAACCCTGGATTTCAAGGCAGCGACCTTTGAGTTTAAGCCAGTGACCATGGGGTCATGTCTATGAACCCACGCTCAAACTAATGACCCAGCGCTCAAGCCGGATGGGCCCATGCTCAAGCCAGAGACCTTGGGGTTTTGAACCTGGGTCCTCTGTATCCCAGATGCTCTATTCACTAAGCTGCTGCCTGGTCAGGCTCCTGTGTTTCTTTCTATGTATTAGGTAGAGCTGCTATATATCCCAGACTTGGTAGAATGGCCTTGTGTAGCAGGTGTCCTGTAAAGCCCAGTGGCACAGCCTCCCCATTACCCAAGCTGGGCACTTTAGGTGCACCCTTGTGTGGGCTGTGTGTACTGTCTTATTGTAGTTGAGCCTTGTTTGTTGTTGGTGTCACTGAAGGGACTGACCCTCCAGGCTAATCAGCTTTGAGGACTGGCCGTGACTACAGCAAAAGAGCTGCTATGTGGGAGTCAACTCTAATAAGCAGTTGGGGTCCTTGGTGTGTTGCTCATGGAGATGGTAGGGTTGTACTCCAGCTTGGTCTGAAGCTGTCCACGTGTTGCACTGGCTCTGGGACCTCCTATGAGGTATAAAGTTAGCCCCTGTGCCCCCTGTACCTTGCCTGGGCCACGCAGCATGAGCTACAGTGTGATGTGCAAATGGCTGCTACTTGTAGTGGGCTTGGGTGTGCCCAGGGGAGGCCAAGCTGTGAACCAAGGCCGGCTGCTGCTGGTGCCAGGCGTGGGACCACTTAGTAAGAGGTATGGTATATGCAGAGGCCGGACGCTGCTTGGTTGAGAAATTTTAGGGAGGTCTGGAGCATGAGCCCAAACCAGTCTTTTGTATGGAAAAACCACTAAAATGGCTTGGTTGGGCTCAAAATTTGGGTGGGGTGGGGTCTCAAGGAATCATATGGGCAAGATAAACAGTGTGAACCAGGTTAATGGAAACTCAGGTATAGTGCCCACTTGCCAACTTTGTGGACAATGAAGTGTCTCAGAAAAGGAAAAATGGTCTCTGCCAGTACTTTTGTCTGGGAGAAAGCTGCCATCCTCCATCTTTTTCTCTGTAGCCTGACAACCCAGGTCATCCCCATGTATCCCTGTTTCCTTGCAAGCTCAAGCACTGAAGCTCAGAGGGAGTGAGTCCAAGTAAGTTCACATGAGGGTCCTTCAAGAGGAGCTGCCTGTGATTCCCTCAGCCTCTGTCCTCCCTCAGCCATAATCCCCGTTGGTCTTTATAGCCAGAAGTTATGGGGACTTCTCTTCCTGGCACTGGGACTCTGGGCTGGAGTCCTCACTCGTCAGGAGGATCCTCCGCAGTTGAAATATTCCTCCCAATTTTAAACCACCACACGTGGGTGTGTAAGCTGCAAGCACTTTGCTTAATTAGTGTGTGAGCACATGGCAGGGGCATCTATGCATAGCCTATACAAGGCTATGGGTGCTTCTCCTGGGCAGAGATTCTCTTAGATCGCTCTCCTGCCACAGTGAGGTACGGTTTTCCTTGCTCCCTTGCCCTTACTGTGAATAACAGATCTTCCTTTTTTATTTGCTCTTTCCCTTTTGTTGTTTATTTGTTCATCTGTCTTAGCGAGCCTCCAATAAGCGGCTATGGCCCCACACTTTCCAGCTCTGCAGTTTTTTTACTGTCTTCCCGAATCCAATGTAAACCTGCCTGGCCTTGGCCACCAGCATTATACACCTCCTAGGACCAAATTGGATTACAACCTAATTTAAGAACAATCATCTTGAAAAACCAACTTTGGACTAAATGAAAAGAAGTCCAAGGATCATGAAGAAGCCACACCGAGACTGGTAGGAAGGGCGGAGATGTGGAAAGGACTACCCGCTTCCAGAAACAAGCAGTGACTGAGGGTCCAAAGGGACTCTCACTGTGGGGAGGGTCACCCTTAGAGGTTTGAGTCCTCAACCACAGGCCTGGAGCCCCAGCCTAGAGCCCCAGAGCCTAGAAGAAGTACCTATACAGCATTAGGCAGTGAAAAGAGCTTGGTTTCTGTTTGCGATAAAGAGAGTTCTTGGAGGTGCAAGCTCCATCTTAAAGGGCCGGTGCAGAAAATCTTATTCACAGCCACTTACCTGGGGCTCCAGTGGGGGAACCGCTGAGAGGACTGGAGTCGAGTGAGGAGAGTGTGAAGTTGGAGGCCTAGGGAGAGACACGGTGGGAGAGATCACAAGAGCACCTGTGCTGAGTCATTTTCCAATACTGCAGTCGCCATCTTTCTTGGGTGGAGCATCCCCTCTGAGTGGCATCAGTCTGGGGAAAGCAACTGACCTGCCCTAGGGAATCTCTCCTGCTCCAGTCAGGGCAACTGGGTTTATCTGAGAAGCCAGGAAGCAGGGGGCGTGTCAGACTCAGTTTTCTAGTGTTGAGGCAGGAGCTTTGCCCTGCATGCTCCTGAATCTATGACTTGTGATTGTGTCTCACATGAGACTCAGTAGAAATGGTTCAGACTGCAGGCAGACCATACCTCTGGGTTTCAGAGGCCACAACTTACCAAGGTCTATGATAAAAGTCTGGATAGACTGACACTTGGGGCTGAGGGACAGGAACCACACCCACCACCCTTCCTAATTCCTGAATTGCCACAGGCTCTAGACTCTACCAGAGTTTTTTTTCAGTGGCCAAGCCCAACAAGCAGCCAGCAGACTGAGGCTGCAGGAGATGGGACTCAGGGAACCTTGGTCTTTTAAGCGGACCTTCCCCTGTGCCCAGTGTGGGTAAAAGCTAGCCTATGTATACAGCTGATATTTCCATGTGCACCTGGGCCCAACAGAGACAGCCACAAACTCTAAATTGCTTGTAGCTCCAAGAAGGTTGCTGAGGGCCAGTCATGGGTAGTGTCTCCCCCTGGTCTGTGCCAGGTTCCTGCCAGGGAGGCCAGGACTAGCACATCCAGTGGACAGCTGTGGAGAGCATCTGTTCAGGACCTAACAACCCTCGCTAGTGGTGTGTCCTAAGGAAGGGCTTCTCACAGATGACCCAGCTGAGGCGAGTTCTGCTGTCTGTGATCATCACTGGTACAGTGGCTCATGTGCATTAGATAAGGTGGAGCTTCACAGTCAGTCAGCCTGAGTGCTGGATATTCTGCCCTGCTGTGCTAGATTCCACAGGGGGAAGGGAGAGAGGCTTGGAGCTCAGACATTCAAAGTGTGGGTCTCTGTGAGCCTATTGTTGGGTCTGGTTAAGGGACTTAGCTACTTTCTGGAGAAGCACAGTCAGCACCAGGAGAGGACTCTCTCAGTCTTCCTCCCTGAGGCCAGGGTCTCACCAGCTGAAAGAACTTCTGTAGAGGGGACCATCAGCCTCACATGATCTGAAACTGCTGCTCACCATGCTGGGGAGAAATAAAATTTGAGTATCCAGTAGTGGTTGAGGGATTAGGCTCTGGAGTAGGTGCCCCTTTCCTCGTACTGTGCTCCTGACCAAGAGACCCCTGAAGTGGGGTCCCTTTAACGTTGTATTCCCAACCTCAGCTGCCCTAACCCACCAAGTTTTCAACCTGTAGAGGAGTTGGTTGGGTGAAGATAGTCTGAGCCCACACTACAGTCTTACTACAGAAGATGTTGTGGGAAGATCAGGCAGCAGCAAGAGAAGGTGGAGCAGCTGAAAAGTAAAGGCAAGTCTTATGGAGCTTGGGGCTTTTATGGAGCTGCTGTCATCTCTAAGCAGGAGGAAGCTGATCCTTATACACAGGTTGGCCCCTCCCATACCACCCAGGCACAAGAAATGCAGACACAAA
Organism: Saccopteryx bilineata; assembly: GCF_036850765.1. Classification (NCBI taxonomy): domain Eukaryota; kingdom Metazoa; phylum Chordata; class Mammalia; order Chiroptera; family Emballonuridae; genus Saccopteryx; species Saccopteryx bilineata. Next base: position 82,622,896 of record NC_089491.1, on the reverse strand, counting down.
CAGCAAACAGAGAAGTAGCTCTAGAAAGGTAGCCCACGGTATGTTACAAATAATGGCTGATGTCAACCCCAAAAGACCTAGAACCAACCAAATCAGTAGTGGGTGGCAGATGGCAGCAACCCTAGATTCAGCTAGCTACACAAGCAGCACAATACACTCCTCAATAGAGGAGTCCAGCAGGCACCAGACACTGGAGAATAAATATTCCCCAAAGGACAGACATGGCACAGTGCCTAATACATATTATCAAGGTTAACTCTTCAGCCAGCCAGCCTGAAGGGATAATGGCACCCATGAAAGGACCAACTGCATTCAACACTCACATACAACAGGAGGGAAAATACTTCCCACAAGATGCATTCCTAGAGCAAGAAAAAAGATGGCCTGGAGGTCAGTACCACTGAGCCCATCTTCTTCATAAAGACACCACAAAAAATTTCAAAGTCACACAGTGCTACCTAATACACAGACAAAATGGGCAAAGAAATATGACCCAAATGAATCAACAAGAGAAATTCCCAGAAAAAGAACTGAATGAGATGGAAGTAACCAAACTACCAGATGCAGAGTTTCAAATAATAATTTTTAGGATGCTCAAAGATCTTAGAGCAACAACAGATGGACACAATGAGCATCTAAATAAAGAATAGCAAGAATCAAAAAAGACAGTGAAATTATAAAAAAAGAACCAGTCTAAAATGATAAATACAATATCAGAAATAAAAACTACACTAGCAGGAATCAATGGTAGGCTGGATGAAGCAAAGGATTGAGTCAGCAATTTAGAGGACAAGATAAGTGAGAGCACAGAAGCAGAGCAGCAAAACAAAAAGAGGCTCAAAAAAAAACTGAGGAAATTCTAAGAGACCACTGTGACAATATGAAGAGAAACAACATCCACATCATAAGGTTCCTGAAGAAGAAGAGAACAAATAAAGGATAGAAAACCTATTCGAAGAAATTATAGCTGAAAACTTCCCTAAATTGATGAAGGGAAAAGTTACACAAGTTCAAGAAGCACAGAAAGTCCCATTAAAGAGGAACCCAAGGAGGCCTACACCAAGACATATCATAATTAAAATGCTGAAGTTAAAAGAAAAAGAAAGAATACTAAAAGCTGCAAGAGAAAAGCAGTTAATTACCTACAGAGGAGCCCTCATAAGGATGACATCTGACTTCTCAACAGAAACACTTGAAGCCAGAAGAAAATGGCAAGAAATATTCAAAGTGATGCAAAATAAGAACCTACAGCCAAGACTACTTTATTCAACAAGCTATCATTTAAAATTGAAAGAGAAATAAAAAGCTTCCCAGACAAAAAAAGACTTGAGGAATTCATTACAACCAAACCAGTACTGCAAGAAATGTTAAAGGGCCTGCTGTAAAAAGAATAATAATAAAAAAGAAATAGAGAAAAAAAAGATTGTAGATTTAAGGAATGAAATGGCAATAAATAAGTACATATCAATAATAATCTTAAATGTAAATGGATTAAATGCTCCAATCAAAAGAAATAAGGTAGCTGCATGGATAAGAAAACATGATCTGTACATAGGCTGTCTACAAGAGACCCACCTCAGAACAAAAGATACACACAGACTGAAAATGAAAGGAAGAAAAAAAGTATTTCATGTAAATGGAAATAATAAAAAGCTGGGGTAACAATACTTATATCTGACAAAATAGCATTTAAAACAAAGGTTATAAAAAGGGATGAAGGTAACTGCATAATGATAAAGGGAGCAATCCAAAAGGAGGATATAACCATTGTAAATATTTATGCATCTAATATAGAAGCACCTAATTATATAAAGCATATTTTGATGGACATAAAGGGCAGACCTGACAGCAATACTATAATAGTAGGGAATTATAATACCCCACTAAAATCAATGGAGAGATCCTCCAGACAGAAAATTAACAAAGAAACAGCAGCCTTAAATGACACACTAGATCAACGGGATTTAATTGGTGTCTTCAGAACCTTTCACCCCAAAGCAACAGAATATACATTCTTTTCAAGTGCTCATGGTACATTCTCTAGGACAGACCATGTTAGGACACAAAACAAATCTCAATAAATTTAAGAAGATTAAAATCATATCAAGTCATATCAAGCATCTCCTCTGATCACAACACATAAAACTAGAAATCAACTACAATAGGCAGTAAACTCTCTGATATCTCTTGTAGCAATATTTTTGCCGATTTATCTCCATGGGCAAGTAAAATAAAGGACAAAATAAACAAATGGGACTATATCAAACTAAAAGCTTTTGCACAGCAAAAGACACCATTAACAAAATAAAAAGACAACAAACACAACAGGAGAAAATATTTGTCAATATGTCTGATGGGGAGTTAGCAACCAAAATTTATAAAGAACTTCTAAAACTTAACACCAGGAAGGTAAACAATCCAATTAAAAAATGGGCAAAGGAACTGAATAGACACCTCTCCAAAGAGGACCTACAGATGGCCAATAGGCATATGAAAAAATGTTCAATGTCACTAATCGTCAGAGAAATGCAAATTAAAACCACAATGAGATACCACCTCACACCTGTCAGAATGGCGTTAATTAACAAATACACACACAATAAGTGCTGGTGAGGGTGTGGAGTAAAGGGAACCCTCCTGCATTGCTGGTGGAAATGAAGACTTGTGCAGCCACTGTGGAAAACAGTATGGCGTTTCCTCAAAAAATTAAGAATGGAACTACCTTTTGACCCAGCTAACCCACTTTTAGAAATATATCCTAAGAATACCAAATCACTGATTCAAAAGCTGATATGCACCCCCATGTTTATTTCAGCATTATTTACAATAGCCAAGATCTGGAAACAGCCCATGTGTCCATCAGTGGGCAAATGTATTAAAAAGCTGTGGTACATATACATAATAGAATACTATGCAGTTGTGAAATGGAAGGAAATCTTATCTTTTGTGATGGCATGAATGGACCTGGAGATTATTATGCTAAGTGAAATAAGCTAGGCAGAGAAAGAAAAATACCATATGATCTCACTTACATGTGGATTTTAATGAACAAAGTGAAGCAAGGAATGGGGTAGAGGCAGAGGCAGAGTCACAAGGAGCAGAGGGACAGCTGTGAGAAGAAAGGGGGTGAAGGGAAGAGATCAAAAAGGTAAAAGGATTAGTGAAATTATACATACGTAACACATAGATACAGATAACAGGACAACAAATTCCAGGGGAAAGGGAGAAAGGTAGTTAAGGAGAAAGAGAGCAAAGGGGGTATAATGGGGGACACAGGAGTGTGGGGTCAGGGTGTTATATTGAGTGCAACACTTGAATCCATATTAACACAATAAATTAAAATTAATTTTTAAAAAAGAAAAGAAAATGGAAAGGGCTTCTTTTTGCACCTACAGTAGATATAGAGATAGGCAAGACAAGACAGCTTTTAAACAACAGTGCCTGGGACTCCAGTGCACTCTTTCTGTTTCATTGTTTTTATTGTCATTGACTCACTTGTTACCTCATGGCCTATTACCTCCTGGCTACTGTACCTGCACCATTGCTTCCACATTTCAGCATAAAGAAGCAGAAATGGGTATAACCTGACTCAGGCCACAGGAGCTTTCCCAGAATTCTTCATCTTCCAAATGGTGTCTGAGATGTGGGTGTTTCAGCTGGACATACTGCCTCTGTCAATATGGAAAAAGAAGAAATGAAAATTGGGGAAAATATTTTTGAAAGTATAACTGCAAGAAAATCTAACACAGTCTAGAGCAGTGTTTCCCAACCTTTTTTGTGCCATGCCCCACCTTAACCTTTCCAAAATTTTTATGTCCCCCCCTATGTAACATACATAATTTTTAACATTAAAAAATTGATTTGTTCACTTAATAAACATAAATGATAGGTCCTAGGAAGAAATCACTATGAAATTGTTAACAAAACACAGTAAGTAAAATTTCAAAATATATAATGAAAAACAGATATCTAGCATTGCATTTAAATGGCCCGGGGAGAAAGAGTTAAAGTCATGTCGAGTCCATTTTCAAACTGCCCCCCTTAACTATCGAATTGCCCCACTGTGGGGCGTTGGGAAACACTGGTCTAGAGACAAGAAGAGAAGCATCAGTGATATAAACTACCTTTACTATATTTTAGGACATGATATAAAAAGTTATGATCTAGGCCCTGGCCAGTTGGCTCAGCAGTAGAGTGTCAGCCTGGCGTGTGGATGCCCCGAGTTCAATTCCCACCTGGGACACACAAAAGAAGCACTCATCTGCTTCTCCACCATTCCCCCTCTCCTTTCTTTCCCTCACACAGCCAAGGTTTTGTTGGAGCAAAGTTGGCCTGGGCACTGAGAACAGCTCCATGGCCTCTGCCTCAGGCGCTAGAATGGCTCCAGTTGCAACGGAGCAATGCCCCAGAAGGGCAGAGCATCACCCCCTGGTGGGCATGCCCAGTGGATCCCAGTGTGGTGCATGTAGGAGTCTGTCTCTCTGCCTCCCCGCTTCTCACTTCAGAAAAATACAAAAAACAAAACCAAACAAACAAAAAGTTATGATCTAAATCACTCAATCAATACATAAAGATTATAGTACATTATTCAGGACTGCAGAGCTAATAATAAGTTGTGAAGGAAAATAAATAGAAGACAGGTTGCCTTTGTAGATGGGAAATGGGATGATGCAGTGGGAGAAGACTTTTTTTTACTTAATTTCATAGTTTGAATTTTTTTATACTCTGTGCATGTGATATAGATATTATAAGAACTGCAAAGAGAGAGAAAAATGCATGTTGATTTTGTACTTCAAGTAGATGAACAGGCTAGATTTGTTTTAAATATGCCCAATATCTGGCACATAGTATGTGCTCAACAAACATTTTTGAATGAAAAAATTTATAAAATAAAAAGTAAAATTAAATATTTGTACACCCCAAAAAATCACAAAAGAATGATAAAGGTTAGAATATCTGATGCTCTTCAATTTGATGAGACAATGTCGGTTTGTCTTAAAGGTTTGTGGATTGGTTTAAGTGCCTACCGCAAGTCAATACTGTAAATGTGTAGACCTCAGTGTGCATGCCTTTGACCTCTCTCATTGAAATCAGCCCTTTCTAAGCCTTAGGGAGAGTGACTGTGAAGGCAAATGAAGACTAGCAAAAGGGATCACAGCCCAAGTGTTAAAAGAGGAGTCACTGAACTGAAGATGGGTTAATATTAACTGCTTCATGATTTTTCCAGCAGCAGAGGGGAGAGTCAGGTTCTAAGCTTACTTTCTTCTCTACCTGTCAAATAAAAATAAGAATACTTATCTGACCTTTATTTTAGAAAGATATGAGGATTTATCTGTGTTGAGAATGTCAACAAACACCATCCATTAGGCTTGAAAAGGAACCAGCAGTCACTGACTCCATGTTTTAACAATAACAAATACCCAACATGAGTAAAAGAAATAAGCATTGAACACAAAATAATACAGTTAGGTTATAATTCAGAATTTTCAAATATGTAGTAACTAGTATGATAGTGGAGGGCAACAGAAAATAATTGTCAGTAACTGTAAAAGCGTGTGTTCCTTTTGATTCATTAAGTATTTAGAGAAATTTATCTTAAGGAAATAACTAGACAAATTTTGTCTATTGGTGCAGGTTTTTCAATACTTAAAATTTGGGAGTAAATTAAATTTCTAATCATAGGAGATAAAATAAATTAGCCTATCTTTTCAAAATAACACACTATATAGTCATTAAAAACAATTATGCTAGAACTCTATGTATTGACTTAGAAAGTATTCTATAGCCAACATATTGTTAAGTGACAAAGATACATTTTAATACAATATACAAACTATAATCCCATTTTTGTAAGAAAACTTATATGTATACATATGCATAGAATAAAGCCTAGAATTGTGTAAATAGTGAATTATAAATGAAATAGTGAATTAAGCATCTCTGAGTGATAGATTTACGAATGGGTTTATTTCATTCTTTGTACCTTTTCTGAATGTTTAACACATTTAAAATATAGCAGGTAATGCCTTTTGTAATTACTTAGTAATAATAAAGTGACCTCAATTTTAAAGAGAAAATACATCATCTTCAATCTTATCCCAACCCAAATGAGTCATTTGTTCTAGCTGTATCTTAAAAAAATATTTTTTTATTTAAAAAATAAATTTAATGGGGATGACATTGGTTCTATCACACATAGGTTTCAGGTGAACATCTTCATAGCATATGAACTATTCATTGCATTGTTGTGTGCCCATCACCCAAAGTCAAACCACTTTCCGTCACCATATATTTGACCCCCTTTTCTCCCCTCCCGTCCATCCCCGTCCATCTGGTCACCATCTCACTTTTGTTTATGTAAATGAGTTTCAGTTTTATATCCCAACTATATGTGAAATCATATAGTTCTTAGCTTTTTATTTACTTGTTTCACTTAGCATAATATTCTCAAGGTTCATCCATGTTGTCGTAAGTCACAATGTTTCATCATTTCTTATGGCTGAGTTGTGTTCCATTGTGTGTGTGTGTGTGTGTGTGTGTGTGTGTGTATCATATCTTCTTTATCCAACCCTCTATCAAGAGACACTTTGGTCATTTCCATGTTGACAACTGTGAATAATGCTTATCTTAATCTTCTCTGTCCCTGACAACAAAATAACAGATAACATGAAAATAAGCTCTGCCTTGTACAGTTATAAGCTCCGATTTAATTTCTGAGAATTATATAATGGTTTTATTTTCTAACTTGGTGTAATTTTAAAACATAATTACCTACTCATAAAAGTGTATCATTAATAGAAAATGCATGAGATCGAGATTTTGGAGGCTTGAATACTTTCTGCTCCTTGGCTACAAGCTGGTGGGCAAGTTGCTGTGTAGGATTTCTTAGAGATCCAGTGAAGATTTCAGTGGCTTGAGCCTATAAGAATTTAGTTTTATTACTCAAAGATTTTCTATTTATCTGATTTTCATCTCCTTAACATTATAATTGAATGTAAAGGACTTTTCCTGCTGGTTTTTAATATACCTAACACAAAAAGTCTGGATTAAAATATGTATATCTATATTTGATTCCTTGTATTTATAAGTCAGCACTTATTAAATTATGACCTTGGACAAATTTCTTAACCTTTCTAAGGTTCAGCTTTATCATTTTAAAATTATCTAATAAAATGATCCAGCTTTTAAGATTTAAGGTATGATATATTATGTTTAAATACCTGGCACAATCCCTGATACATAGGAGGTGCCAGACAAATATTAGCTCTTGTTATCATTGGCTATATGAGCTACTCACCTCTACTCAAACACATTAAGATCTAATAATAAGAGAATAGATAAGATTGAGAAGAAGAAACCTGAACTTTTTATTAGCATATATCTACATGTCTTCATTGTGTTAAGTACAAATAGGCTTCCATGTTGATGATAAATAGAAATGCAGAAATTAATGGAAAAAAAAAGACATGATTCTGCAATCAGAATTTCCTGGGTACCATCAAAATAATTTTTAACATATATGAACTTGAGAGTTTTCTTGTCTTTTTAAAATTATCTCATGTGCTTTTTTTATTGAAATAAAATTGGTATATAACATAAATTTTAGTTTTACAACATTATAATTCAATATCTGTTTATAGTACAAAGTGAATGCTACCATAAGTCTAATTACTATGTCTACATATAATTGATCGTCAGGCCACCCATTCTACCCTCCCCAAACCCCTTTCTCCATGGTTAACACCAATCTGTTCTCTGTATCTATGAGTTTGAGTTTGTTTTGTTTGTTTTTAGATTCCACACCACTGTGGTTTTAATTTGCCTTTCTCTGATTACTGATGGTATGAACATGTTTACAGTACTTTGGCTATTTGGTGAAATAACCTGGTCATGTCTTTGATGATTTTTCTAATAACGGTCTTTTTAGAAAGCTTTCTAAGGCTTTTGTGAGACAATGTGAAACTATTCGTTTATGAATTACATGATTGCAGGTTTTCACTTTACATGTTCAGTTTTGTTATGTTTCCTTAAGGAAAAATATTTCTTCATTTTGGCATAGCCAAATTTATTCAACCTTTCCTTTATCTCATTTTAGAAATTTTATTTTACTCTTGGGTTATAAATATGTTCTACTATCTTGCCTTACAAAAATTTTATAGTTTCTGTAGTAAACATATGTCCTTAATCAATGTGGAACTGATTTTTTAATCTGTTCTTATCATTAGTAAAAACAATTTATTTTAAAATGCTTAACAGCAACCACAAGTTAGAATGCTTTAATAAAATCAGCTCATTTTTAGAACAGTAAACAATTTAATTAAAGTGTTTATTTCAGTAGATTCTTTGCCCATTTTCATTCAAAAGTCTTTCTCAATAAATTGCATTTAAACAGTTTTAATACTCAGGCTTGTACAAAGATTGCCTCTGATTTTAGAAAAACACAGTTTTTTATTATTATTTGTAAAACAGCCTTTGAAAGTGCTCTGGTAATTTAACCCTCATATTCTAAATTTCAATGGAGAGCAGGGGATTTACCAAATATGTGATGAAGAATCCTTTTTTCATGTTCTTTCTTTTTGGCAGGAACTCCTGTTTCAATTGAAAACATTCCCTTACCATTAAAGAAACCCAGAGGGCAATCATGAGTTAAGACCTGGAAAATAAAACTGAGAGGAAAGATGAAGCAACATGTGGTTGTCATTTTCAAGGCAACAGAGAGGGGAAGTGGTTTTCCACTGCTAGCTAAGCAAAGGCAAACACACATACCATGTTAACATGGAGGGCAGGCAGTAAAAATACGAAGAGATAGTAGTTCCCTTTTTTCATTCACGGTGCAGCAGGTGCTGACTTGTCCTGCATTTAGGAGTACTTTGTGTAGGATCCTGATGTCATGTCCTATTTGAGACAAAGGTTTTCTATTTACCATTGTGGTCTCTCACAGTCTCTCTGAAAGATATGGCCACCCCACTCACTGGGGCTCCTCTCCCACAAAGACGAGCTTAGTAGGTTGTGGGGCTTCCCCAAGACCACAGTTAGAAGTTTAATAGGAAATCACTATCCCTGAATTTTTTTTCTTAATGAAATCTTTTCTTTTTAATTAATTTTAATGGGGTGACATTAATAAATCAGGGTACATATGTTCAAAGAAAACATCTCCATATCCCTCAATTTTAAGTCTTACAAATTATTCTCTTTGTCTAAGTTTTAGAAGGAAGAAAGAAAGGAAAGAAAAAAGGAAGAAAAAAGGAAGGAAAGAAGGAAGGAAGGAAGGAAGGAAGGAAGGAAGGAAGGAAGGAAGGAAGGAAGGAAGGAAGGAGGGAAGGAAGGAAGGAAGGAAGGAAGGAAGGAAGGAAGGAAGGAAGGAGGGAAGGAAGGAAGGAAGGAAGGAAGGAAGGAAGGAAGGAAGGAAGGAAGGAAGGAAGGAAGGAAGGAAGGAAGGAAGGTTTTTGTTTCAAAAATATATTTATGATACCAGATTACAAAAACATTATGAACTTGTAGAAATCACTAATTCATCCTTCCAACCTTCTTTATAGCTTGTGGTCACCTTTCCTGTTTAACCTCCCTTCATATACCTGAGACCTAAATCCTGCTTCATCCATGCTTGAGAAAACAAGACACATACCAAAGATATCATGATATTTACATGAGGGTGGCAACTCTTATTCCCAGAATACTGATTACACTATTCTTTCCACTTAACCCAGATGAAGCTTCAAGATCCTTCTCACTCCAGAAGACTAACATCAATTGATTGGGAAGAAACCTCTTTGTCATCTCAGTTTAGAGCATAGGCCCTCAAACCTCGTAGCTCCTTCACCCAATAACATTGTCTCTGCCAGTTCTGTGATCTTTGGTACATTTAATCTTTCTAAGATTCACTTTCCTCACCCATAAAATAAAAATCATGTAATTATCCCACACTGAGTCTATAATAAGATATAATAAGATAATGTAAAAATGCTATGCAAACATATATAATAACTAATATTACCTTTAATATTATATAATCATTTGTTTTCCATTCATTTTAATGGATCCCATTATAATTAACTTTCTCTTTCAGAAAATTCTGGCCTGCCTTACATGGACTCGTGCATCAGCTAGGATGGTGCCCTCGTGATTGGTTCTCCATAAATGTCAGCCTGCCCATGGCCCATTCCTCATCACTCCTAGCAATGTCACTCTTTCACTAACTGTTGGTTTTCACATTATAATCTGCCTGAGTTAGATGGATTAAAAGAATAACGTCTCAAAGAAGTATTTAAAAACAATAGCATGGCCAATTTCACTACTCATTCACTCATAGGTCTCTGCAACAAGATAGAAACCCTGGAAAAAGTATGTGAGCCATAGGGGCAACCAGGCCTTTCCCTCCTTAACAGGATGATGAGAGTGAGGCTGCTGCTGCTGGTGATAGTAGTAAACACTGATTAAACATTCTCTGTGCCAGACATTGGTCACTAATCTTTATAACAACCATATATATGATAATATTATCTTCATTTTAGAGATCAGGAAATTGGCACAGAGAAGTTAAGCAACTTGACAACTTCATGCAACTATTAAGTTGGTGTAATAGTCAAGGTTCTTCAGAGAAACAGAACCAATGAGAGATGTAACTATAGATGTAGATATAGATTGTAGATGTAGATATAGGTATTGTTGTAGATATAGTAGCTTATTACAGGATTGGCGCACACAATTATGGAGGCCAAAAAGTTCCATTATTTGTCATCGGCAAGCTGGAGAACCAGGAAAGCTGGTAATATAATTCAGTGTGAGTTTGAATGCTTGTGAATGGGGGTGGGAGGAGGGGAATGCTAGTGGTACATATAAATCCTGGTCTGAATCCAAAAGTTTGAGAATCAGGAGCACTCATTCACAATGACCAAAGTCAGGAGAAAGTGAATGTCTGAGCTGAAGCAAAGAGAGAGAGAGAATTTGCCCTTTCCCTACCTTTTTGTTTTATTCAGGCCCTCAGACAATTGCTGATGCTTGCCCAAATTGGCTATGGCATCTTCTTTATTCAGTCTACTGATTCAAATGCTAACCTCTTCTGAAAAACAGTTTAACAGACACACCCAGAAATAATGTTTTACCAGCTATCTGGACATCTCTTAGCCAAGTTAATATGACACAAAAAATTAACCATCACAGATCATGCAACTGTGAAGTATGGGTTCAAACCCAGGCAGTCTGGTTCTAGATGGTGTGCCGACAGCAGCACAGAACCAGAGCCCATCTTTCTTCCTTGAGCCCCTTTTCTTCATCTATAGGGCTGGATGGGCACTGACCAGCATTGCCTGATTTTTCTGCCTGGGAATTTACATGTCAAGGAATAATTTAGGCTTTTAAATATCTCATGCAAAATTTCTGATAGCTGTAGAAATGTAAAGGTGTATATAGAAGTATAAATATATTAACTAAGCACAAAAAGGTTAAATGCAAAAGCAGATAGAGACAGAAAAACAAGCAGACACAGGATAAAGAGAGATTCTGGCTGATTAGGTAAAGGCCAGAAAAATTATTCTAAACTGCCAGCTAATACATTTAGAAAGTATTTCAGAGAAAGAACCATATGAAATTTACATAATCCTTCCATAATGTATACATATATCACATTATCATGTTGTAAACTCAATATCTTATCATTTTACTTCTCCATTATACCTTGATAAAGTAAAAAGAAACCCAATAAATAAATAAATATTGACTAACCAATATTTAATATAGTCCTTTGTACTTCATCTACATTTTTTACCTTAGGTTTCTGTTTTGTTTTGTTATATTATTTTTTTAATTTTTTAAAATTTATTCCTTTTAGAGAGGAGAGAGAGAGAGACAGACAGAGAGAGAGAGAGAGAGAGAGAGAGAGAGAAAGAGGGAAGGAGCAGGAAGCATCATCTCCCATATGTGCCTTGACTAGACAAGTGCAGGGTTTCAAACCGGCAACCTCAGCATTCCAGGTCGACGCTTTATCCCCTGCACCACCACAGGTCAGGTCTACCTTAGGTTTTACAGTTCTTTTCTCCCTTCCTTTCCCTTCCCTTCCCTTCCCTTCCCTTCCCTTCCCTTCCCTTCCCTTCCCTTCCCTTCCCTTCCCTTCCCTTCCCTTTCCCTTCCCCTTCCCCTTCCCCTTCCCCTTCCCTCTCCTCTTCTCTCTCTTCTCTTCTCCTTTATTTTCTTTTTTCTTTCCTTTCCTTTTTTTTCCAAGTGAGAAGAGGGGAGATACAGAAATAGACTCCCACATGCACCCTGACCAGAATCTACCTGGCAACCCTGGTCTGGAGCCAATGCTTAGCCCATCTGGAACCCTGGTTACTACTGAGCTATTTTTAGCACCTGAGGCAGAGGCTCCATGGAGCCATCCTCATTGTCCAGGGCCAATGCACTCAAACCAATTGAGCCATAGCTGTGGGAGGAAATGAGAGAGAGAAAATAGAGAAGGGGAGGGGAGGGGTGGAGAAGGAGATGGTCTCTTCTCCTGTGTGCCTTGACTGGAGATCAACCCAGGACATCCACATGCCAGGCCAATGCTCTACCACCAAGTCAACTGGCCAGGCTACGGTGCTTTTATGAAGGCAATTAAAATATTGCAATATGGCTTACATTAAAAGAAAAAGAGAGAAAACTAAATAAAGAATAGGCTAAGGAAATAAAAATCATTTAGCCAATTATTGGACTAATACAGTAATAGCATTTTTAAGCTCATTTATTAGGAAAATTCAAAATTGACTGATCTTTCAAAAGATCTATAGGTGGTATTTCATTGTGGTTTTGATTTGCATTTCTCTGATGATTATTGATGTTGAGAAACTTTTAATATATCTATTGGCCATCTGTATGTCTTCTTTGGAGAAGTGTCTATTCAGGTCTACTGTCCACTTTTTAATTGGATTGCTTGTTTTTCTGGTGTTGAGTTATCTAATTTCTTTATAAATTTTGGATATTAACCTCTTATTGGATGTATCATTGGCAAATATGTTTTTCAATTCAGTAGGTTATCTTTTCAAAGTTGTGGTACATATGCACAATGGAGTATAACCAGTCGTAAGAAGAATGAAATTTTACCTTTTGAGACAGCATAGATAAACCTAGAGGGTATTATGCTAAGAGAAATAAGTCAGACAGAGAAAGACAAATACCATATGATTTCACTTAGATGTGGAATCTAATAAACAAAATAAAGAAACAAAATAAAACAGACTCATAAATACAGAGAACAGATTGACAGTTGACAGAGGGGTAGTTTGGGGAGCTGAGGGAAAAAGGTGAAGGGATTAAGAAGTACAAATTGGTTATAGACAATTTATATTGGGTTTAGAACAGTGATAGAGATGTAAATTATAGCATAGGGAATAGAGCCAATAATACCATAACAACTATGTATGGGGCCAGGTGGGCACTTAAAACATCAGGGGGACTACTTGTAAAGTACATGACTATCTAACCACTATGCTATACATCTGAAACTAATACAGAATAATATTGAATACAAACTATAGTTGAAAAGTAAAAATGGATCAGTCGAAATTTTTAAAAATCTGGTTATTTAATTCCATCAATTACTTAACTATTTCAAGAACTATTGTTGATGTGCTTCCTAGAAATAGAGACATTTTTAGACAAATATAAACTAAAGTTTTGTCACCAACAAATCCTAACCTGAATAAATATTAAAGAATGCTGGTGAGTTGAGTATAATGCGGTTCTCAGTTGCATGGCCTGTTTTTCATCAATAGATGCTGAAGACAGAAAAATATTCAAATCCATATAAACCAGATAACTCAGTAATTACACTTGTAAAAGTCGTGTTAAGCAAGTGTATGTGAAGCTTGGAGCCACAGTCTGCTTCAAGCAATTATTTCTGAACTTGTCTCCAGGGACTGAGAACTGTTCATCCTTACTTTTTAACCTATAGATCTCTCCAAGCCTTTCCAGTATGGATCATTCCATGCCTTTGCCAGTACTGTTCTCTTTACCTGGATGGTGCTCTCCAACTCATCTCCTATAAGACAAACTACTCGCCAAGGATGTCCATGGCTCTTCACTAGCTGCTCCATTGCAAGAGGAATGACTTATCCTTCTAGAACTGCAGACTTTTATTATGACTCATCACACTGTCTTATATTTTATAAAACAGTATTTTATGACTGTTACTGCACTACTAGAGTTCCTTGTTCTCTTCCTGCTCTTCAATATCTAGATATAAGCATCTTGAAGGTAGGGTCCTGCCTTCTTTTCTTTGTTGTTTCTATATGCCTAGTACTTAATGCAGTGTCCTACACCTGGCCAATGTTCAATAACATTAGAAGAAAAAGGGAGGGGTTTGTGAGCAGCTTGAGTTTTTATCAGTTCGCAGCAAATGAGGGACCATAACAGCCACCAAAGAGCAGATGGTGCTTGACAATCATGAGATCAGCTAACTAACCCTGAAGACTGACAAGGCGTGAGGCATTGTCTAAAGTGATTTAAGTGCTTAAGCAAAGAACTGAGGCTCATAGAGTAAATTAGCTGCCTAAGGTAGTGGGTAAGTTTAATTCAAACCCAGGCAGCCTGTCTTGAGCATTGTCATCCTCCACCGCTCTGCTGTATTGTTTAGGGAGGAAAAGAGGGACACTGTGAGGAGATGTGAGGTGAACACAACCAAATGGGGAGATGGAAGACCCAAGACAAACTTCACTCATTCCACAATTCGGATTTTTTTTTTTTTGTATTTTTCTGAAGTTGGAAACGGGGAGGCAGTCAGACAGACTCCCGCATGCACCTGACCGGGATCCACCCGACATGCCCACCAGGGGGCGATGCTCTGCCTATCTGGGGCATCGCTCTGTCGCAACCAGAGCCATTCTAGCGCCTGAGGCAGAGGCCATGGAGCCATCCTCAGCACCTGGGCCAACTTTGCTCCAATGCAGCCTTGGCTGCAGGAGGGGAAGAGAGAGACAGAGAGGAAGGAGAGGGGGAGGGGTGGAGAAGCAGATGGGCGCTTCTCCTGTGTGCCCTGGCTGGGAATCGAACCCGGGACTCCTGCACACCAGGCCGATGCTCTACCACCGAGCCAACTGGCCAGGGCTCACAATTCTGATTTTGTCAGCGAAAAAAACTCAATGTACATAATCAGGTAAAAAAGAATTTTGCAATGCAAATTTGTGATAAAGTACAATTAGCTAAAACAAAGCCTTGAAAACCATACCAACTCTGCTCACAAAAATTAAGGGACCAGGGAACATGCAGATACTCCAGTACTTCAGCCTTTTGTATAGTGCATATTCACCAATGAAATAAAAGTTGGTTTTGCATCTCATTTGCATAATTGAACAACTTTCTTTGATTTGTCGTTTGCTTTTCTGATATTTTTATTTAATAAAAAGAAAATCAAACACTTCTTTTTTAAAAATCTCTTTATATTCATTTTGAAATATCCCCTAATTTTTCTGAGCAGTATATCTAAACAAGTATTTTATCCAGAGAATTATTCTTGATTGGAATAAAGTCAAACAGCCCATCCGGAGGAAGTAAAACCATTATAGGCTATGCATAGAAAATTCAAATAAGGCAAGAACACTCACAGCTTTGTTTTCATTTAAGTGACTGCTGGTGTGTTGTAGGAAATAGTTTATATTCATCACAATTCTAAAATTAATATGCATATCACTGTCCAAAGACACTACAGCATTTTTGTTTATTATTGAAAAGTAGTAAACAAAAAGTGGAAAATACCACAAAAATATAAGGGAACTCTTAAATGTCATGCAAACATAAAGATCCCAGAGGTGAACAAATTTAGAGATGTGGAATAGAGTTAATCAGGTGGTCCATATCCGAGCTCTCTCTGAGGAAGGAGCAGCCCTGTGAGGGGCTCACCATTATCAGCTGGCCTTGCTGGATTGGGCCATGGCTACTTCTTGTTGCTACTGTCTGCACTGTGGACCATCACTCTCCAAGGAGCAAAGGCAACTGGGAGACTATAACACTTAAAAACCTGGAAGGAATATTTTCTCTGAGATGTCAAAAGGACAGGAACAATTTTAGATTCCTCCAGGTTTCAAAAATTGACCAGTTTCCAAAGGAAAATGCTTTCATTGCCATTCAGAAAATGCTGCAGCAGACTGTCAACTCTTTCAACCTGGATGTCTCTCTGTCTTTCTGGAAGGCAAGCAGTTTAGAGGCTCCTAAGTGAATTTTATCAGCAAATGGAAAAAACAAGGGTATGCTTGGGGCAGGGAACCGGGCAGGAGAGTCATTCACTCTCACAGAGGAAGAATATCAAGACTTGGAATAAAGACATTTCCAAGTGACCCGTGACTGCAAGACCTAAAATACAGCAACTGTGCCAGGAGGTCATGTGTGCAGAAATCCGAAGGTATTTTCTGTTCATTGAGCAGCTCAGAAGAAGACTTCAGGGCCAAGAAATGAATCGATTATATAACTAATTTGGAGTTGATTATTAGTATCATTTTAGATGTCCAAGCAACTTTTTACTTATTCTTTCTGTAATATTTTCAGAAAATGGACAGGATATTTTAATCATCTGTATATATTAATTTAAAGATTTGTTTATTAAAATTAATTTAGTATTTATTTATTATTAAATTTCAATATTATATTTGATGATTTATATATAAATATTATTTTAAAATTTAATATATTCTTTTTTATTTCATTTTTATAATTAATAGCTTTCAAATTCAGTATTCTTATTACCTTGCTCAAAGGATAATCTTCAGACTGCTTCATATGACAGAGAAAACAGTTATCTTAACACTATCTTTAGGATCATCTCACAATGTAGATGGAAAGAGTATCCTAATAGTGGGACTATCAGCTGATGAAGAAGATTGTGGCAGTGATGAAAACTTTGGTAATTTCTGTTCTCAGTCAGTCCTAAACTTGAGCTGGAACAGAAACATGTTTTCACCCTAGTCGTTGTCCCAGTCCTGAGCACGCCCATCTTCTATTTTGGATGTTACACATGATTCCATAAGAGAGTGAGAACAAGGAAAAGCATGGAGAGAAAGATGATGGTGGAGATGGGGAAGTGAGGGGAAGGAGGAAAGATGTGGCTGGGAATGCGGAGATGCACTCCCATCAGCTCTCTCACAACAAAGAGTGCAGAGAGCCCTGGAAGATGGTCACTCCCTCCTTCTTAGACATCCTGTACCTCCCCTATGCCCTTTGGTGATAAATCATAAATCATCAGTATGTATTTATTCAGTGTTGTCTTCAGTTCTAGGGCAAGCTTGGGACCACATTCTCAATCTATTTACTCATGGAAATTTGGGCACAGACACACAGAGAAGAATGTTACATGAAGACAATTAGAGCAATGTATCTACAAGTTAAAGATGTTGAGGAACACCAGGAGCTACTGAAATCTAGGGAGAGTCAGGAAAGGACCCTCCTCTACCATCTTCAAAGAGAACAGTCCTGCCAACACCTTGATTTTGGATTTCCAACTTTTAAAACTGAGAGAATAAATTTCTGTCATTTTAAGTCACCTAGTTTGTGGTACTTTGTTGCAGCAGTCCTATGAAACTAATTTAGTCACCTTGGCTCACACAGGTCAGTGGTTCAACTCAACTCATCTGCTGTGGCCAGGGGTGACCTCATGTTGATTGTGAGCTTCTCCCAGATTTCCATGCTCGCCCATGTTCCAACCAACAGTTTTCTATTTGCTGATCTCTCTCACCCACTGAGAGGATGCATCTTCCTGACTTCGTTTTCAAGTAAAGAGGAAAAAGAGAGTTTCTCAGAAAAGCTCACTACTCAAAGATGGTACCCTTGGGAGTCATCAGTTGTGGTTTTGTGTGTATGATTTCTTAGTGCTTCCATCTTTCAAATGTTCTTTTTGCTAAAGTTAGAATTAACACCTCTCCCGTGTACACATCAAAATCTGTGGGCAGCCTCAGAAACATTTCATGGAACTTTTTAAAGCTTCTGAAAACATTTGTGAATTTTCTAGTGAGTTTAATAAAGAATGTATGCCATATATGAATTTATAAGATTAAGAATTAGACTATAATAAAATACAGCAGTAAAATAAAAGTAACCATTTTTTTGATCTTTTAAAAAACGATTATTACAGAAGGTATTTTTGAATCCTACTTACAGTGTCCCAAGATTCATACTTTAACAATTAATTTTTACAAAAATATAAATGTATTTATAACAACATTTAGGAATCTGTTTTTGGATATTGATCAAAAAAGTATTTACAGTATTTAAGAAGTCCTCCTTTTTATTAACTCAGAGCTAATTGAAATCTTAGGCATGTGCACTTAAATCCTCTTAAGCTTCAAACCCAGGGACTGATGATCATAACAGGTAGAGGCAGAATGAAGAGGAATGAGCACGTGACTTGGGACAGAGACCAAGGCTCACAGTAAGTACCAGGTTTTGATCACCATTTGCTTTGTGACTGGACAGTCACTTCATCCCTCTGAGGCTCAGTTTCCTTAAGTCTAAACCTACATCAATAATATCTACCCTTCTTACTTGTTAGTAAGAGTGAATGCAATAATGTATATAAAAATAATTGGTAAAATACTAGATACAATATGAACCTTAAATCTCCTACCAAAAATACATTTCAAGCATTATTTGTCAGATTATAAAAAAAATCACAATGAAACCTGATCAACTAAATATATTTATTTAATACAACAAGTTACTGCTTTATTTTAAGAGAGACAATGTTTATCTCACAATAACATCTATTAGGATGAGGTGATGCCTATTACATGAGGAAAGAGTTAACATATCAATTATTATTGATTAGTAGCAAAAATGTTTTATCACAAAAGTGGGTTTATTATACTTGTAAGTTGTTTATTTTAATGAGTAAGTCATTGAATTTCAGCCATAATAGTGTGCTAAGTGTGCATGTGTCTAAGTGTGAGATAAGTATGCATGTGTGTGAACATGCTGTAAAGTTTAAATGATGACTTTACAGATAAGGAATTTAAAGGGATGAATACTTTACCCCAAAAGTCTCATTGGTACTAAATCTAACTTGACCACTACATTCATATTATTTTGAAAAAAAAAATACTTAACATACTTTTGACAATACATCATTGAAGTACAATTTTTTTCCTCTTTAGTCTATCATCCATTATTGTTATCTTCTTTTAAAATATTCTCTGAAAATTGTGAGGACTGATTCCTCGAGACCTGCAGCAATGCCCAAGCACAACTATTGTGTATTTCCCCTACCTCCTCACAAGGGGCAGGTCCATCCAGTTAGAGACACCTTGTGAGGCTGAGGCACACAGGGTGTGCCCTTACACAGCCCCCTTACTCTGCAACCCCCCAACAGGTGGGTGCAATTCAGGTTTGTGACTCAGTGGGATCACATACCTCTCGAAGGTGAAAAATCAAACACAGTTTGAAGTAGCTATAAAATTATCAAAGCCAAAAGTATTAAATGCCTAATCACCAAAGATCTTCAACATGGTATGTTTGGGTAAGAGCTAATAATTTTCCTATTAGAATATTTCTGATATTCAAGGACATTTTTGAACACATTTGTTTTCTGAGAGAAGGACCTTACTTATTTCAGAAAGAATAGAGCTGAGAATGTGAGGACACCTCCTTCTCTTGTGTTTCTCTCGTGTCCTTCCCATAATCCTGTTCAAGACAGGATCCCGTTTCCATTTCCTAAATAAATGTAATCTTTTATTCTCCACAGCAGTCTACCCCTGGGTCTCTAAACGAGCAGTCTCTCAAATATGGAGAAAAACTTCCCTTGATAGCAATATGTGTGATTTTTCTGGAATTGGATTCTTTACCATCCCTAAGGAGTCTTTATGGAGTTACCGGCCAGTCTTCTCAATGGTAGCTATTTCAAATAACATTAAACACCATTTCATGAGTACTCCTCACCTGACATCGGGCCAGGTGTGGGGGAGGGTGGTGGATGCGAAGATTCCTGTGCTCATAAAGCTCAATGTATGACGGATAGGCAAAGCTACAAAACAAAAAAACCACTATAGGTTATGGTCAGTGTAAAACCTGAAATGAAAAAGAATACCCAGAGAGGGAGTAAGAGATAGAGCAGAGGCAGAGGACAACAGAAGAACATAGAGGAGGTGACAATGTGAAGTGGAGAAGAAAACCAAGGAGGACGGGGCCTGAGAAGCCTGCCAACTGGGCTCTGAATGGAAGGAGGGAGATAAGACAACAGCTGGAGAGAAAGCACAGTCAAGGCAGAGGGGTCTGTTAGCTGCATCTTAACGTGCCTCAAGGGTGACAGATTCAATTGCTTTAATATGACAGCTGCCATGAAAAATGTAATGGTGACGGATGGGTATCTGAACAGCTTTAGATGTAATTAAATTAAGTTGGAGGAGAAAGCATAGCCTCTAAAACACAGGTTGAAATTTTAGATTAGTGTAAAGACAAGTCAATGCTCTGTTTAGTAAAGGCCATGTTCTAGAGTTCTGAGGCAAAATTTTAATTTAGCATTTAAAAAACAATTATATGTGTAAAGGCAAGGTTCAAGCATTTGAGTCTACATGAGTTCAACTCTTAAACCTTTACTGCTTGCTAGCACTGTTGACCCTAGGTAACTCACTTAAATTAGCTGTATTCTAGTCTCCTTATCCATAAAAGAACAGTTTTTTGTTTTTATAGAGAGAAAACAGTGGCCCTGGACAGTTTGCTCAGTGGTAGAGCACTGGCTGGTGTGTGTATGTCTGGGTTCAATTCCCGGTCAGTGCACACAGGAAAAGCAATCATCTGCTCCCTCCTCTCTCTTTTTTCCTCCCTCAACCACAGCTTGATTGGTTCAAGCACAACAGCCCAGGTGCTGAGGATGGCTCCATGAAGCATCTGCCTCAGGTGCTAAAAATAATTTGGCTGCCAGTGGCCCCACATGGACAGAGCACTGGCCTCAGATGGGAGTTGCTGGGTGGATCCTGGTCAGGGAATATGTGGGAGTGTGTCTCTTTATCTCCTCTTCTCTTACTTGGAAAAGAAGAAAAAAAGAGAGAGATAACATGTACCCATTGCAGCTTTGCAAGAAGAGTCAATGAGTTAATTCACATAAAGTGTTTAGAAGAGAGACTAGCAACAGTCAACCCTGGATATAATTACCTAGCATCATCATTAATATGATTATTAATACCATCATTTGGTAGATTATTTATTTGAACTTTATCCCTTTTGTTTTGTAACTTTCCTTATTTTAAAAAATGTTTACAAAACATGTTGCAGTTTGGCTCCTTGACTCTTTATATATCATACGACCACAAAGTCTTAAATTCTCAAAGCCTAATTCATTTTAAACAAATCTCTCATCTTAGAAACCAAAAAGCAACCCTGGCTTTAAAAGTGATTTGAATATAAGGCAATTATTTTATCTAATAAGATCAATATAAAAATTATCTTTTTGAAACTATTTATATCTGCAACCCAAGTAATGTTATCATTGTTACAAAATTAAACCTGATCTCAAATATTATCATATTAATTTGGTTTCCTGTGGGTGGCTCCCCTAAACAATTTATAAAGTGAATTAATCTAAGAAAAGTAATTTTCAGTAATTATAGACAATGGCAAGGAACAAGAATATATAATGAAAACTGTATATGAATTTAAATAAAATCTTAACTACATGTATCAGGGATAACAGTTTTGAAATATACTAATGTGTTTTTCTCTTTGCATGTCTTTATATGTGACCTCCATGCCCTGCCGGAGGCTTTCTTTAACCTCAGGAGACGTGGGCTGGTTGTAGTGAGACTTTAAAAATAAAAAAGGAAGGCTTCAGATCACTTTCAGCTTTACCTATCAAGGTGCCTCTTCAGCTCCTAGTGAAGCTGTGGTTTTGAGAGTCAAACTTTGTTTCAGGGGTCAAAGGAATTTCTAAATTCCACAGTCTACTTTTATGATGGCAAAACTGGAGAGGTGTGGGTTGTTTTAGAATAAACCACAAGGACAGAAAAGTTAGTATATGACAATAAGAGAAGACACTCGGAGCAGGGTCCTAGGATGGGAGGAAAGATAGATTCTTTAAAAGGAAACTGTACAAAGAAAAGATCGCTAGCAAAAGTCACTGTTGTCTCTCCCTCACTCCCTCTCAGTGTTGGCACTGAGAGGTCCCTGGTGGGCAAACTGCAGCTTGTGAGCCACATGCACCTCTTTGGCCCCTTGAGTGTGGCTCTTCCACAAAATACCATGTGCGGGCACTACCTCAATAAGGAATGCACCTACCTATATATTTATAGTTTAAGTTTAAAAAGTTTGGCTCTCAAAAGAAATTTCAATAGTTGTACTGTTGACATTTGGCTCTGTTGACTAATGAGTTTTCTAACCACTGCTAGGTGACTGCTAGCCTCATCTAGCTCCAGGCCTGCTGGAAGGTTGCTAATAGAGACATCCTAAGCAACATGAGGATTCAGCAGTCAGAGGTGCAGAGCCCTGTTTTCCCAGGTGGATGCTGGGAAACCTGTGGGTTCTTAAAGGAGCATCACATCAGCACAGTGCCAGTACAGCATGATGTGGGAAAGAAAGGGAGGTGCCTACATAGATAGTCTGAAATATTCCCCACAGCTTGTTCCAGAAGTTTCCACAGGACCCCTTAGGAGGAGGAGGAGAAGAAGAGGATGGAGGATCAGCAGAAACCTTGGGGATAGAAAAGAAAGCTGTCAAGGTGCAGGTAGAAGACAAAAGGCAATGAGGGTGGGGTTCTATAATTAGTTGCAGGTGGGACCAATTTAGCATCAACAGATTTAGTGAGGACACATCTAGTGTACAGACACCAGTGGGACACAGCTTCTTCACAAGTGGCTGTAGGTAATAAATTACAACCCACGGGCTGTGTGTACAGGTGAGACCCACGCTTCACCACCTAAGGGTTGTGAGAATGTCCCCATATACCAACGTGCCTTGGGGGAAAAGGACAGTAATTCAAAGAGACTGAAAAAGAATATTGAGTGCTGGCCAGATAGCTTGCTTGGTGGGAGTGTCGTCGTGAAGCATAGAGGTTGCTGGTTTTACCTGGTCAAGGCACATATGGGAACAGTCCTATGTTCCTGTCTCTGTCTCATTCTCCCGTCCTCTCTCTCTAAACTCAATAAAATAAACATTAAAAAAATTTTTAAAAAAAGAATATTGAGTTTCTTTTATTGGCAAATTTTATTTTGTATTGTTTCCCCTTGATAATCAATGGAGTGTGGGTTCATAAATAAGAATAAATTGAAGCAAACAATAAAAAACATTTAAAAAATAAATATTAAGATCCTGGCTGGTTGGCTCAGCAGTAGAGCCCTTCTTTCTCTCTCTCTCTCTCTTTCTCACTTTCTCTTGTTCTTCTCTTCCCACAGCCATAGATCAATTGGCTAAAGCAAGTTGGTCCTGGATACTGAGAATGGCTTCGTCTCAGGCACTAAAAAATGGCTCTAGTTGCAAAGAAGCAACAGCCCCAAGTGGGCAGAGCATTGTCCCTGGTGGGCTGGCCAGGTGGATCCTGGTTGCAGTACATGCGAGAGTCTATATCTTTGCCTCCCCTCCTCTCACTAAAAAAAAAAAAAAGGTATCAGAGTATAACTGGTTCCTTATAGAGCCATTTGTGGCTAATGGGAAACAAAGGGGGCAATGGGCACTTTCCCAGAATCTCTGCTTTCTGGAAAGATCACAGATAGTACTGGTATTCGAAAATAAGATTGCCAAGGGATGGGAGGGAGAGAAGTGCAAAAGCAGGACACTCAATAGATAAATGGATAAGTATCCAAAGTTAGACTGTTTGACCATTAGATTTCATTTTCTGAAGATCATTGTGAAACACTACATTTGACCAGTTTTTGCACATGGTTTTTAAAAATGTCTTGTGCTATTCTGTTACTGCAATACAATGAGTCAAGATTTAGTGTCCCAACTGGTGTCCATCTAGATAAAAACAAATTTTAACATTTGCCCAAGGAAAACAAAACTCACATGTTCAAATAATGCTAAAATTCCTTTCAAAGAAAAGAGCTTATTAACTTTATTTTTTTATTTTTCTGAAGTTGGAAACAGAGAGGCAGTCAGACAGACTCCTGCATGTGCCCGACTGGAATCCACCCAGCATGCCCACCAGGGAGCAATGCTCTGCCCATCTGGGGCGTTGCTCTGTTGCAACCAGAGCCATTTTAGCACCTGATGCAGAGGCCACGGAGCCATCCTCAGTGTCCAGGCCAACTTTGCTCCAATAGAGCCTTGGCTGCGGGAGGGGAAGAGAGAGACAGAGAGGAAGGAGAGGGGGAGAGGTGGAGAAGTAGATGGGCGCTTCTCCTGTGTGCCCTGGCCGGGAATCGAACCCTGGACTCCTGCACGCCAGGCTGACACTCTACCACTAAGCCAACCGGCCAGGGCTTGGAGTTTATTAATTTTGAGTTATTTGAACTTGCCTTAGCTTCTGATTTCTGCACAAGTAGATTATTGAAAGTTTACTATACATATTACAGCTAAATATCCATCACTGAAAATTTCATTTGATTTTGGTTCAAAATTTGAAGAGAAAAACTCATACCAAAGAATTTGTCAAATTCTCACTGTTAATAAAAGGTAGAGTCCTCTGGAATTAGTAATCTAGTGGATTAAGCAGGAATCTCAATAAAAACACTTTAAGGTAAATCATAGATATCCATTAGCTCAGTCTAGCATCCAGAAGAAGGCCTAGGAGGGCTTTGAAAACAGAATAGAATTTTGATGGGAAAAATATTGGGCTGTAAGAAGGGAAAGAGGTAGAAGAGAAATTCAAAGTAGAAGAGAAAAGCTTCATAAAGGCATGAATGATGGCCACAGAATATCTGTGGTGGTCATAGAATGGCAACTTGCTGTCATTGGATGGATAGGGTGATATGAGCTGTCAGCATGTGACAGGCTTGAAGACAAGATATCACTGTTGTAGCAGGCAACAGGGAACCAGCCAAGGATCCTGACCAGGAGGATGGCTGGACCAGGAGAATGTGTGGTTGTCTGGGTAGGAGGAGAGACTGGAGGCAGGGAGGCTGGTGAAGGCTGCCTTGGTAGTCCTGGCATGACCTAGAGGACATGCCCAGGGGCCCTGCCAAAGGATAGGGAGAGTTTCACTTTCTATCTAAAAGTTCATATGCTTTCTACTAACTCTCTTCTGCACTTATTACTTGAAAAACAAGGTTGAACTCCCTAACTGCTTTATTTGAAAGACTTTGTTTGTTTGTAGTTTGTTCTTTGTTTAGCAAGTGAAAAGGAGCTTTATTTGGTGTCCTTTTTTACCCAGGTTCTGGAGAGTAAGGAATGAAATTAGAGCACCAGTGATCAGTAGGGGATCTTGAAAGGATGGAAGCAATAGAATTTGATTGGTTGGGGAAACTTGATGACTCCCAAATGTTAAAACTGAATGACGAGAAAAATGGTGGTTTCCTTGTGGTTAATAAGGCAATGACTTGGGAAAAAAGACGGTGATCTTATTTTAAATAGGTTCAGTTGGAAGTTAGAATAAGATTTTTGTGCAAAAATATCCAGAAGCTGTTGAAAAGCAGAGCTGGTCCTGGTAAAAATAAGTAGGGGCCGGAGATATAATCAGCTAAAGTCTGCATGGACATAAAGTCATGCGTGGTGGTGTTTGTGCTGAAAAATAACATGGAGGCAACTAAAAAAAACAGTCCAGGCACCTTTGAGGAAATAGCGCAGGAGAAGAGGACCCATTGAGAGAGAGAGAGAGAGGGAAAGGGAGAGAGAAAGGGAGAGTGAGAAGAGGAGGCAAGAGAAGTAGAGCATGCAGAGTTGGAGGGTAAAGGAAGGAGACTGAGGGTTGAGGATGTAGAGGCAGGGTCTGTGTTTGGAGATAAGGGGTCACTTCCTCTGAGCAGGCTTTCCACCCTCTCCCTTCTTCCCCACGCCAGGCCACCCAGAACTTCCTTCTCATTGTGTGCCCTGAGCACAAATGACATAAGGACAGGTCAGCCATTAGTGTTTGCTTGCGTATCAGTGTCCCCTTTAGATCAAATGCTCCCAAAGAGCAAGGACTGCGTGGAGTCACCTACACACTGAGTCAGGGATGGATGGAGACTGAGGAGGAAATGAAGGCAGCTCTCTGGGAGCGCAGTTTCAGGAGAGTGTTGGAAAGGAAAGCCAAACTGCAAAGTGTTATGGAACAGGAAGATGGTAACGAACAAAAGAAGCATCTGATAATGAGAATGGGTGGTAAGAGAGTTATGAGAAAAAGGAGAGAGAAAACTATATCAAGAAAGAAGCAGAGAGAATAAAATGCTTAATTCTAGGGTAAAAGAGATATGAGTATGTTGCTAAACCGTGGTGAAAACCAGTGAAAGGAGAGGATGATGACAAAGGAGGAGGCAGAAAGTAAGAACTGATGGACTGACATGGAGAAGGAACTGGTGAACGCAAGGGAGGAGTGAACCCCTGACGGTGGGGGGGGGGGGGGCAGGGTGAAGGTGCAGATGAATGTAGAGGTGAGAGGTGGGTTATGAGGTGAGAGGTCAGAATGAACTATGAGGAAGGGGCCTATGGCCTAACAAGAAAATAAACACAAGCAAACGCCTACCTTGAAGTTCTATTACTGTCACTTATCAGTCATATGACTTAACATTTTTTTCAAAGCTTCTACTTCCTTTAGGTAAAGTGAGGGTACAATTTTCCAACTCCCCAAATTGGATAGTGTTGTCCCACTTTCCCTTCAGATGCTTTTATATCTATTTGCTTTTATTCCCCCTTTAATTTATTTTGAGATGTCTCCCTTAGATGGTGCAGAACCTGGAAGATGGTCTGGATCTTTTCAGCAAAGTGGGAGGTGGGTCACCTGAGTAATGATACCAAAGGCCTTATCGATCAGGAAGTTTTCTGGGTGGTGGGCGTAGGATAAGGAGAGGATGACTCGTGGATACGTAACCCAGGGGAAACCAGAAAGCAAGAATGCCTGATCCTGAAGGAATCAGCCCTATTATCTGAGAAGTTGATAGGGGAGGTGTGGCCACAAACTGCCCCGCAAAGCGCCGCACAGGTGAGGGGAGTAAAAGGCGCGCACCCGGGGCCCCCCGCAGCGGAGAGGCTCTGGATGGCGTGGCTGCCCGCTTTTGAAGGCCGGGTGGGAGGTCCCATTAACATCCAAGAGGCCGCAGTGGAGCATCAACCCCGAGGTGCGGATGCGCTGCGAGCGGAGCGGTGCGACCCGGCGGGGACCGGCGCGCGGGGCTCCGGGCGCAGACTGCCCGGTAGCCAGGCTCTGCAGGAGGTGGGTCAGCTGCGGTGCAGCGCGCAGACGCCGCTACAGCAACTTGAGGAACTTGGCTTGCGGCTCGTGGCCATTGCACAACCTTGGGCTTTTTTTTTTTTTTTAATTGCTGAAAGTGGAGAAGCCCCGCCCTTCCGCACCCGGCGCGGGGCTGCCCCTCCTGAGCTCCCCGAGGTGCTCCTCCTTCCCGGACCGCGCTGGAGGGCCTGGCGGCGGCGGCCCACGGGGCCCATGGCGCTGCCCGCCTGGCTGCAGCCCAGGTAGGGCGCCCGGCGAAGCCGGAGGGGTTTGGGAGGGGCGCCTCTGGGCCGGGGCTCCGTCCCCATCGGCGCTGGGCCGGCGCCGGCGAGCGCGGGCGACGCAGCCCTGGCCCACGCATCCTTGAGCTCTTGACAGGTATTAGCTAGTTCAGTTCTATAGACAACCCTGGGAAGAGGGCTGTTATTTCCCCATTTTACAGATGAAGAACTAGGAAGGACAGAGGACGCGGCCACCCGTTCATTTTTAAATGTGCGCTCTTTGCCAGTCCTTTTTCCTTTCCTTCTCCCGGCGACCGGTGCCCTTCCCTTGACTTTCTCAGATGCGGTGTTTGGTGCAGGCTGAATTTTAGATCTGCATGCTGTGGAAACACCTATTGCATGTGCATATTCGAGGGCTCAGTTCCACACACCAGTTCAGTGGTAGGGCCCGGAGGCTGTGTGTTTAAGAGACGCCAAGAGATTCTGATGCTGTTTAAGGAGGTATTCCTCTTCCCTACCTCTTTAGTAACCTGTCATCTGTAGGGTGACCCAGTAAAATAATAAAGCTGCATTGTATCTGCTTTCTAGCCTACTTGTCTTACTTTTCAGAGGTTTCACATCTCCAGCTAGGAGAAAACCTTGTCTACAGTGGCAGGCCACTCCCACTACCCTTCTGAACCCCCTAGGAACACTTCCAACAGTGCTTGGTGGAACTCCTCAAAGGCATATCTGTCAATCATCTTAGTCATCTGTCCAGCAACCCATTTTTAACCCAGCTTTACTTCCCTTCTATGTGTCCGATGGAGGAAACATCTGCCCTTGCAAAATAGGAGGCTGTGGAGAGATACTGACCCTGATCACATAATGCATCGGGAATGCCACCATCACTACTCCCCTCCTGTAACTGTAAACTAGTTCTCTCTCAAGTTCTGCATTTACAACACATATTGACCATATCAACCCCTTCTCCATGTATTTTTCCTCAAAAAAAAATATTCAAAGCTGTTTTTGCAATGCAAGTTTAGAACTTTATCAAAGGTGAAGTGGATTTTGCAATAGAACCATATTTGGCTTTAAGCAATTCAGTATACTCATTAGTGGACCACCTTTTAAAATCTGATGCATTAGAGGGCCAGCCAAATAAATGACTGATAAGGAATAATTTTCTCTTGTTTGCTCAGGATGGCTTGTAGATATGTTCAAAGAAAGGTGTGTTACGCTGAAAGGATGACTGTATTTTTCTGTATTTGTAGGTATAGGAAGAATGCCTATCTGTTCATCTACTACTTAATCCAGTTCTGTGGCCACTCATGGATATTAACAAATATGACAGTCAGATTCTTTTCATTTGGAAAAGGTAAAACTCTAAAACACTTTTTGATTTTTACCTTTCAATCCTTGTTTTCACCTAGTCTTCCTTACTTTTTGAATGTCTATGAACTTTACCTAAGATCCATACTCCTCTAAATTTAATGACCACATTTTTCAGTAACCATAATTTGTTGCTTAATACAAAAAAAAAAAGACAAAAACAAAAAAACCCACCTTTTTGGAGAAAGAGGGAAGGTAAAGGGATTTGGCTTCCCCCAGAGTAGTCACTTTGCCCTGAAACTGTACACATGGCGTTGGGCTGTTGCCATTTCTCTCTTCCTTTTTGGTTCTGGACCAAATCTTAGCAGATGTGGTGTGTTTTGAAAAAAAAATCTGTGAATTCTACTACGTATAACATTTTGTGTAGATAAATCAAGAACTAAGTAATTTTTTCCCTTATTCTTTATTCCCTAGATTTAAGGTAACTGGAGACTACTAATAAATAAAAGGCAAACTTTATATTCCTCAGGCTTTTCTTGGTCCCCTTAAGGAGTAATGTATCCCTAAGAAAATTTTGGGATGACACATGACTTTGTAGATGACACACCACTTATGTGGGAGTCAGCATTAATGATTTAAGTCATATGCTTCTTCCAGTTTCCTGAAAACTAAGGATTTTAAATAGCATTTCAATTTTCAAAAAATGAATCACTAAACACTGTCAAAATAACATTCTTTTCATGTTCCCACCCCATGTGGGTAAGTGTCATCACAGTTTACAACTGTTGGGTGACTGGACAATTTGAGCAACTGCTGGTTTCAGCTAAAAAACAAAGATGTGGAAGGTATCTGGGAAAAGTTGTGCTGTGCTCATCAGTTCAGACTCTGTATCATCAGGAAACTAATCAAACTTTTGAGGTACCATGAACTCTTCTCTGTTGCCTTTTTCTTACTGCAAATCTACAGAAAAATTCTTGTCTTTGTTAAAAACCTCAAAAGGTACAAGCTCAGGCTTAAATTTCAACTGCGTGTTGGGAGTCTTCAAGAAGCGGAAAACACGGGCTATGGGAAAACTTCTTTTATATTTTTAGAAAAAAAAAAAAACCCGATCACTTCTCGGCCTTGGAAGTTTGCTGTGGCTTTGTGGGCATGTCACAGGTCATTCACAGTACAAGTCACAAGCGATGAACTCTTCTGCTATCTGGCATAATTTCTCCAGTGGGAAAAATTTCTTTAGTCAGCAGTCTATTTATTTCTTAATTTTTGTCCTACTGTTATAATTATAAAAGCTACTTATTAAAGAAATATAAGCTATTCATTTGGAAGGCAGCCTGAGAATGACTACATGGGGGTTTGGTATAATTCTTAAATCAATGTATAATTTAAGTAAGCAGCTTATAGTAATCTAATCACCCCCAACTAGCAATACCTGCTTCCTTCCTCCTTTGTGGAGCTATGCAATTGATAATGCTCTATTACAGTAAGTGCAGGCCGGTGGATAAGAGCCTGGGTGTCTAGGCCTCAGAACGTCCCTGTGAAATGGGGATGATATTAACAGTGTCCAGCTCATAGAGCTACTAGAAGAGAGACCCTTAGTGCTCGGTGATGGTCTGTGATCACTAGGCAGTAAAGAGGGAGTGTCTTCCTTGGAAGTTTCTTAATATGGAAGGATTTCATTTTAAAATTTAAACCAACACATTTGTCCTAAATATATAGAGGGACATTTGTTTCCCTCCCATTTCAGCTCTCTCCAAATTCAGTTATTCATTTGGTCCCTCTGCAATGAGGTGTTTAATTAAAACTAACAAAAATCCAGGGGGGGTAAGGGAAGGATGAAGAGGGTGAAGGGGACCCAATGGATGATGACGGAAGATTAGACTTCAGGTGGGAGGCACACAACAGAGTATTCTAATGTCATATTATAAAGATGTACACCTGAAACTTATGTTATTATTTAACAATGTTACCAAAACAATTTTAATTTAAAAAAATAACAAAACCCCATTATGTATAGGGCACACACACTAGATACACATAAGAAGTTATTTGATATCATGGCATCATTACCGTCATTTCTATAAAGTTTCTCTATAATCATATTTTTTCTCATCTCTCACTTTCTTGTCAGTGGAGAATCTGTGAGCACAGCAGTTTCTTTAGCTCACCTCCAACCTGTTTACATTTGATATAGTGTAGATTCTAGCTGGGTACATTTATTTGAGAATTGCTTTACAATCTCATAAATGGGGAATAAATACTATAGCATTGTGCATGGTGCCTTTCTTTTCAAGTTTTTACTTCTTTTGGAAAGAGGAGCGATTACAGTGTGCTATAATATAAAGTGCTTTCTTTAGTTGCATAGTCTTAATAACGTCATAGTTGCTTAGGAAATTTTTCACGTGTACAATGAAAACGAGGGTGAATGATCTCCATTTTATTTCACAGTGCTACAGAGAGGTGGGTTGGGCTCCTTTTTACTTACTATATCTGTATTTTTTAATTCACTGGACACAGATTCAATGGTTGATACTTTTTATGCTATTGGACTTGTGATGAGACTTTGCCAATCCATCTCTCTCTTGGAGTTGCTGCACATATATGTCGGCATTGAAGCAAGCCAGCTTCTTCCTAGGTTTCTGCAGGTAGGTTTCAATCACATTATTATTATTTTTGAATATGTTTCATACTTACCTTGTTCTTTTTATAGACTTTTTTTTTTTTTTTTTTTTTTTTACTTTGTGGCAGTTAAAAAGCCAGCCCTTGCAAACTTGAAACCCAAGTCATTAATAAGAAGAATGCCATGAAAAAATTACCTCATTCTCAAACACTGCGCCATTAGGAGAGCCAGTTGGAAACATTCAGCACAGTGAGGCTGTGGCCTTGTGCAGCACTGCCCTGCCCCTCTCCTCTGACTCTGCCCTTCCCCTCTGACTCTGCCAGAGCCCTGGGCAGGACAGCTCTGAAAATCGGCAGAGGGTTGGGGTCGTTCAGACTTGGGTTTGATGCCTGGCTACTTTCCCTACCACTGTGTGATCATGTCACCCACAATCATTGGGCTGTTTCAGGAAAAGGACACCACACATAATCCCTAGCAAAAAGTAGGGGATCAAAAAAAATCTAAATTTTTTGAGAAACCTATACTGTTTTCCATAGTGGCTGTATCAATCAATTTACATTCCTACCAGCAGTGTATGAGGGTTCCCTTTTTTCTATATTTTTGCTAACACTTTTTCTTGTCTTTTTGATAACAGCTATTCTAATGGGTGTGAGGTGGTATCTCATGGTTTTGATTTTCATTTCCCTTATAACTAGTCCTGGTATCTTTTCATATGTCTGTTGGCCATCTGTATGTCTTCCTTAGAAAAGTGTCTATTCAAGTTCTCTTCCCAATTTTTAATCAGATTGGGGTTTTTTTTTTGTTGTCGAGTTATGTGAGTATTTTTTTTATATGTTTTGAACATCAGTCCCAGATGTTAAATTAAATTATAATCCTGTATACCTGGAAATTATATAATCTTATTAACCAATGTTACCCAAAAAGTTTAATTTTTAAAAAGTTTCTTTCACCCCTGTTCAGAAAATAGAATATTTCCTAGCCATTTGTTATTTTACTCTGCCACTTTTACTGAACACAAATGAGAAACAAGAGATCATTTATTGTTATCTAGTATAGTTGTCAAATAATAGGTTTGGGGATCAGTCAGACCTGCATTAAAATCCCAGTTCTACCTCTTAGTAGTTGCATGCCTTTAAACAAGTCATACAGTTATTCCGAACCTCGTTTTCTCATGTGGCGTGGACATGACATGTATGGCACGGAGTAACTGAGAACATGGGACAAGTTCCCGGCAGTTAGTTAAGATTAGTGTACTGACAGATATTGCTAATATCTTAGCTATTATTTGTTCCCTCTACCATGTCTCTAGCCCTAGATGGCCATGTTTATTTTAAAAGCAAATTGAAAGAAGATGGGAAATTCACTGGTAGACATCCAATAGCAGAAATCATTGCTGGATTAAGGCAAAAAAATTAAAAAAGGGGCATTTGCCATTGAAAAAGTAAGGATAAGGGTTTGGTGACTATATGAATATGTGTTTAAAATCTTCAGAAAAATACATTTTTATGAATATAATTTTAACTATTCACAACATAAATTAGAAAAACGAACAAACAACTAAATTTGACAAATTTGCATTGTAAAAATAAAATTTCAGAATCTGATTACATTGCCAGCACCTAGCACAGTGCTTGGAACATGAACATACATCTTCAATTATTGTTGAATGAAGGACTGGCATAAAACTCTTTATTAAAATTTGCTTAAAATACCATAGAAAATTTAAAAGGTAGAAATAGGTGTTTAATACTAAGGAGTCTAATAAGAACTAAGCATTATAAGTTTATGGGAAATTAAAAATTTTACTTATTAAATAAAAGTAAAGAAATAGTATTCATTAAGATGAAGTCATTTTAAATGTTGAAATATGAAATGTAAAATAAAAATCAGGGCACTATTTAGAGTATGAACTACTAACAAGAGAGTAGTAGTTAACTAACAGTCAGTTAGCTAGCCAAGACCTAGATGTAATTCCCTCAAACATATTTCCTTATAAAAATGAAAGGGGTACATATCTGTCCCAGAAGAAGCATATTATTTGGGAACAAGATTTATTGATGTGTATTATTTCTTAACAGAATGCATATAATATCAGCATCCCATGATGCTAATTTTAGAGAACAGAATTAACAACCCAGGTGAAATGAAAGTTGTATTCTCTCCTGTGAAATTATTTTTCTTGGAGCAAGGTCAAGTACACCTAAAATTGAACTCATGTTTTCTTTTGGTATGCCTCTTTGGACTTTTTACTTTTATAAGCTAAATTGGCTAATATTAATTTTAGCATTTTCAAACTTAAGAGTGGTATTTTAGATCTTGTCAATATAGAGAATGCAAGTGAGAGACAGGACACTTAAATTTCTAAGAACGAAAATAGAGTGCTTTGAATATACCTAGGAAACTGCACATTTTTTATGCTTCCCAAAAATATGTAGGCTTGCCTAATAAAAGAAAATATTATACAGGCCCTGGCCGGTTGGCTCAGTGGTAGAGCATCGGCCTGGCATGCAGGAGTCTCGGGTTCGATCCCGACCAGGGCACACAGGAGAGGCGCCCATCTGCTTCTCCACCCCTCCCCTTCTCCTTCCTCTCTGTCTCTCTCTTCCCCTCCCACAGCCAAGGCTCCATTGGAGCAAAGTTAGCCCCGGCGCTAAGGATGGCTCTGTGGCCTCTGCCTCAGGGGCTAGAATGGCTCTGGTTGCAACAGAACAACGCCCCAGATGGGCAGAGCGTCACCCCCTGGTGGGCATGCCGGGTGGATCCCGGTCGGGTGCATGCGGAAGTCTGTCTGACTGCCTCCCTGTTTCCAACTTCAGAAAAATACAAAAAAAAAAAAAAAGAAAATATTATACAAGTTAGAAATCTGATTTCTTGAAGTTCCAGAATATATGTGTGATTTTAATCACTATTAATTGAAACAATAATGACTTATAGAAATATGATCACTGTAATCAAACTGTATCTTGTTTTAGTAATTAAAAAATAATGGCAAATATACATTGACACTTTTGATTAAAAGGGGAGGTTGCAGAGTCTATTATGAATGGGCTCGAATAATTTTTAATTCCTTTTTGTTGGAAGGAATAACAAGTCAGTGATCATCATATTAGGAAGACGATTACCATTCCCATCCTGGGCTGATTATTATTAACTTTTTTGTGTGTGATTGTTTAGTTTCCTTTATTTTCTCTAAGACTTCATCTGTCCTCTATTTCCTCCATTCACTGACTGCCTTTACTATGGTGTTCAGAACGATCATGAGAAAGCTTCAAAAACAGATGTCATCATGTCCAAAGTTTCATTTTCTCCCCCTTCCTTTATTAGCATTCTGCTAACAATTAGAATTCCTTCATCATGATATGTTTTGAGATGACTCTGAGGCCCCTGCTTTAAAATAACCAAATAAAACTCTAAGATTGTGAAATTTTTCTTGGTTTTTCTGTTTCCCCATTTTTAAGTGAAGAAACTGTAATAAAGAATGTGGCTAAGCTACTAACACAGTAATCATAGCTGATTGCATATAGTGTCTTGAAAAATGCATGATGTCCATGGTTTCAAGTAGGTTGAAAAACATGTCTGCAAATTTGTGATGTTATTTTGCCATTACCTTTGTGAGGTTGCTAAGCCATAACTGAATTTTCTTTCTGGGAACTGTTCTTCCAAATATCAAGATAAGTCATTCCCAGAAAAGAGCAAGAATGATAAGCTAGTTGAGCAGTTATGACTCATGTGTACCAAATGGTGGTGGTGTGTATGGGGGTGTTTTTGTTTTGTTCTGTGCATTTTCAAATATTTTATACAACATCTTTATTTTTTATTTACATATTTATTTTGGGGGGGAGTATTTTTCTGAAGTGAGAAGCGTGGAGGCAGAGAGACATACTCCTGCATGTGCCCAACCGGGATCCACTTGGCATGCCCACTAGGGGTTGGTTGATGCTCTGCCCATCTGGGGCATTGCTCTGTTGCAACCAGAGCTATTCTAGCACGTGAGACAGACACCATGGAGCCATGTCACTGCTCGGGCCAACTTTGCTCCAATGGATCCTTGGCTGTGGGAGGGGAAGAGAGAGACAGAGAGGAAGGAGAGGGGGAAGGATAGAGAAACAGATGGATGCTTCTCTTGTGTTCCCTGGCTGGGAACAAACTTGGGACTTCTACACGCTGGGCCAACACTCTACCACTGAGCCAACCGGCCAGTGCTACAACTTTTTTTTTTTTTTTTTACAGAGACAGAGAGAGAGAGAAATAGATAGGGACAGACAGACAGGAACGGAGAGAGATGAGAAGCATCAATCATTAGTTTTTCTTTGCAACACCTTAGTTGTTCACTGATTGCTTTCTTATATGTGCCTTGACCATGGGCCTTCAGCAGACCGAGTAACCCCTTGCTTGAGCCAGCGACCTTGGTTCCAAGCTGGTGAGCTTTGCTCAAACCAGATGAACACATGCTCAAGCTGGCGACCTCGAGGTCTCGAACCTGGGTCCTCCGCATCCCAGTCTGACGCTCTATCCACTGCTCCACTGCCTGGTCAGGCAGAAAACATTCTTTTATTTTTTTTTTACACCGAGACAGAGAGTCAGAGAGAGGGATAGATAGGGAAAGACAGACCAGAACGAAGAGAGATGAGAAGCATCAATCATTAGTTTTTCGTTGAGACATCTTAGTTGTTCATTGATTGCTTTCTCATATGTGCCTTGTCTGTGGGGCTACAGCAGACTGAGTAACCCCTTGCTCAAGCCAGCAACCTTGGGTCCAAGCCGGTGAGCTTTGCTCAAACCAGATGAACACATGCTCAAGCTGGCGACCTCGAGGTCTCGAACCTGGGTCCTCCACATCCTAGTCTGACACTCTATCCACTGCGCCACCACCTCATCAGGCTACAACATCTTTATTTTGACAGAGAAAAGCCAATTTGAATTTCTAGAATTACACAGAATTTCTAAAAGAAAAAGAAAAAAAAGCCACTTGTAAAAAGATTATAATATATACACTCAGATGTATATATTGTATATGTTTATGTATTTAAAAAAATCACACTTAGGGCAAAAGGGCAAAACCATAACATAAATAGTTGTTTTTAGACATCTATTTTTGGGGGATAATTGCATGCCAATTAATATTATATACGGAAAAATAGTTAACTTTTGATATTTTAAATGTATAAGATGGGAAAGTAAAAAAGGCCAAAATGTGCATATATATATATATATATATAAATATAAATGATAATACAAGTGAACTAAGCATCTCACCTCTTCAGCCCTTCCTCCAAATGAGCTTGCATACTTTATTAACTTGGTAAAAAAAAAGAAAAGAGTGGAATTGGTAAATTAGTTTATTTCAGTAGGTTTAGTGGAAACGACTTGGCTTTTACAGAGCAGAAATACTACCAACCTTGAAATAATGATTTTGAATGGCTTTGTTCTGACTTTGCTTTTGATACAGTTTAAAGATGCTTCAACTCATGGAGAGGAGAAAATATCCACAAAACAAACCTTTGTGTCATTAGGTTGATGTACCTTTGGGAAACCTGCAGAGTGGTCCAGTTTACTCCTTTACCTTCTGGGAAATGCTCAGAATTATGTGCAAAGACTTCACACATTACTGAATTAAAATGGATAAATTTCTGCGTCCTTCCCTTGTATCACAATAAACACAGCTGCACATATATTAATATTACACAATTTTTAAAAGTCTATACAGTAAAGCAAGACAATAGAAATTATTACCCCAATAAATAATCTTCTCATTATTTAATTCACATAGATTTTCTCTCCAGTTTTGAATTAGGAACAGGTTTATATTGTTAGAGATAAAACTAAAGATAGTGTTGAGCCGTGAGAGTCTCAAAGCCTCCTGGGAATGAATTACATACACAATTCACCCTGTAGGTAAAATTTTAGATTTTTTCCTTTGTATTTTGCATTTGATTCCTGGAGTTCTTTGGTGTGATAACTACAAAGCTATATTCACAGTATAATTTTAAAGATTAACATTTTATTCACTGAGAGTCTTGATTATATAATCTATCATTGCATTAAATGATGTGTTCTTAATAATAGTAGCTTATATTTATTTAGGACTTTCTATGTGCCACCAAACACTTTTCTAAGTCCTTCACATGCATTAATCATTTAATCTTCATAACCTTATCCTACACATTTACTATACAATACTAATTACTATCTTCAGTATAATCACTGAACACAAAAGTTAAATAAGTTACCCAAGAGTTTTTCACTTTTTTACACGCGTGGACACAGACAGCAGTGTGGTGACTGCCCAGGAGAGAGGGAAAGTGGAGGAGGGTATGGGGGATAAATGTTGATGGATGAAGACTTGACTTGGGGGGGGGTGAACACACAATGTGGTTTACAGAGAGATGTTGTAGGATTGGGCACCTGAAAACTGTATAATTTATTAACAAGTGTCACCCCAATAAATTCAATTAAAAAATAAGTTACCCCAGGTCACATAAATTGTGACTGGTGCGGGTAAAAT
Source organism: Saccopteryx bilineata (assembly GCF_036850765.1). Taxonomy (NCBI): domain Eukaryota; kingdom Metazoa; phylum Chordata; class Mammalia; order Chiroptera; family Emballonuridae; genus Saccopteryx; species Saccopteryx bilineata. The sequence continues at coordinate 82,585,004 of NC_089491.1, read as the reverse complement.
TGGGATGTAGCTACTTATCCTGATACGTAGCTCTCAACTATTTTGCTACATTTGTTTATTGTCTGTCTGACCATACAGGATGTTAATACCATGAGAGCTGGGACTTGTTCTTGTTCATAGCTCTATCCCCCAGGAACCAGAATGATACACTTAATAAATATCTATTGAATGATGAGTAAATAAGCACAGAATTTTAAACTAGAATTATTTAAGTGCTTTTTGTCTTATAGAAGAAAGTAATTGGTGTTTTTTGAACATATAAGGGTATGTTTCTGAAGTTCTCAACAGAAGTTCACAGGATTGAAATAGTAAAATAATCTTTGAGGCTAAGACTAATTTATTTTCTAAGGTTCTAGAAATTCTCCCTATAGTTGAACTATCATTTTACCCCTTTTAGCAGTTTATAACTAAAGTGCCAGCTGCCATGTTTAAAGTAACAACTTAGTTTTTGTCATTGTTTAACTTGGAGGTTAAGATTCCCAAATAGAACATAAAAATGTAAAGTATTTTTATTTTATAGTTACCATACTTTTGAGCAGACCATATTACCACATGTTTAATTGGGGCTTAGTTATAAAATTTTTTACTGTACTTTTATTAGGTATACCTGTTTGAGTTGCACTAAACATTATAAGACCACTCATTAGTAATTAGTCATGTTCTCATAGGATTTGTTTAAAATGACACAGTGCTAAGTTCTCCCAAAGGTAAAACTCCAAATAACTGGTGAAATTATTGTATGTAAAGAAAAGTTAAAAAAAAAATTTAAGTATATTCTTCAAAACTGTCCTGGTATTGAGTTAGAAAATCAAGGAGGTTCTTGTTTTAAGGTTTAACTTTTGAGGAGAGACTTTTTAAAAGAATAAACGAGAACCTGAATAATAGGCACAGGAGTAACCCATAAAATAACAAAAATGAATGTGTCTTAGTGTTTCAGAACAAGGCATTTAACATCACATTGTCTAGATTTTTGATTCCAGGTCTTGAGGCAGGACACTTCGCACTTATAAAATGCAGAAGCAGATAATAATAGCACTTCTTAGGGTTGTTAGGGAGACTAAATGAGGTGATGTATAATTAATACCTGGCATAAAGTAACCAATAAATACTTCTATCAATTTAAGAATATCTCCACCTAAATTCTCCCATTGTATTGCCATTGAATGGTCAAGTTAGATAACTATCAGATAACTTGTTAATTACACTGACGTTGTACAGGGGAATCTTCACATATCCTTATGTGCGTGTGTGGTTGTGTGTTTTTGGGGGGCATGTTGATCCTATCACTTAACATGCCACAGGCCCTCAACTGATGATTTCCAAGAGGGTGAATTTCATTGTGCAGTTCTAGTCTTTTTGAAGATTTTTTTTTTCTTTGTACTCATCAATTAAGGAGCAGCCTGACATCATGGATAGCTTACAACCCTGGAAATCAGGAAACTTGATATATATATATATATATTTTTTCATGTCTGCCACTAGTTTGGGAAAGTCACTGAACTTGTCTGGTCCCCAAATTCCTTATTTATAAAAAGATGGTTGGTTTAGTATACCTGGAGGGGACCCTGGAGATCTAGCTTATCAAGAGATAGCTAAGATTTTTGTTTCAGTAGTCAATCATGTAATTAGAAGCATGCATTCATATGTGTGTGTCTCTCGAGATTTTATCAAAAAGTGACTGATTTTCCTAATTAGAAGGCACTGGTTAAATATAAGATTAGGTATTTCCTAAATTGTTGTTTGCTGCTAAGATCTTGTATCTAAAGGCTGCCGGGTATCACAGCAGCAAGCTTGGATCATTCAGTCATAATCATTGCAGCTGAGTATAATCCATTAGAGAACTTTAATTAAATTAAATGAAGAAACAAAAGACTGACAAAAGAAAAACAGCTATGTAGATAGCTTCCATAGTTTGACTAAGGTTTGAATCATATCTAAATCCCGTAGCTAAGCAAGCACCATCTTGACTCACTGCTATAGTTATAAACATGCGGATAGAGCTGCACATGTGGATATTGGGTCATGTGGCCCACTGTTGGCAAATCTTGGATTTCTCTGCATGAGTGATTTTCCAGAACTACGATGCTAAGTCATAGATTATCCCAGTCTTTTCTCCTCGATTTGCTTTAAAAATAAAGACAGCTATTGAAAAGTATAAAGCAATTCTTCCCTTTCTTTGGTCACCAATATGCTAGCTCAGTCTCCAGTATATTTTCTTTTGAACAAAGAAAAAAATGTTCTATTAAAAAACATAAAAGTGCAGATTGTACTGAGGGTATTAATACAACATAAGAAGGCACATTACCACATTACACTGGGGAACAAAATTTTTGTTGCATCCACAAAAACACTTGTTCTTACCTAATTCAAAGGTTCTGATCTCAAATCTGACATTAGTTTTTCTCTGTAAGCTACAGTATTTTTGCAATTCAAGATTTTAGGTTTTCATCTTATTGTAAAATTTTCAACATTAAGTTTGACATAATGAAGTAGAATGTCTTCTTGGGCATCATCTTTGTGAAATATAATAATTTATATAATGAAGTAAAGAAACTAATACACTAAAATATATGATTGCATCAGAATTTGTCTACAATTTCGAAATAGAACATATCAAAACACTTATTTTAATCATAATATTTGCACAAAACTTATTTAAATTTTATTCAGGCAAAAATTTGCATTTGTAGCTCTTGTGTTTGTGTACTTGTTGAAGATAATCTCGTTTGATGTTCCAGCAGTAGTCTGCTCATTACTAACATCTCCAAGATTTTTGGGAAACTTATCAAGGTGACTGTTCAGGAAGTGAATCTTAATGCTCATGTTTCATTCAATGTTGCAGAAAGTCAACAGCATCCTTTGAACCAGAAGTTCATAGTTTTCTGCTTTTTTGTTGCCAAGGAAGTTCTTTGTAACTGCCACAAAAGACTGCCATGCTGCTTTCTCCTCCTTATTCATCTTCCTTGCAAATTCTTCGTCATGTATGAGTGTTCGAATTGGAGGTCCATCAAATACACCTGCTTTTATCTTCTCAAAAGACAAGGCAGGAAAAGCAGAAATAATATGTTGAAAACATTCACTTTCTCTATTCAAAGCCTGAACAAACTGCTTCATTAAGCTAAGTTTGATGTGAAGTGGGGGAAAAATGATCCTGTCTTGATTAACTACAGGTTCATTCACAATATTTTGCATCCCTGCTTCCAGAGCTTCACATTTCAGCCACTCCTTCTGTGTCCAGTGTTTCTCCCAAGCTCGGCTGTCCCACAAACTCAGAAAGCAAGGATACTTCATGAGACCTCTCTGTTGTCCTAGCCGGAAATTTACCATTTTAAGATCCACACAAATGATCCTGTTATGCTTCTCATATTTCAGAAAGTTGAGGACAATTTTTATGTCATTATAATCTTCTCGCAGATGAGTTGAATAACCAATTGGAGCCCCTGCATAAACATTACCGTTGTGTAGGAGAACACATTTCATACTCCGTTTAGAGTTGAAATGGGATACTTTAGCTGACTGGTGAAGTACATTCTTTTCTTGAAGCCTGGAGGCTAATAACTCAGCTGCTTTCTTTGATAGGCCCAAATCTCTTGCTAAGTCATTCAATTTTGGTTGTCTAAACAGCTGAGGGGTTAATGACTGCTTAGCATAAGAAGAAGACTCTTCAGATTCTACAACCATTTCCTCATGCATCTTATCAAAATACACTTGATCACCATGTTCACTTTTTTTCATCCTTAGAAGAAATAAAACCATGGAAAACTGGAACCAGGAGTGTCTCAGAGGGTGGGATAGGTCATATTGCTGAAGTTATATTAGGATATGCGATCATATGCTGTTTTTTCTTGCCAATGCCCTTTGTATAGATCAGACAGAAATAACAGTCACTGCTGTGGTCCTTAGGTTCACGCCAAACCATGGGAATACCAAAAGGCATTCCTTTGTGTTTTCCTTTTGTCCAGTCACAAAATATTTCCTCACAAGTATGACACACAATATGAGCAGCCCAATTCTTGTCTTGATCGCCAAGGGGAACTTGTAAATAGGCAATATATGCACATGTCACAAATGATGAAATATTGCGCCTTTGTCGTTGAAGTGTGTAACAGCCACGTATATAACAGAAGGTGTAAAGACTATTCTTACATTTACGTCTACTCGAAGAAGCCATGATTCAATCTTAAAACAAAATAAGAGGGTGTTTTTATCAGATAATAATTTTTTACATTTAAAAACAACTACAATTATGTAAAAGTGATGTTTGTAAAACATTAATTGCCCTGTGATTATGTTCAAAGAGTCGTTGCCCTTTAGCTCCAACTTAAAAACCAATGCATGCCATTAACTGTAACAAAAATAAATTAAAATTGCATAAAAACTGGAGCATGCACCAAAAAATAGATTTCAGATTTGGAATCAGCAATGCAGAAATATATAGAAACAATTCTAAAACCTCATGCAACAGAAAATTAAAAAAAAATTGTTCCCCAGTGTTATACTATTTAGATTGGGAAGTAGGAATGTATGTGTGTGTGTGTGTGTATGTATGTATGTATGTATTTAGACGAGAAAGACAGGGAGGGAGTGAGAGGAGAAGCATCAACTCATAGTTGCGGCACCTTAAGTTATTCATTGATTGCTTTCCATATGTGCCTTGACCAGGGGGCTCCAACCAAGCCAGTGACCCCTTGCTCAAGCCAGTGAGCTTGGCGTTTGGAATCTGCAACCTCAGTGTCCCAGGTTGATATTTTATCCACTGTGCCACCACTGGTCAAGTGGAATGTGTTTTTTGAGGTCAGAGATGAGAGCTAAGCCATAAGTGTGTGAATTCTCAAAATGAATATGTTGAATTCTTTTCATTCGCCACCAGTTTATGAGGGTTAGGATTATATTATTTCCTCTTCTCCCCCTCTCCCCCCACTAAAAAAAAAAAAGCTATGATGGCTTCCTTGTTGGATGAAATTGAAATTTCTCAGCCTGTCATTTAAAACCCTTTACAACTCGACGCCCAGCACGCTTTCAGTTTTACGTCCTCTCATTCCTTCTGTGCACCCACTCGAGCCCAGGGTTCTCCTTACTCCCAGCACACCCCATGCTGCCACACCTCTGCCTCTTTGCTGAGGCTGCTCCCCTGGCCTATGATGGCACTTTCCCTATCCAGTCTACCTCAGAAACTCCTATCTGCTCCTCCAGATCCAACTGGAACCTTGCCTGTCCTCATAAATCTCTCTGCCTCCTTTCCCCCGACAGGTGTCTCCCTCACCTGTGCACCGGAACATAGCGCTTTAAGTGCCAGCATTATTTACACTGTATTATTGTTCTGCCTCACACTGTCTTGCTGCTGCTCCTGTCTGGAGCAAGGACCATGCCTTCATACTCTTAGCATCTAATACATAGCAGACATGCAAGAAAAGCTTGCCAAAGTGAATAAAGACATGTGTGCATTTATTACAAGAAGGGAAATGTCTTGATTGAAATAAAGTAAGCTCTTTTCATTCATTATTTATGATTTGGAGAATACAAAAAGAATAAAAAAAACAAAATGGAAATAAAATTCACCCATAACCCAATTCCCTCAGAGATCATGTTAACAGTTTAAGATACATATTCCTAGTTATAGCATACTTTTAAGAGGAACTCCAGTTTTTTAAATTAGATAATTACTTATATGCTTAACAGATGATCCTAATTTAACTTTACTTTTTTTTGTTGTTGTTGTTAGCTCACAGAGAGAATAATCATCCTTTTTGTGGTGATCACCAGTCAAGAGGAAGTCCAAGGGAAATATGTGGTGTGTGTTTTATTCATCTTTTGGAATCTATTGGACATGGTTAGGTAAGCAGGCAAAATAACCTCTTAAAACAAAGCCAAATTGCTTTCTGCAGTGAAACCAATAATATGTTTGTAGACTCAGAATGAGAGAAAAAAAAACCATAACCCCTTTTCAAATTATTTTATCATGATATAGAAATGTATTTTAAGTGCTTTCCATAATGTGCATATCAGAGATAATGAAAACCTACTGTGTTGTTAAGAGCAAATCAGTGTAGGGATCTAGCAGAAGACTTGGAATAACACCAATTTGGAGTAAACCTCACAGCTGTTTGCTAACTAACGGCATTCCTTGCAATTTCTCGGTGCGTGTTACTCTAATAAGCAAAGCAAGACTTTGTATTATATCACAGTCAGAACTTGCAAAATTGGTTTCTGTGAATTCAAGAATATTTTAAATATAGGGCCCTCATCTCTCTGAGATAAAATGAATCTCCACATACCTTTCTGTATACAATTCCAGCGGGTTCAAATGACTGAAGTACTTTCGTGGAGGCCCTGGGAATCCTTGGGCCTCAGGTTAAGAACTCTTGCTTGATCAAGATTGTCTTCAGTTTCCTTCTAATTCTAAAACTTTGCAAGGAGATGAGCCTAGTCTTTTCTCTCCCAGTGAAGGTGTAAAACAGTCAGTCTGCTTTGCCCCATGGTTCACTTTGAGGTGTTGTCCTGTTACTTTAGCTTTCACAAATGAGAGCTTCTCCTTCTGCCTGAAAAGCATGGATGTGGACAGGTAACAAATCAGCTAAGGCCACATAAATTCTTTATTATGTTGTCAATAACTTAGCTGAGTTAAAATATTTCTAATAATGGGTTGAGCCTTATAGTAAATTAGAATAAAATATTTTGTTGAATTAAAATGACTATAATTCTTTATATATAGAACTTAGTAAGTTATTTCTCATTTTTAACTGATAGTTTTGTAGACTTGGGGCAAATATCATGGACTTCAGTAGCCCATGTCTTCCTGTTCATGAGAAATTGAGTCTTATCTGGGATGGTGTCTTTGTAATGAATTCTTCCTCTGGTAGGCCTGACTCTTTCTGAGTCAGTTCAGGCCCAGATAAGCTCAATAGGCCCATTAGAGCAGGGGTCCCCAAACTTTTTACACAGGGGGCCAGTTCACTGTCCCTCAGACCGTTGGAGGACCGGACTATAAAAAAAACTATGAACAAATCCCTATGCACACTGCACATATCTTATTTTAAAGTAAAAAAACAAAACGGGAACAAATACAATATTTAAAATAAAGAACAAGTAAATTTAAATCAACAAACTGACCAGTATTTCAATGGGAACTATGGGCCTGCTTTTGGCTAATGAGATGGTCAATGTCTGGTTCCATATTTGTCACTGCTAGCCATAACAAGTGATATGATGCACTTCCGGAGCCGTGAGGCGTGTGTCCCGCATCACTGGAAGTAGTACTGTATGCGAGCGACACCGCGCTTTGGCCACATACAGTACTCCAGAAGCACAGGCATCCTGTGCTCCTCTCACTGACCACCAATGAAAGAGGTGCCCCTTCCAGAAGTGCGGCGGGGGCTGGATAAATGTCCTCAGGGGGTCACATGCGGTCCGCTGGCCATAGTTTGGGGACCCCTGCATTAGAGAGTGATGTGACTTGTGCATTGGGAGTGGTATCATGATGTCATGGAAAGACTTTTGGACGTAGAAGGAGATGTCAGGATGAACCCCACCACTATTACTTGCTATATGATCTTAGGCAAGTCACTTAACACCCCCCCCCCTTTTTTTAAATAACAGCATTTGGACAATTCATGTACCTTAAAATTCACCCTTTTTAAAGTATAACATGAGGTTTTTATATATTCAAAGACATGTGCAACCATTCATTGCCACTATCTTAGAACTTTTTATCACCCCCAAAAGAGACGCCAAACTCATCAGTAGTCACTCCCAATTCCCTCCTTCTCCAAGCCTCCGGCAACTACTAATGTACTGTTTCTATGGATTTGCCCACTCTGGAAATTTCATATAAATGGAGTCAGCCTTTTGTGGCTGGCTTCTCTCACTTAGTATAATGTGGTCAAGGTTCATCCGTGTAGTAACATGTAACTACTTTCTTTTAATTGCTGAATAATGTTCCCTTATAGTGACATACCACACTTTATCTAATTGGATTGTTTCTACTTTTTGGTCAGGAGGAATATTGCTGTGAATATCCTTGTGCAAGCTTTTGTGTGCACATATTTTTATTTCTATTAATGAAGTAGTAAAAGTTCACAGTATCTATCCTTTTTGAAACTCAATTTTTTCCCCATAAAATAGGGGTAAAATTATCACCCAACTTACCCTAAAATGACTTTTTAAAAAGCAAGGACCAGGGAACTTCTTCAACCTGAAGAAATTCATAGCTAACATGATGGTTAATGATGAAAGACTGATGCTTTACTCCTATGATCAGGAAGCAGATAAGCATGTCTAGCCACTTCTATTCACTGTTGTTCTAGCTATGGCAGTTAGGCAAGAAAATGATGTAAAAGGCATCCATATTGGAAAGGAAGGAGTGAAATTGTCTTGACTGGCAGATGACATGGTCTTATATATAAAAAAATCATAAGGAATCCAGTAAAATTATTATTATTATTATAATTTTAGGTGACAGAGACAGAGAGAGACAGAGAGAGGGACAGATAGGGACAGACAGACAGGAAGAGAGAGAGATGAGAAGCATCAGTTCCTCATTGAGGCACTGTAGTTGTTCATTGATTGCTTTCTCATATGTATCTTGACCGAGGGGCTAAAGCAGACCAAATGACCCTTTGCTCTAAGCCAGCCACCCTGGGCCCAAGCTGGTGAGCCTTGCTCAAACCAGATGAGCCTGTGCTGAAGCTGGCAACTTCGGAGTTTCGAACCTGGGTCCTCCACGTCCTAGTCCAATGCTCTATCAGTGCCACCGTCTGGTCAGGCGAATCCAGTAAAATTATTAAAACTAATAAAATTATTAGCTCAGCAAGTTTGTAGCGTACAAAATCAATTATATTCTATACATTTACAATAGCCAAAAGTTAAATTAAGAAAATAATTCCAGCCTGACTATGTGGTAGTGCAGTGGATAGAGCATCGGACTGGGATGTAGGTTCAAAACCCCAAGGTCACTGGCTTGAGCGTGGGCTCATCGGCTTGAGTATGGGATCACCAGCTTGAGTATGGGGTCACTGGCTTGAGCCCAAGGTTGCTGACTTGAGCCCAAGGTCACTGACTTGAGCAAGGGGTCACTCGCTCTGCTGTAGCCCCCTGGTCAAGACATATGAGAAAGGAATCAACTAAGGTGCCGCAATGAAGAACTGATGTTTCTCATTTCTCTCCCTTCCTGTCTGTCTGTCCCTATCTGTCCCTTTCTCTGTCTCTCTGTCTCTCAAATACACACACAAAAAAACCCAATTCCATTTACAATAGCAATAAAAAATAAAGGAGTAAATTTAACAAAAGCTATACAGAAATTGTACACCAAAAACTGTAAAACAATGCTGAGAGAAATTAAAGATCAAAATAAATGGGAAGCTATCCCATGTTTATGGGTTGAAGACTTACTATTGTTAAGACAGCAACACTGGGCCCTGACCGGTTGGCTCAGCGGTGGAGCATCGGCCTGGCGTGCGGGAGACCCGGGTTCGATTCCCGGCCAGGGCACACAGGAGAAGCGCCCATCTGCTTCTCCACCCCTCCCCCTCTCCTTCCTCTCTGTATCTCTCTTCCCCTCCCGCAGCCGAGGCTCCACTGGAGCAAAGATGGCCCGGGTACTGGGGATGGCTCCTCGGCCTCTGCCCCAGGTGCTAGAGTGGCTCAGGTCGCAACAGAGCGACGCCCCTGAGGGGCAGAGCATCGCCCCCTGGTGGGCGTGCCAGGTGGATCCCGGTCGGGCACATGCGGGAGTCTGTCTCTCCCCGTTTCCAGCTTCAGAAAAATACAGAAAAAAAAGGAAAAAGAAAAAAGACAGTAACACTCTTTCCATTGAGCTGCGAATTCAGTGCAATCCCTATCAAAATCCCAGTTGGCTGCTTTTCAGAAATTGGGAAGCTGATTCTAAACTCACATGGCAACTCAAGAAACCCAGCATAGTCAAAACTTGCAAGAGAAGAAATAGTTGGAAAACTCACACTTCCCAATTTTAAACCTTACTACAAAACAACAATAATCAAAAGTGTGATACTAGCTAAGGATATATCATGGAATAGAACTGATAGTCCAGGGATAACTCTCATATTTACGGTCAATTGATTTTTGACAAAGCTGCCAAGACCATTCAATAGTCTTTTCAACAAGGTGTTGGGACACCTGTATATCCACATGCAAGAAGAATGAAGTTGGACTCTTACCTATACTATATACAAAAATTAACTCAGAATAGGCCAAAAATTTAAATGTATAAGCTAAAACTATAAAATTCTTAGAATAAAACATAGGGGTAAAACTTTGTGATCTTGGATTTGGTAATGGATTCTTAGATATGACACCAAAATCAAAAGCAACAAAAGAAAAAAGCTACTTTAGACTTCAGCAAAGTGGCTTTTAAAAATACCTACTTTTTTTTAATATAAAACTTTTATTTTTTTATTTTTCAATTACAGTTGACGTACAATATTATTTTAGTTTCAAGTGTACAACATAGTGATTAGACATTTCTGTAACTTACAAATTGATCAACCTGGTAAGTCTAATACCCACCTAATACCATGTATACTTGTTAGGGTGTTGACTACATTACCTATGCTGCATTTTACATACCTGTTACTATTTGATAAATGGAAATCTGTACTCCTTAATCCTTTCACCCTTTTTACCCAGCCCTCCAAGCCCCTCCTATCTGGTAACCATCAATTTGTTGTCTGTATCTATAAGTTTGTTTCTGTTTTGTTTGTTTATTTATTTTGATTTTTCAGACTCCACAGGTAAGTGAAACATATGATATTTGTCATTTTCTGTCTGGCTTATTTCACTTAGCATAATACCCTCTATCCATCCATGCTGCTGCAGATCACAAGATTTTATTCTTTCTTTCTTTCTTTCTTTCTTTCTTTCTTTCTTTCTTTCTTTCTTTCTTTCTTTCTTTCTCTCTCTCTTTCTTTCTTCTTTCTCTTTCTTTCTTTTTTTTTTTGCCAAGTATTGTAGTATCCCATTGTATTTATGTTCCACATCTTATTTTTAAAATTTAAAAAAATTTTTTAAATATATTTTTAATTTATTGGGATGACATGACTCTAAACTATACAGGTTTCTAGTACAATTCAATATAACACCATCTACACACTGCATCGCACACGCTCCACTCCAAGCAGTCTCTTTCCATCCCCATTCCTGCCACCCCTCTGCCCTCCTCGCCCTCCCTCTACCCCCCCCTTTCCTCTGGCCATTGCCACCCTGTTGTCTGTATCTATGTGTTATGTATATATGTTTTTTGGCTACTCTTGCAATTAAAAAAAGATATTGTGATACTAGTTTTTACTTAGATTGACATAGACCAAAAAGTTTGATAACATGTCATATTTAGTGAGGACTTATGCACATATTGTACATAAGCATATGCAGAAATATTTCTGAAAGACTATATGAGAAATTGGCATTGGTCATTGCCTTTGAGGAGTGGAATTAGGGTCCTGGAATGAGAGAAATATTTCCTTTCATCATTATGTTTTCAGGATTTTGGATTTTGTTTTGCCACATGTACTCACTACCTATTCCAGTAATTCTTAAAGTATGGCCCTTGGACCAGCGGCATCAGCATCAACTGGAATTTGTTTGCAATACAAATTCTCAGGCTTTACCTTGGACCTACTGGATCACACACTTTGGGGATGGGGCCTAATAATTTGTGTCTTAGAAAGCCTTCTGGTAATTCTGATGTTTGCTTAACCTTTAGAACCACTGACCTATTCAGGCAACATAGAAATAAAAACATATGGACTGCTTCATCTATTACATCACAAAAGCAGGTTTAAAACTACCTACTGTAACCCAACCAAGCTCCTCAAGACAGTTGTTTAACTGATCACATAAGATGGCACAACTACATAACCAGAGGATTTGGAAGTCTTTTTTTTTTTTTTTTACAGAGACAGAGAGTCAGAGAAAGGGATAGACAGACAGGAATGGAGAGATGAGAAGCATCAATCATTAGTTTTTCGTTGAGCATCGCCACACCTTAGTTGTTCATTGATTGCTTTCTCATATGTGCCTTGACCGTGGGCCTTCCGCAGACCGAGTAACCCCTTGCTCGTGCCAGCAACCTTGGGTCCAAGCTGGTCAGCCTTTTGCTCAAACCAGATGAGCCTGGCGACCTCGGGGTCTTGAACCTGGGTCCTCGGCATCCCAGTCAGATGCTTTATCCACTGTGCCACCACCTGGTCAGGCAGGAAGTCTTTTTTTTTATTTTAAAAATTCATTCCCTAGATATTTATAAGTTTTGTTTGTTGTAAACAACCTAGCTGCTTGTTGCAATAAAGGGTTTAGCTTCTGAGTGAAATCGAATGCACTAATCAAGAAGACTTGGTTCTCTGCAGTCCACCTCATGAGACAGCCAGACTGACATGGTTCCCCTCTCTCTATTTTTTAATCTCTTCTGCTTAAATAATAGGAAATAAAGTAGGGAATCTGCACACATTTTAGTTTTATCTTGTGTATTTAATTACAATGTCAAGTATTTCATTCTCTTACTTCCCAGACATCAGCAGCAAGTGATGCTTACGAGCCCTTTGTCCTCCTTCAGGTACACTTACAGCATGTTATCAGTCATCGGAATATCCTGGCCTGGCCTGACGTGGCTCAGTCACACACTGTGGATGCCAGCTTATCCCTTGTGTGTTCTTGCTGAAGGTAAGAAAAGAGTGACTTGCTCTATTGCTTACTGACAAAAGCCATCTAGTTATAATGATTCACTAAATATTTTGATGACTAAATTACTATTTTTGGTACTGCTTAGCTGACTCAATGCTTCTTGTCTGTCATACTTCCCTTGATGCAAAGAAGCAGAGAATGCAGAAGCTGAGTTAGAGGCGGGAGCAGCTCTGCACAGTAAACAAAATATCGGATGAGGAATAAGGACATGAGGCTAAGCCCTTAACTTCATTAACTCACTGTATGTGTTTTAGGTAACTCATTTAACCTAAGTCTGTTTACTCACCTAAAAGGGGTTTAACATTTAGTGATTTGGTGATTATTTTTCTCCCAATTAAAAAATTATTTTAAATTATAGTTGACATATGGTATTAGTTTCAGGTACAAAATGCAGTGACTCAACATCTGTACACTTTACAAAGTGATCACCCCAATTCCGTTTGTCAACATACATAGTTCTTAACAATATTTCTGACTCTATTTCCTGCGCTGTACCTTACATCCTGTGACTTACTTTATAACTGCGTGTTTGTACTTAAACCCTTTTTCTCCAGACCCCATCCACCTGACAATCATCACATTGTTCTATCTATGAGTTTGTTTCTGTTTTGTTTGTTCATGTTGTTTTTTAGACTCCACATATAAGTAAAGTCATATAGTATTTGTCTTGTCTGACTTACTTCACTCTCTAGGTGTCTCCTGCTGTCTCAGATGGTAAGATTCAGTTTTTCCTCTTTTTTTTTGGCTCAGTACTGGTCCCTGGAAACCACTGATTGTCGCTTCTTTGCCTCTTTTTTCCCCATCCCTACCTCACCTCCTGTCTGCACAGATGTCCTTTGGTAATTTCACACGTGTATTTTTAGTTCTCAAATAGGTGAGAAAAGAATTTTGTCCCCTGTGTCTTTCGTATTCCTCTAGCTTCCAATTTGGTGTCCTTCCATTTCCCCCTGCCTTTTACTAAGTTTTTCCAGAATGGTGGGAATAGGTTTTCTCAAACCATTTTTTAAAAATTTGAAGTTAAACTTAATGGGGTGACATTGATCAATAAGAGTGCATAGGTTTCAGGTGAATATCTCTATAGCATTTGTACTGTTGATTGTGTTGTGTGCCTGTCACCCAAAGTCAGATCACTCCATCACTGTGTATTTGTCCCTCTGTACTTTTTCCCTCCCCCTCTCCCCTGGTAACCGCTTCACTTTTATCTATGTCTATGAGTCTCAGTTTTATATCCCACCTCTGTCGGATGTATATTTGTCCCTCTTTACATTTTTAACCTTTTAACCTTTGTCTTGGTTATCATTAAAACTTAGCTTCTGATTCAATATTGCTGTTATAGTTAGATTTTATTCAAATTTTAATCCACATTTCATTTCAAAAAGTAGATTAAACAATTAGTTTTTTATTAATTTATTTATTTTTACATAGATTCTAGTATCTCCCCAAAAACATCCCCTCTCCCCCATATTCCCCACAACATCTCCTGTACCTCCTCCCCTTCAGGTGTAATTCCATTCCTCAGTTCATATTGTTCCTTGGATTCCTCAAATGAGTGAGGTCATATGATATTTTTCTTTCTCTGCCTGGCTTATTTCACTCTACATAATAGTTTCCAGGTCCATCCATCTGTTGCAAAAGGAAATATTTTCTTCTTCCTCATAGCCCAATAGTATTCCATTGTATATATGTACTAATACTTTTTAATCCACTGGTCCACTGATGGACACTTGGACTGTTTCCAGTTCTTCGCTATTGTGAACAATACTGCCATAAACATGGGGGTGCATTTCTTTTCTTCAGTAGGTGATATGGTGTCCTTGGGATATATTCCTATAAGTGGGATGGCTGGGTCAAAGGGCAGTTCCATTTCTAATTTTTTGAGGAATCTCCAACTATTTTCCACAGTGGCTGCACCAGTCTGCATTCCCACCAGCAGTGCAGGAGTGTTCTCCTTTCTCCACATCCTCGCCAGCACCTATCATGTGTTTTGTTAATGAGCGCCATACTGACTGGTGTGAGGTGATATCTCACTGTGGTTTTAATTTGCATTTCTCTAATGATTAGTGATGTTGAATATTTTTTCATCTGTCTATTGGCCATTTGTATGTCCTCTTTGGAGAAGTGTCTATTCATTTCTTGTGCCCATTTTTTGATTGGATTATCTTCCTGGTGTTGAGTTTTACAAGTTCTTTATAAATTTTAGTTATTAACCCCTTATCAGACATATTGTTGAATATGTTCTCCCATTGTGTGGTTTGTCTTTTTATTCTGTTCATATTGTCTTTAGCTATGCAAAAGTTTTTTAGTTTGATATAGTCCCATTTGTTTATCCTGTCTTCTATTTCATTTGCTTGTGGATATAGATCAGCTAATAATATTGCTGCAATAGATGTTGGTGAGCTTACTGCCTATGTTTTCTCCTAAGATGCTTATGGTTTCACGACTTATATTTAAGTCCTTTATCTATTTTGAGTTTATTTTTGTGCATGGTGTAAGTTGGTGGTCTAGTTTCATTTTTTTGCAGGTAGCTGTGCAATTTTCCCAACACCATTCTTAAAGAGACTGTCTTTATTGTATGCTCTTACCTCCTTTGCCAAATATCAATTGTCCATAAAAGTGTGGGTTTATTTCTGGGTTCTCTGTTCTGTTCTATTGATCTATATGCCTGTTCTTATGCCAGTACCAAGCTGTTTTTAGTACAATGGCCTTGTAGTATAATTTGTTATCAGGAAGTGTGATACCTCCCACTTTATTCTTCTTTTTCAAGATTGCTGAGGCTATTCGTGTTCTTTTTTGGTTCCATGTAAATTTTTGGAATATGTGTTCTATATCTTTGAAGTATGTCATTGGTATTTTAATTGGTATTTCATTGAATTTATAAATTGCTTTGGGTAATATAGAAATTTTAATCAGAGGTCCCCAAACTTTTTACACAGGGGGCCAGTTCACTGTCCCTCAGACCGTTGGAGGGCTGGATTATATAAAAAAACTATGAACAAATCCCTATGCACACTGCACATATTTTAAAGTAAAAAAACAAAACGGGAACAAATACAATATTTAAAATAAAGAACAAGTAAATTTAAATCAACAAACTGACCAGTATTTCAATGGGAACTATGGGCTTGCTTTTGGTTAATGAGATGGTCAATGTCTGGTTCCATATTTGTCACTGCTAGCCGTAACAAGTGATATGGCATTTTGCGGCGTCGCCAAATACAGTACTCCAGGTCCTGTGCTCCTCTCACTGACCACCAATGAAAGAGGTGCCCCTTCCGGAAGTGCGGCAGGGGACGGATAAATGGCCTCAGGGGGCCGCATGCGGCCCGTGGGCAGTAGTTTGGGGACCCCTGATTTTAATGATGTTTCTTTTTCCTAACCATGAACACAGTATGTGCTTCCACTGGTTTGTGTCTTACTTGATTTCCTTTATCAATGTTTTATAATTTTCTAAGTACAAGTCTTTCACCTCCTTGGTTAAATTTACTCCTAGGTACTTTATTTTTTTTTGTTGCAATAGTGAAGGGGATTGTTTCCTTAATTTCTGTTTCTGACATTTCATTGTTCGTGTATAAAGATGCCTCTGATTTCTGAGTATTAATTTTATATCCTGCCACCTTGCTGAATTCATTTATCAGGTCCAGTAGTTTTTTGACTAAGATTTTAGGGTTTTCAATATACAGTATCATCTCATCTGCAAATAATGATAGTTTCACTTCTTCTTTTCCAATTTGGATGCCTTTTATTTCTTCTTCTTATCTCATTGCTGTGGCTAGGACTTCTAGGACTATGTTGAATAAGAGTGGTGAAAGGGGGCATCCCTGCCTTGTTCCTAATTTTAGGGAAATTGCTTTTAATTTTTGTCCATTAATTATTATGTTGGCTATGGGTTTGTCATAGATGGCCTTTATCATGTTGAGGTATGATCCCAGTATTCCCACTTTGCTAAGAGTTTTGATCATAAATGGGTGCTGGATTTTATCAAATGTTTTTTCTGCATCTATTGAAATTATCATGTGGTTTTTCTCCTTCCTTTTGTTTATGTGGTGAATCATATTGATTTACGAATGCTGTACCATAGTTGCCTCCCCAGAATAAATCCCACTTGATCATGATGTATGATTTTTTTCAGGTATTGCGAGATCCGGTTTGCTAATATTTTGTTGAGGATTTTAGCATCTAGATTCATCAGGGATATTGGCCTATAATTTTCTTTCTTTGTGTTGTCTTTACCTGGTTTTGGAATCAGAATTATGCTCGCCTCATAAAAGGAACTTGGAAGTGTTCCTTCCTCTTGATTTTTTAAAATATATTTTTATTAATTTTAATGGGGTGACATCAATAAATAGGGTACATGTGTTAAAAGAAAACATGTCCAGGTTATCTTGTCATTCAATTATGTTGCATACCCATCACCCAAAGTCAGATTGTCCTCTGTCACCGATTCCTCTTGAATTTTTTGAAATAGCTTGAGAAGGATAGGAATTAGTTCTTTGAATTTTTGGTAGAATTCACCAGTGAAGCCATTGGGCCCCAGGGTTTTGTTTTTTGGGAGCTTTTTGATAACTGTTTCAATTTCATTTGTTGTTATTGATCTGTTTAGGTATTCTGATTCTTCCAGATTGATTTTTGGAAGATTATATGTTTCAAGGAATTTGTCCATTTCACCTAGGTTGTTTAATTTTTTGGCATACAGTTCTTCATAGTATTTTCTTACAATATTTTGTATTTCTGTTGTGTCAGTTGTTATTTCTCCACTCTCATTTCTAATTTTATTTATTTGAGTCCTCTCTCTTCTTTTCTTGGTCTCATTAAAGGTTCCTAGATCTTGTTTATCTTTTCAAAGAACCAATTCTTGGTTTCATTGATCCTCTGTATTGTTTCTTTAGCCTCTATGTCATTTATTTCTGCTCTGATCTTTATTATTTCCTTCCTTCTACTACCTCTGGGCCTCACTTGCTGTTCTTTTTCTAATTCTCTTAGATGTAGGGTTAGGTTGTTTATTTGAGCTTTTTCAAGCTTCTTAAGGAATGCCTGTAATGCTATGAACTTCCCTCTCAGTACTGGCTTTACTGTGTTCCATAAATTTTGAATTGTTGTATGTTCATTATCGTTTGTTTCTAGGAATTTTAATATTTCTTCTTTGACTTCATTAACCCATTTGTTATTTTATAACATGCTATTTAGTTTCCATGTGTTTGAGTATTTTTCAGTTTTTCTGTTGTGGTTGATTTCTAGTTTCATGCCATTGTGGTCAGAGAAAATGCTTGATATAATTTCAATCTTCTTAAATTTGTTGAGCCTGCTTTTGTGTCCTAACAAAAGAATGTACCATGTACTATCCTAGAGAATGTACCATGAGCACTTAAAAAGATGTATATTCTGCTGCATTAAGATGAAAGGTTCTAAAGATATCTATTAAATCGAGTTGACCTAGTGTGTCCTTTAAATCTGCTGTTCCTTTGTTAATTTTCTTTCTTGAGAATCTATCTAGTGATATTAGTGGGGTATTGAAATATCTTACTATTATGGTGTTGCTGTTGTTTTCGCCCTTTATATCCATCAAAGTCTATTTTATATATTTAGGTGCTCCTATATTAGGTGCGTAGATATTTATGATGTTTATATCTTCCTGTTGGATTGCTCCTTTTATCATTATGTAGTGACCTTCTTTATCTCTTTTTATAGCCTTTGTTTTAAAGTCCATTTTGTCTGATATAAGTATTGCTACCCCAGTTTTCATTTTCATTTGCATGAAATATTTTTTTTCCATCCTTTTACCTTTAGTCTATGTGTATTTTTTGTTTTGAGGTGTGTCTCTTGTAGACAGCATACATATGGGTCCTGTTTTCTTATCCATGCAGCTACTCTATGTCTTTTGATTGGATCATTTAATCCATTTACATTTAAGGTTATTATTGATATGTAGTTGTTTATTGCCATTTTGTTCTTTAAAGCTATATTCCTCTTTTGCTGTGTACTTTTCTCCCTTTGTTCTGTTTACACCAGGTCCCTTAACATTTCTTGCAGCTTTGGTTTGGTTGTAATGAATTTCTTGAGTTTTTTTTTTTTTTGTCTGGGAAGCTTTTTATTTTTCCTTCAATTTTAAACAATAGCCTTGCTGGATAAAGCAGTCTTGGTTGTAGGCTCTTGTTCTGCATTACTTTGAATATTTCTTGCCATTCCCTTCTGGCCTCAAGTGTTTCTGTTGAGAAGTTGGATGTCATCCTTATGGGGGCTCCTTTGTAGGTGATAGCCTTTTTTTTCTCTAGCAGCTTTTAATATTTTTGCTTTATCTCTTAGCTTTTGTATTTTAATTATGATGTGTCTTGGTGTGGATTTCTTTGTCTTTCTCTTTCATGGAGTTCTCTGTGCTTCTTGAATTTGTGTGACGTTTTCCTCCCTCAACTTAGGGAAGTTTTCTGCTATGATTTGATTGAACAAGGTTTCTAACCCTTGTTCTTTCTCTTCTTCTTCAGGAACTCCTATGATGCGGATGTTGTGTCTTTAGATTGTCACACAGCTCTCTTAGAGTTTCCTCAGATATTTTCATTCTCTTTTCATTTGCTGCTCCGCTTCCGTGTTTTCAATTATCTTGTCTTCTAAATCGCTGATTCAATCCTCTGCTTCATCTAGCCTGCTTTTAATCTTTTAATTGGTTCTAGTGTAGTCTTCATTTCAGATATTGTATTTGTCATTTCTGAATGGTTCTTCTTTATATTTCAATGTCCTTTTTAATACTTGTTATTTCTTTATTTATATCCTCAATGTGACCTTCCATTGTTGTTCTAAGATCTTTCAGCATTCTAATAATCATTATTCTAAACTCTGCCTCTGGTAGTTTGCTTATAGCCGTCTCACTCAGCTCTTTTTCTGAAGGTTTCTCTTGTTGAGTCATTTGGATTGCACTTTTTTGTCTTCCCATTTTGTCTGTGTTGCCCTGGACTTCTCTGGCTGGGACCTGGGGGAGATCGTTGGGGGTCACTCCTGTGACTGGTTCTTATTCAATATTTGGGAGCTACAGGTTATCCGGATCTTGTGGCTATCTCTGCTGGGTCCAGGGGCCATTGTAAATATCAGCTGCATTTCTAAGCTTGCTTTTATCTACTGTTGGCCTGGGAGAAGTTACTTTAAAAGTTCAAGTTTCCCTAAACTCTGCTTTCTGTTGTCTTTTATTGCTGGCTACTTGTTGGGCTCAGTACTGTAATTCAGTGATTAGGTACAGTATTAGATGTGGTCTACTTCTTCACCTCAGGTGTTTTTCTAACCAGACATTTTAACTCCCGTTTTGTGGTCTCTCTACTCTGCCACTGCTGCTGTTGCTTCCCGGGGCTTTTGGGCTCAGGTGCTGCTGGGTCCAGCCCACCTCCGTGACTGCCGCAGCAGCCCTGGTCTGCCGCGTGCCTGCACGCCCGCCTGGACCACCCCTGGGACTGCCTTCGTTGGCTCAGCTCACAGCGGCGGCCTCTGGGATCACCCGTGCCCTCTCGGATCTCTGCCGAGTTCGCCCGTGCAGATGTTACTGCTAGGGGCGTGTCCATACCCTAAGCAGGTTATCGCACCACCTGATTCCTGCAGTAGCTGGCATGACTTCCACCGTTGCTGGCAGACTCGCAGGCGCGCTTCCCCACTCAGTTGCCACTGGGGCTCCGCCTCTGCTGGCATCACTGCCAAGGGCATACCCAGCCCCTGGCCGGTTTGCGCGCCGGGCTCCCTGCTGCGGCCCCGCGAGCTCTGCCCTCACTGGTGGGCTCACGCATGCCCCTGCGCTACCACTCCATTGATTCTTGGGCTTCCAGTGCCTGCCTAGGGCGGGCCACTCAAGGCGCAGGGGTGTGCACGAGCCCAGGCTTTCCCAACAGCTATGGCAGTCCCGAGGTCCGTGGGCTGGCCTGTGCGTGCTCACTCAAACTGCAGCCACGTCCTGCCGCCTCTGGCCTGTCTGCTCCGGCAAGCACTCAGCAGTGTGGTGGGTGGCATAGCTTAGACCTCTGTACTCCCTGTTTGTGTCCCTAATATGGCACCTGGTTCTAAATGCCTTTGTTTTAGCCAGGGTAGGGGAGCCCCAGGTGGACCCGCACTTCCTCTCCTTTGCTGGTGATATTGGTTCACATTAAATTTAGAGAGTGACTCAGCCCAGGGGTTAG
Organism: Saccopteryx bilineata; assembly: GCF_036850765.1. Taxonomy (NCBI): domain Eukaryota; kingdom Metazoa; phylum Chordata; class Mammalia; order Chiroptera; family Emballonuridae; genus Saccopteryx; species Saccopteryx bilineata. The sequence goes on along the minus strand of NC_089491.1, from coordinate 82,564,173 downwards.
GGTGTCCTCCTGAAGCTCTGGAAAAGTGGCTGTGAGCGAGGCTCTCTGTGTAGTTACTTTAATACAGAGCCTGGGTCTGAGAGTCCTGCCTCCTCTCAGACTGTATCCAGGCTTTTTTTCTCAGCCAGATATTGTCCGTCAGCCCCTTCCCAGCTCCAGGGCTCTAGGTTGGGATTCTGGCTTTGGGGATAAGGACTTGCAACTCCCTGGACAGCCCTCTCCTTCGTGTAAATTCCTCCACTAGTCCCTGCTACCTGGGAGCAGGGTAGCCTTCTCCGCTTCTCTGCCCCTCCTACCAGATTCAGTGTGGGTTCTTTGGTGGTCCTTGGTTGTAGAATCCTCCTAGTTCAGTCCAAAATTTGTCCTTCACGATGAGGGTTCTCAGATTTAAGTTGCAATCCACCTTGGCTCTGGGAACTGGGATTTGGTGTGTCTGCCTACTCTATGGCCATCTTGGCTCCCCTAAACAATTAGTTTTGATTACATGTTTTTCCTTTCTTTAACCAAGTGAAATTCTAAGTATCTTAAATTCTAATTCTGAATAGAGTATTTGTGGTGGCATAATTTTATATAATAGGAATTAATCTTGAACAGCTGAATTCCAAGCTGAGGAGAGCCATTCAGTCAGCATTAGGTCATCAAGACATACTTAGCAATACATTACTTTGGTGAATGAATGCCTAGACCTCTTTTCTTTAACTTAATTGTGCAATTATTTGATTGATGGTTAGATTATGTTAGATTGATTAAAGTTTCTACTTGAAAAGGAAACTTAAAGTTTTAGCTATTTCTTTATGTGAGGAAAGACTTGCATCACCTTTAATTATGGAAGATAGCAGTATTTTAAAAGGGCTAACAAGGCTTGACATTTGTAATTAATTTTTACTTAGGAAGTAGAGAAAAATTCTGTACTCTATAAGTTCAGCACATTTATTCAGATTTCACTCATTATGTTTCACCTTCATTTTGTGCTAAACGAATCAGAATTGGTCTATGTATTGCCTTTTTAAAAAGAGTCATTTTCACCATGGCTAGTTGGCTCAGTGGATAGAGTATGACCCAGCAGTCCCCAGTCAGGGCACACATGAGAAGTGACCACCCGATTCTCTTCCCTTCCCTTTCTTCCCTATCTCCCTTTTCCACTTCTGCAGCCAGTGGCTCAATTGATTTGAGTGTTGGTCCCGGGCACTGAGGATAGCTTGATTTGTTGGAGCACATTAGCTTCAGGTGCTAAAAATAACTCAGTTGATTCGAGCATCAGCCCTAGACAGGGGTTGCCAGGTGGATCCCAGTGGGGGCACATGTAGGAATCTGTCTCACTATCTCCCCTCATCTCACTTAAAAAAATATTTTTCAATTATAATGGACATACAATATTATATTAGTTTCAGGTGTACAACACAGCGATTAGACATTTATGTATCTCGTGATCAGCACAATAGGTCTCGCACCCATTTGACAACATACATAGTTATTAAAATATTGTCTATCTTCCCTATGCTCTATGTACATCATGTCCTCATGACTATTTTTATACCTGGTGATTCAAACTTAGTCCCTTTCACCTTTTTCATCCATCATTCCAGTCCTCCTCTCATCTGGCAAGCACCAGTTCTGTGTATCTATGAGTCTGTTTTATTTCTTTTGTTTTTTAGAGTCCACATGTAAGTGAAATCATATGGTATTTGTCTTCATCTGATTTGTGTCACTTAACATAGTACTCTCTAGGTCAATCCATGTTGTGGCAAATAGCAAGATTTTATTCTTTTTTTATGGCTGAGTAATATTCCACTGTATGTGTACAAAAATCTTTATTCACTTGTCTATTGATGGATGCCTAAGTTGCTTCCATTTTCATTATTGTAAATAATGCTGCAATGAACATAAGGGTGCAAATAACTTTTTGAATTAGTTTTGGATTTCTTTGGATAAATATCAGAATAATTGCTGGGTCATTAGGTGCATATTTAATTTTTTGTCGTCTCCATGCTGTTTTCCACAGTGGCCGCACAAATTTGCAGTCCCACTGAGTACACCAGGGTTTCATTTTCACCACATCCTTGCCAACACTTGTTTAGTGATTTGATGAAAGCCATTCTGACAGGTGTGAGGTGATAGCTCATGGTAGTTTTCATTTGCATCTCTCTTATGATTGGTGATGTTGAGCATCATTATATGTGTCGGCCATATGTATGTCCTCTTTGGAGAACTGTCTATTCATGTCCTCTGCCCATTTTTGAATGGAATTATTTATTTATTTTTTGATGTTAAGCTGTATTAGTTCTTTATATATTGTGGATATTAAATCCTTATCAGATATATCATTTGCAAATATCTCCTCCCATTCAGTAGGTTGCCCTTTCATTTTGTTGATGGTTTCCCTTGCTGTGCAGAAGCTTATTAGTTTGATGTAGTACCATTTGTTTATTTTTGCTTTTGTTGTCTTTGCCCTATGATATATATCTAAAAACATTGCTACGGGAAATGTCAGCATTTATAGTCTATGTTTTCTTCTAGAAATTTTATTTTTCAGATTTTACATTTAAATCTTTAATTCATTTTATTTTTGTATATGGTGTAAGAAAATGGTCTTGTCTCACTTTGTACATCTATGTGTCCAGTTTTCTGTCATCATTTATTGAAGAGACAAGTCTTTACCCCATTGTAAATTCTTGCCTCCTTGGTTGTATTTAATAAACCATATGAGCATGAACCTATTTCTGGACTTTCTATTTCCATTGATTTATGTGTCTATTTTATGCCAGTATCATGCTGGTTGATCACTTTAGCTTTATAGTATAGTTTGATATCAAGGTAGTGTGATACCTTCAACTTTATTCTTTCTTAATATTGTTTTGGCTATTTGGGATTTTTTTTTTTTGGTTCCATATAAATTTTAGGATAATTTCCTTTATTTGTGTGAAAAATGTCATTGGTATTTTGATAAGAATTGCATAAAATCTGTAGATTGCTTTGGGTAATATAATATTTTAATGATGTGGCCCTGGCCGGTTGGCTCAGCGGTAGAGCGTCGGCCTGGCGTGCGGGGGACCCGGGTTCGATTCCCGGCCAGGGCACATAGGAGAAGCGCCCATTTGCTTCTCCACCCCCTCCTTCCTCTCTGTCTCTCTCTTCCCCTCCTGCAGCCAAGGCTCCATTGGAGCAAAGATGGCCCGGGCGCTGGGGATGGCTCCTTGGCCTCTGCCCCAGGTGCTAGAGTGGCTCTGGTCGCGGCAGAGCGACACCCCGGAGGGGCAGAGCATCACCCCCTGGTGGGCAGAGCGTCGCCCCTGGTGGGCGTGCCGGGTGGATCCCGGTCGGGCGCATGTGGGAGTCTGACTGTCTCTCCCCGTTTCCAGCTTCAGAAAAAAAAGAAAAAGAAAAAAAAATTTTAATGATGTTAATTCTTCCTATCCATGAACATGTTTTATGCTTCCATTTGTTTGTATCTTCAATTTCTTTGACCAGTGTCTTATAGTTTTCTGAGTACAGGTCATTTACGTCTCTGGTTAAATTTTTCCCCAGATATTTTATTCTTTTTGGTGCAATTATGAATGGGATTGTTTTCTTAATTTCTCTTTCTGATAATTTATTATTGTATAAAAATGCAACCAATTTCTGAGTATTTTATATCCTGAAACTTTATTGAATTCATTTATTAGTTCTAATAATTTTATGGTAGATTAGGGTCCTCTGCCAATGATGAATTTTACTTTTTCCTTTCCAGTTTGGATGCCTCTTATTACTTTTTCTTGTCTGTTTGTGTGGCTAGGCCTTACAATACTGTGTCAAATAAAAGTGGTGAGATTTGACATCCTTGTCTTGTTCCTGATCTTAAAAAGGTTTCAGCTTTTCACTGTTGATTATGATGTGAGCTGTAGTTTGTTATATATGGCCTTTATTATGTCAAGCTCTGTTTCCTCTGTGCCCACTTTCCTGTTGTTTTTTTTTTAATTTTTTTAAATTTATTTATTCATTTTAGTGAGGAGAGGGAGAGACAGAAAGAGAGAGAGAGAGAGAGAGAGAGAGAGAGAAGGGGGGAAGAGCTGGAAGCATCAACTCCCATATGTGCCTTGACCAGGTAAGCCCAGGGTTTCGAACCGGCGACCTCAGCATTTCCAGGTCGACGCTTTATCCACTGCGCCACCACAGGTCTGTTTTTTTTTTTTTTAATCATGAATGGATGTTGGATTTTGTCAAATGCTTTCTCTGCCTCTATCAATATGATCATATAATTTTAATTCTTCATTTTGTGTATGTATCATGTTAACTGATTTGTAGATACTGAATCAAATTGCATTGTAGGAATAAATCTCACCTGATCATAGTGTATGGTCTTTATAACGTATTACTGAATTTGATTTGCTAACATTTGGTTGAGGATTTTTACATCTGTGTTCATCAGGGATATTGGCCTTAAATTGTGTGTGTGTGCTGTCTCTTTGTTTTTGGTATCAGGGTAATGCTGGCCTCATAAAATGAGTTTGGGAGATTTCTTTCTTCTATTTTTTAAAGAATACTTTGAGAAGCATAGGCATTATTTGAGTATTTGGTAGAATTTACTTGTGAAGCCATCTGGTTCAGAACTTTTGTTTGTTGGATTTTTTTTTTTTGATTGGTGATTCAATTTTGTTACTGTAGTTGGACTATCCAGATTTCCTGTTTCTTCACGATTCTTAGATGATTGTATGTTTCTAGAAATATATTAATTTCTTTTGGATTGTCCAATTTGTTGGCATTTTTTAACATTTTCTTTTAATTCTTTATTTTTCTGTGGTTTCTGTTATTTCTCTTTTCTAACTTTATTTACTTATTTCCCCATGAATAAGATGCACCCTTTGAAAAATCTGGGATCTAAAACTGGGTGCATCTTATATAGTGGTTGTACATTTTTTTACCTGCATTTCCCACTTCTTTGCGGTTTTTGCACTCATTGTTGAAGACAGTGATTCGTCATCAGACACAGATGAGGACAAGCTAATGGATGGGAATTTTGACAGTGATGAGAAGTTGTATAAATTTTGTGATGAATAAAACTTGAGTTCAATAACTTTATGTATTACATATTCTTTTTCAAATTTTGGGTCCCAAAATTAAGGTCTGTCTTATACATGGGAGCATCTTATACTTAGGTAAATATGGTATTTGGGCCCTTTTTTCCTGATGAATCTGATGAAAGGTTTATCAATTTTATCTTTTTAAAGAACTAGCTCAGCCCTGGCCGGTTGGCTCAGCGGTAGAGCGTCGGCCTAGCGTGCGGAGGACCCAGGTTCGATTCCCGGCCAGGGCACATAGGAGAAGCGCCCATTTGCTTCTCCACCCCTCCGCCGCGCTTTCCTCTCTGTCTCTCTCTTCCCCTCCTGCAGCCAAGGCTCCATTGGAGCAAAGATGGCCCGGGCGCTAGGCATGGCTCTGTGGCCTCTGCCTCAGGCGCTAGAGTGGCTCTGGTCGCAATATGGCGACGCCCAGGATGGGCAGAGCATCGCCCCCTGGGGGGCAGAGCACCGCCCCTGGTGGGCGTGCCGGGTGGATCCCGGTCGGGCGCATGCGGGAGTCTGACTGTCTCTCCCTGTTTCCAGCTTCAGAAAAATGAAGAAAAATAAAAAAAATAAAAAAAATAAATGTTAAAGAACTAGCTCTTGGTTTTATTTATCTTTTCTATTGTATTTTTACACTTTATTTCCTCTTTGATTTTTATTTCCTTCCTGCTATTCCTTTTGGGCTTTTTCTTTTTCTACTTCTTAGGTGTAAGGTTAGATAGAGATTTTTCTTGTTTCTTTTGGAAGGAGTATGAATATCTCTTTAAACTGCTTTTGCTATCCGATAGATTCTTGGGTCATTGTATTTGCATTCTCATTTGTTTCATGCTATCTTCCGATTTCCTACTGGATTTCATAGTTCTCCCTTATTATTTAGTAGCATGCTGTTTTAGCTTTGTGTGGGTTTTTCTTTTTAACTTTCCTCAGGTAAATGATTTTTAATTTCATAATGTTTTGATCAGAGAAGATGCTTGATGGAATTTCTACCTTCTAAAATTGTTTTAATTATTTATTTATTTTTTGTGTGTGGCAGAGACAGAGGGAGTCAGAGAGAGGGACAGATAGGGACAGACAGATTGGAAGGGAGGGAGATGAGAAACATCAATTCTTTGTTGCGACTTCTTAGTTGTTCATTGATTGATTTCTCATATGTAGTTTGACTGGGGGCTACAGTAGACCGAGTGACCCCTTGCTCAAGCCAGCGACCTTGGGCTCAAGCTGGTGAGCCTTGCTCAAACCCCATAAGCCCGTACTCAAATTGGCGACCTTGGAGTCTAGAACCTGGGTCCTCCACATCCCAGTCTGACACTACATCCACTGTGCCACTGCCTGGTCAGGCTACCTTCTGATTGATACTTTATGGCCGAACATGATCTACCCTGGAAAATGTTCCACTGCATTTAAAAAGGATTTTAAAAGGATATATATGTCCTATAAATATCTATTGAGTTCATCTGTTCTAATGTTTCACTCAGGTCACTTGCTTTGTTGATTTTCTGTCTGGATGATCAAACCATTGATTTAAGTGGGTGTTAATGCCCCCTACTATTTTGATGTTACTGTCAATTTCTCCCTTTATGCCTGTCAATATTTGCATTACATATTTAGGTGCACCTACTTTGGATGTGTAGATGTTGATAACAGTTATTTTCTCGTTGGACTGATCCCTTTATTATTATAAAATGTTGTTCTTTGTCCCTTGTTATAGCCTTTGTCTTAAAGTCTATTATGTCTCTTATAAATACTGCTATTTCACCTATTTTTTGTTTCCATTTGCATTAAATATCTTTTTCCATTTCTTCACTTTGTCTCTCTATGCCTTTTGATCTGAATTATAGGCAGTAGTACATATGCAGGTCTTATTATCTATTCAGCTACCCAGTGTCTTTTGATTCGAGAATTAGTCAATTGACATTTAAAGTACCTATTGATAGGTATGTACTTATTGCCATTTTATTATTTTTTTTCTGATTTTTTTCCAATGGAAGAGATCATATTATTTTCTTATTTAGAAATGATATTTAATGGGGTGATATTGAGCAATAAGAGTACATAGGTTTTGCCTGACCAGGCGGTGGCACAGTGGATAGAGAGTCGGACTAGGAGGTGAGGACCCAGCTTTGAGACCCTGAGGTCACCAGCTTGAACGCGGGCTTATATGGTTTGAGCAAGGCTCACCAGCTTGAGCCCAAGGTCACTGGCTTGAGCAAGGGGTCACTCTGTCTGCTGTAGCCCCCTGGTCAAGGAACACATGAGAAAGCAATCAATGAACAACTAAGGTACCACAACAAAGAATTAATGCTTCTCATCTCTCTCCCTTTCTCTCCCTTCCTGTCTGTCCCCTACACCCTGCTTAAAAAGTTATATATAAAAAAAGTTTTGGATGCATTTCATTAGCAATATTGTTTGTAATTCTTTCTTTCTTTCTTTCTTTCTTTCTTTCTTTCTTTCTTTCTTTCTTTCTTTCTTTCTTTTACTAATGTCTTTATCTGGTTTGGAATGACTTTGGAAATAGTCCTTCCTTTTCTGGTAGGGCAACTATATGTGCTAGTGCTGCAGAGCCCTACTAGTTCTGCATTTTCTCCTGGCAGGGCAGCCCAACATGCATGTGCAGCAGTCCCCACTATCTCCACACTTTCTCAGGACAGGACAGTTCTGCCTGTGAGCGCCACAATGCTTGGCTAGTTCTGCACTCTCTCTGGGTGGGGGAGCCCCACATGGGTGTGTAGCCTAGTGGGTGCGTACAGCAGTGCCCTGAAGTATTTGCTAGATTAACTTCTGAATGGAGGGGCCCTGGGCATGCATGTGATGGCACCCTTCTGCTCCTCTTGGAGCTAGCTCCAGGGGTGTGGCTGGGGACCTGCTATAGCATCATACTGGTTGGCCAGAGACCCTGGACAGAGTTCTCAACCACTATCCAAATGCAGGGGAAACAAACAGTGGTGCTCACTGGTTCCTCTAGTGCTGGAAAGTTTTCTCAGATCCCAGACAGCTCTCATGGTTCCCCAGCCTTCTCTATGTGGTGTCTCTCCCTCTCTCTCTTGTTTGTTTTGAAGAAACTGTGCAACTGGACAAGAGTTGTCTCTCAGGAGGAACTGGTCTAAATATAGGCTTATATTCCATGTGTTCTTGGGAAGGGGTGAGCTCAGCATCTTCCCACCCAGCAATCTTGGACCTGCTTGCGGAACCAGTTACTTTATTGCAGAACATTTGAAAATTTCTACTAATGCGTTTAGTGAAACTCCAAGAGGAAAATAACAGCAGCATTTTCTAAATTTGTTCATTTATCAGCCACCCCTATTTGTGGCTAAGGGGAAAAGTGATTTGAGATATCATTTGAAGAAACATTGTAAACTATTTCTTAGTTGGCAGAATAAAAAGTAAGTTGGACAAAAATTCAGCAAGTCACACTGCTATAATGACGTTGCCAATTTAATCATTCAGCAGATTTCTATACGAAACTGTAGCTTTCGCTAAAGGATTCAGCAATTGTCACAAAACTGTCATTATCAAATTTAAATATATGTCTACTGTGCAGACATATATACACATCCCTTAGTAAGTTAAGCAGAGGAATCTCCATGATTCCATCTTTTTTCTTTAAACAGCATTTGCCATCTATCAGTCGCTGCCCTATTTTGAATCCTTTGGCACTTACTCTACAACGCTGCCCTTCGACTTATCCATCTATTTCCCATATGTGCTGAAGATATATCTCCTGATGCTCTTTGTTGGTAAGTGGCTTGCTGATTTGTTTTTGCATTCTTCCTGTGCTTTTTTGGAGTGTGTTACTATCTACTTTAACAGAAAGGGTTACAAATATAGGAAAGACCAAAGAGGAAGCCTGATACAATAAATTAGATTTTGTTAGTAAAGCACCTAAAACTTATAATACTTTTTTTTTAAGACATCACAAGATCAAACAAATAAGAGATAAACCAGAAATGTTTTACTAGCAGAAAATTTAACTGCAGTATGTATGAAATATAGAAATTTGACTATAGACAGGTATCTACAAAAGAATAATCTAGATGTCAAAATCTGCAGCCTTGTCTATTTCTAATTTTTCCATCTATATTTATTTGGCTTTCGGTTTGGCCTTATGTGCTAGTGTTTCTGAGCAGGCAAGTGGGAGAAGGTGCTAAAGACTCAAGAAAATGTATGTAACAAAACCTTACAGCTGAAAATATTTGATCGATTTTTTAAGGTTTCATTATTACATTTTAGCTTCTCAAGCTCTAAGCTGGACATCCCCAATATAATGATTACCTCTAGAAGGTAACGACTATCAGATATATAATATATAACAATGACATGTAAAAGAGAAGACAGTTGTGAAGCATTAGGGAAGTGGAGAGAGATACCTTAAAGAAAGGACAAAAATTAACTCCTTGCAATGAACAAAATAGTAAGATAGAGGGGTTTGCTTTCCTTCACTCCTGCAGAAAAACTGGACACTTCTTCAAACATTCCTTCTTTGAATCTCCCTTACAAGTCTCATTCCTGAACTCCAGGCAGCACTCTGACCATGTTTTAAAACTACGGTCCTTTCCAAAGAATGGTTAATCAATCTTTCTTCCCTTTCCTTCCCCATATTAGGTATGTATTTTACCTACAGTCATCTTTACTCAGAAAGAAGAGACGTCCTCAGAGTCTTCCCCATTAAAAAGAAGAAAATGTGAGGGACACATTCTGATGCGACAAGAGAAAAACCAGGCTTGTGGATTCCACTGCAATAAACACAATACAGGAAGCATTCTGGTGGAAAATGCCTAGTACTTGACAAAAATCCATGACATACAATTGCATGCCTCCCCAAACTTGAGACTCATCACCGCAGTCTGTGATTCTCCCACGGTATATTTTCTAAACATATACTCTGAACACTCTTTCTCCAAAGCTGTGGATTCTATACAAGTTGAATTTATATTACATGAAGCCTAATTACTTTCCTATAAGGGTAATGAGAAATAGATTAACTGGAATAGATTCAATTAAATTGAGAAACCAAAGTTATTAACCTAAATTACGTCTATTTGCTTCTATTTCTTTTCACTTCTGAATTCCCGAAGAGCAGCAGACCCACTGGAGGCAGCGATGTGACAGAGGCTCTGCAGTTGTCCAGAATAACATTTTACAGTCTGATGTCACCATCCCAGGGGTAACACTCACCTTAAACATCAGACACTTAAAACAGTAAATATTTTTCTAAAACCTGAGAGAATATTCATTCATAGTACACAAGTTATTTTTGGCTTGAATGCCTTAAAAGAGGACTCTGATAAAAACAAAATACGTAGATCTTTGGTAAATACACAAATTAATGCTCCACATTCTTAAAAATATAATCAGGCCATATATAACTTACAGGGATATAAAAGACACAAAAATATAGTAAATCATTTAAAGGAGGTAAGAAAATTAAGAACTAGTCATGTTTCAGATCATTTATTACTGAATTACTATTGCTAATTACTTTAATGCCATATATGACATCACTTATAGTTTTAAAACTGATCCTTTCTTTGAAGATTTAAAATATATGTGAATAACAGAACAATAAAAAGATTTTTGAACTACTGGTATATCATTCACTTTCTTGGAAAGAATTATAGAATCTTATCCAGAAACTATATAAAAAGGGTACTAAATATTTTGTTACATGAGAACCAGGAAGTAAAAATGTAATTACAAAAAAATGGCAACCTTGTACCACTATGTAAAACAATTGAAAAGAAATAATTGAGCATTAATAAATCAATATCTTTATAAATTTAATGTCATATTTAGAATTTTAAAATAAGTATTTTTTAAAAGTTACATTTTATTTTGCTTTTAAAGTTGGTTATTTACTTCTAAATTTAAAAAAATTTACTGAAAGCTTTAGTGCGCAAAGAGAACAGATATCCTTTACAAACTTTACGTAACTTAGTCTGGCTTCCTCCCAACAAAGATGGCTACATACAGACAGTGCTGTATTATCCATCTAGAATCACTACAATGAAGATGAAGAACTAGAGAAACTACAATTTATTGGGTCATTATAAGAAATTAAAGTTTCATTACTAAATAATGCTTTAAGTTTTTAAAGCAAAATACCTGAGGAAAACTTCTCTTCATAAAATAGAAGACCAGCCCTAGCTGGATAGTTTCATTGGGTTAGAGCATTGTCCCGAAGTGCAGAGGTTGCTGGTTCTGTTCGATCCCCAGTCAGGCACATACAGGAACAGTTCAATGTTCCTCTCTTTCTAAAATCAATAAACATAAAAAAAAATCTTTAGGAAAAAAATAGAAGCTCCCCCCCCAAAAAAAAACAAAAACAAAAACCCACAACTAGTAAATTTATAATTATGGTAATTTTGAAATAGAGGTGAGGACTGGCAGTAATTTGAGATATCTACAACAATTGTAACATGAAATGATCTGTAATTTCCTATGGTGACACACAATTGTTAGTATTATTGAGACTGGTTACTTATATTAAAAGCTAAATACTAAATTTCACTAGATTAGTGAAAATAAAGACGTACTTTCTTCTCCCACTCAAGTTCTCCCACAACAAGTCATGTTCCCCAAGTTAAGAAATCAAGAGAGTAACCATTTAGTTAACTGGATGTTACCAAGACTGCAAAGTTTATTTCTTTGGTTATCTATTTTAACTCTATGCCCATCAAATCTTTATTTTGTTCAGTGTAGTCAAAGGCTTAGTTTCTCAAATCTAATTACTATAGGTGAAAACAGGAACCTTTAGATATTTTGAAAGCATAAGATATAACTTTTAAATAATCTTCCTTTGGAGTTTAAAATGCCAAAAATTAATTACCTGAAGTTCCAAGTAACCCAAGCAAAGGAATGGTAATCATAGCATCAGTGCCTCTGGTGCTGAGGAATAAGAAAAGTAAAACTGCACCAAATCAAAACTGCTGTGGAGAATTTACTTCATCAGTCAGCAAAAGTTTCCTGAAAAATACATTTAAAAAAAGCCAAAAGCAAGAAAACCTCACCCCCACGTTAGTATCAGAGTCCTTGAGCTTTTCCTTTATCAGAGTCATTGAAAACCAAGCAATAACAAACATGTTCCAAGCATATTCACTCAGTCAGATGCATTTTATTTTACTGTAGTATGCTTTTCAGAAAACACTCTTACCTGGTTTTAGCTTTGTTTTTAATAAACAGGTTAACCTGAGTAGAATGAGTTGATCTCTAGTCAGCTGCATACATGTGCCTGTGTTCACTCAAGAAACATTTTGTGTGTACGATGTGCCAGTCACAGGTCAGGATGATAACACCTTTACCAGGCTTCCTGCAAACAAGTTTGTTACTATAGAATGTACCTTACTCTACCTATGTTGAGCAAATTGTCGCATATAGGAACCTGTTTTTTTTTTTTTTTTTTCCTCGCATTTTTCTGAAGCTGGAAACGGGGAGAGACAGTCAGACAGACTCCCGCATGCGCCCGACCGGGATCCACCCGGCATGCCCACCAGGGGCGGTGCTCTGCCCACCAGGGGGCAATGCTCTGCCCATCCTGGGCGTCGCCATGTTGCGACCAGAGCCACTCTAGCGCCTGAGGCAGAGGCCACAGAGCCATCCCCAGCGCCCGGGCCATCTTTGCTCCAACGGAGCCTTGGCTGCAGGAGGGGAAGAGAGAGACAGATAGGAAAGCGCGGCGGAGGGGGTGGAGAAGCAAATGGGCGCTTCTCCTATGTGCCCTGGCCGGGAATCGAACCCGGGTCCTCCGCACGCTAGGCCGACGCTCTACCGCTGAGCCAACCGGCCAGGGCGGAACCTGTTTTTTCTAGGAGTTGAAGTAGCTACAACATCAATATCTACCATATTCAGTATTTCCCCATATATAAGATGCACCTTTTATTGAAAAATTTGGGGTCCCAAAATTGGGTGCATCTTATACAGTGGTTATATATTTTTTACTTGCATTTCACACTTTTTCATGCTTGTTTTGTGCTCATTGTTGAAGTCAGTGATAGGTCATTAGACACAGATGAGGACCAGCTAATGGATGGGAGTTTTGACATTGATAAGGAGTTGTATGAATTTTATGACGAATAAAACTTGAGTTCAATAACTTTATATAATACTTTTTTTTTTCTCCAAAATTTGGGCCCTAAAATTAAGGTGCGTCTTCTACATGGGAGCATCTTATATATGGGGAATATGGTAAATCTTTCTCTGGAGAAACTTACGTTTAGGTTTATGTACAAAGACAACAGCTACATTTAATTGCCCCTAAAGTATTATATTAAAGTGATTTAAATAGAAATGATCTCTCCTTTTCCCAACACCTTCCTATCATTTGTTTATTTTTGTTTTGCAACATTGTTTTCCTGTGTTTGGATAATTTTTACTTTCTTCTTCTGGATCCAAGTGATTTGCTAATTTGGACTTGGTATTTTTCTCCAGGTCACTTATTCAAAGTAAGCCCAGGGAGCAAAAGTCACAGAATGAACCAGAGTGCCTGGTTAAAATGCAGAGTCCTGAATCAGAAGCTTTGGTAATGGGCCCAGGAACCTGCATTTTGATAGGCTCTTCAAAGGAGCCTCTTATACACTGCTGTCTGAGACCCACTGTTTTTGAGTCTAACATCAGCTTTGGACAAAAATTGCTAATAAGAACTATTTAAATAAAAGCCAACATACAATGTAGTTCCGTTTTTAGAACTGAGATGAGACCCTGGTGGTTAGCTTAATGCAGTGTTTTTCAACCAGTGTGCTGTGAGACATGGTCAGGTGTGCCATGGGGAAATTAAACATGGGTCCCCAAACTACGGCCCACGTGCCGGATACGGCCTGCTGCCAGCCACTTCCATCCGAACATAAACATTCCCCTCACAATCCCTCCAGCTATCAGCTACAGGAAGAGTGGAGGCACAGGAAATGCTCACTGACCAATCACCTTCTAGGATTCATCCTGACCACTAGCAATGAACCAATAGTAGGCCGCCTCTCACCCACACCCAGGAAGGTCCCCGCTGGGGCTGCTGCATACTTGTCATTGTGTGGCCACGGCCAGTAGTTGAAGCTGCTACTCTTCCCCATGGTCCCGATTTCTAATCCTGGTCAGGACTGGAGGTAAATGTTGCCACCACGAGATTAAGCCTCAGCCTCAGCTGATTATGTCTATCCTGATGGTATATATAGATATTTTACCTTTTTCTTTTTAAAAGAGGCCCCGCAGAGGGTGATATACAATGCATCACAATGTTATCAAACTTTAAAGCTAAAGTTTGCTAATCTTTCTTGGGACAGTTTTTGGTTATCTGTTGCCAAGGAGTTCCCCATTCTGGCCAACAAAGCTATTTTGACATTGCTCCCGTTTTCAACCACATATCTATGTGAGCTGAGCTTCTCAAGCTTGACTGCGATAAAAACTAAAAACAGATGTTGAGCATTTTTTCATATGCCTATTGGCCATCTGTATGTCCTCTTGGGAGAAGTGTCTATTCATTTCTTTTGCCCATTTTTGGATTGGATTGTTTGTCTTCCTGGTATTAAGTTTTACAAGTTCTTTATAAATTTTGGTTATTAACCCCTTATCAGACATATTGTCAAAATATGTTCTCCCATTGTGTAGTTTCTCTTTTTATTCTGTTCTTGTTGTCTTTAGCTGTGCAAAAGCTTTTTAGTTTGATATAGTCCCATTTGCTTATCCTGTCTTTTATTTCACTTCCCCCGTGGAGATAAATCAGCAAATATATTGCTCCGAGAGATGTCCGAGAGCTTACTGCCTATGTTTTCTTCTAATATGCCTATAGTTTTAAGGCTTACATTTAAGTCTTTTATCCATTTTGAGTTTATTTTTGTGAGTGGTGTAAGCTGATGATCCAGTTTCATTTTTTTGCAGGTAGCTGTCCAGTTTTCCCAACACCATTTGTTAAAGAGGCTGTCTTTACACCCTTGTATTTCCTTACCTCCTTTGTCAAATATCAGTTGTCCATAGAACTGTGGGTTTATTTCTGGGTTCTCTGTTCTGTTCCATTGATCTATATGCCTGTTCTTATGCCAGTATCAGGCTGTTTTGAGTACAATGGCCTTGTAGTATAACTTGATATCAGGAAGTGTGATACCTCCCACTTTATTCTTCTTTTTTAAGATTGCTGAGGCTATTCGTGTTCTTTTTTGGTTCCATATAAATTTTTGGAATATGTGTTCTATATCTTTGAAGTATGTCATTGGTATTTTAATTGGTATTGCATTGAATTTATAGATTGCTTTGGGTAATATAGACATTTTAATGATGTTTATTCTTCCCAACCATGAGCACGGTATATGCTTCCACTTGTTTGTATCTTCCTTGATTTCTTTTATCAATGCTTTGTAATTTCCTGAGTACAAGTCTTTAGTCTCTTTGGTTAAGTTTACTCCTAGGTACTTTATTTTTTTGGTTGTAATTGTGAAGGGGATTGTTTCTTTAATTTCTCTTTCTGACTGTTCATTGTTGGCGTATAAAAATGCCTCTGATTTCTGAGTATTGATTTTATATCCTGCCAATTTGCTGAATTCATTTATCAGGTCCAGTAGTTTTTTTACTGAGACTTTAGGGTTTTCTACATACAATATCATATCATCTGCAAATAATGATAGTTTTACATCACTAATCATTAGAGAAATGCAAATTAAAACCTCAATGAGATATTACCTCACACCAGTCAGAATGGCGCTCATCAACAAAACAACACAGAATAAGTGCTGGCGAGGATGTGGAGAAAAGGGAACCCTCCTGCACTGCTGGTGGGAATGCCGACTGGTGCAGCCACTGTGGAAAACAGTATGGAGATTCCTCAAAAAATTAAAAATTGAACTGCCTTTTGACCCAGCTATCCCACTGTTAGGAATATACCCCAAGAACACCATTAACACTGTATGAAAAGAAGAAATGCACCCCCATGTTTATGGCAGCATTGTTCACAATAGCGAAGATCTGGAAACAGCCCAAGTGTCCGTCAGAGGACGAGTGGATAAAAAAGCTTTGGTACATATATACTATGGAATACTACTCAGCCATAAGAAATGATGACATTGGATCATTTACAATAACACGGATGGACCTTGATAACATTATACGGAGTGAAATAAATAAATCAGAATAAAAACTAAGAACTATATGAATCCATGCATAGAAGGGACATAAAAATGAGACTCAGAGACATGAACAAGAATGTGATGTCAACAGGGGTGGGGGTGTGGGGGGAGGTGGGAGGGGGTGAGGAAGGAGAGAGTGGTTGGGGGAGGGGAGGGGCACAAAGAAAACCAGATAGAAGGTGACAGAAGACAATTTGACTCTGGGGGAGGGGTATACAGCACAATCAAATGTCAAAATAATCTGGAGATGTTTTCTCTCAACATATGTACCCTGATTTATCAATGTCACTGCATTAAATTTAATAAATAAATTAAAAAACAAACAAACAAAAAAAACTAAAAACAGAGAGAGACTGAGAACTGTTGAGGAAGAGCTTCGTGTGTGTCTTTCTACCATTCCTGCCAGGATATCCCTTTAGTGTTCATCGAAACAGGCCCAGGTTTCACACTAAGTGAGTATAAATACATTTAGAAACTATATTATTAACTATATGTATAATATGTATTGTGTTAGAGTGTCATTTTGTGTCATTTTAGTAGGTGGTGTGCCCCAGGATTTTGTAAATGTAAAAAATGTGTCACAGCTCAAAAAAGGTTGAAAATCACTGGCTTAATGGATAGAGTGTCAGCCCATGGGTCTAGAAGCCCTGGGTTCGATCTCCAGTCAGGGCACACATGAGAAGCGACCATCTGCTTCTCTTCTCCTCCCTCTCCTCCTCCTCTCACTCTCACTGCCAGTGGCTCAATTGGTTCGAGCATTCGTCTCAGGCACTGAGGATAGCTCAGGTGGTCTGAGTGTTGGCCCCAGGCACTGAGGATAACTCAGTTAGTCTGAGTGTTGGCCCAAGTCACTGAGGATAGCTCAGTCGATTCAAGCATCATCCTCAAATGCCAGGTGGATCCCAGTCAGGGCACATGTGGAAGTCTATCTAACTCCCCTCCTCTTTAAAAAAAGAAAAAAAAAAAAAAACCCTGAGACAATTGCATTCATTTTTTATTTCTGCTTAGCTTTAAAACATATTACATATGAATTATAATTAATCTATGCCAAGGGTAGCTGGCATTTTTAATAATAACCTTTATCAAAGGTTAGTCATTTTCACCTGACCTGTGGTGGCACAGTGGATAAAGCGTCCACTTGGAAATGCTGAGGTTGCCGGTTCGAAACCCTGGGCTTGCCTAGTCAGGGCACGTATGGGAGTTGATGCTTCCAGCTCCTCCCCTTATCTCTCTCTGTCTCTCCCTCTCCTCTCTAAAATGAATAAATAAAAAAAAAAATAAAAAAAAATAAAAAAAAAGGTTAGTCATTTTCATATAAAAATTAATTAATAAAAGTATCCCATAATCATTAGATACATGTAGGTGCTCACTGTGTACTTATTTTGTGGTATGCAGCTGAACCATGGGGTCCTGTGAGAGACACTGTAGTCTGGGGGTAAGAATACTGGTTTTGGTTTGAAATCCAGCTCCAATATTGACTTACTGAATGACTCCCTGAGTTCCAGTTTCCTTAACAGCCCAAAGTGCTTGTGAAGAGCAAACAAAGTATAGTAAATTAAATCTCTGTAAATCATAAAGGGCTATACAGGAGTAGACAACTTATAACATGTTTCCTGGATGCTTATTTATGGTTTACTGATATTTTTTGAACATAAGCTTCATGAGGACAGAAATGTGACATCTTGTTCATGTTATACTACAGAACCTTGTATAGTGGCACATAGCAGACACTCCTAATTGTTCTGCAACCCTGAATTTATAGATTACTACTAGTATATCCAGAAAAAAAATCTTAAGAAATACATCAAATTAGGTGATGTTTCCATTTTATTTGATTAATCTTACAGTACTTCATGTTCAGAAGAAACCTAATAGTTTTTTTTAATTTATATAAGTATCTTGATGTATTGTTACTTCTATGTTTTATTCTTGTTTTTTTTTTTTCTTTTTTTTGCAACAGAGAGAGACAGAGGGACAGATAAGGACAGACTTACAGGAAGGGAGAGAGATGAGAAGCATCAAGTTTTCATTGAGGCAACTTAGTTCTTCACTGATTGCTTTCTCATATATGCCTTGACTGGGGGGACCCCTTGCTCAAGCCAGTGACCTTGGGCTTCAAGCCAGTGACCTTGGGCTTCAAGCCAGTGATCATGTCTATGATCCCACACTCAAGTCAGCAACCCCGCGCTCAAGCTGGTGAGCCCCTGCTCAAGCAGGATAGGCCTGCGCTCAAGCCAGCGATCTCGGGTCCTCTGCATCCCAGTCTGATGCTCTATCTACTGCACCACTACCTGGTCAGGCTGCTTCTATGTTTTAATTGTTAAAGAGAACCTTTATTAATTAATAAATTTCCATTATCTTACCAAGTCTCAACGTACATTTCATGTCTGTATTAAAGCATTATAGCTACTATTTTCAGTGAAACATAAAGGTGGTAGCATTTCCATTACTTTAGAAAAGGATATTTTTGTAGTCTTTTAACCCTTATAATTACTTTGTCAAGTAGGTTATTCCTTTTATCTAAGAAATAAAACCAAAGTAAGGCATCATCACTGTCATTTTTATTCAGTTTCATATTCAATAATTTGGTCAGATATTACTTCACAAGTTCCCTATGTTTGACAGAAATTGACCTTTTTAAATTGCAATTTTTAAATATTTTGTATGCCTGACCTGGTGGTGGCACAGTGGATAGGGCATCAGACTGGGATGCAGAGGACCCATGTTCAAAACCCTGAGGTCGCTGGCTTAAGCATGGGCTCACCAGCTTGAACGCTGGGTCGCTGGCTTGAGCGTGGAATCATAGACATGACCCCATGGTTGCTGGCTTGAACCCAAAGGTTGTTGCTGATTTGAAGTCCAAAATCACTGGCTTAAGTCCAAGGTCACTGGCTTGAGCAAGGGGTCACTCACTCTGCTGTAGCCCCCCAGTCAAGGCACATAGGAAAAAGCAATCAATGAACAACTAAGGAGCTGCAACAAAAAACTTATGCTTCTCATATCTCTCCCTTCCTGTCTGTCTGTCTCCATCTGTCCCTCTCTCTGTCTCTGTCAAAAAAATTTTTTTGTACTGTCTAGGAAGATTAATAGATTACATGTCAACTTACTAATTCATAAATACAATATGTATCTTACATTTTAAAAGGAACTTTAGAATTTTGGGGTTCAGAATACTGTATTTCCTTCCAGAAAATAGAAGAGCACGTTACCTCATCCTGGACCAGAGCAGTGATGGTACACATTTACACATGAGATGGTGCCGTGAGGTGTTTTTCCATAAAAGTAGTGAGGGATGTGAACTGTTCCAGCCACATTCTGTCCTGTGGTTCCATTTGCAATGCCTGAGGCTTTGGGTCAGAGATACAACTGACCAGAGACTTAGCCTACAACTCTGGCTTTAAGGAAGCCCCATCCTCTTACTTAAATGATCTGATTTCTCTTCTAAATACCGATTTACTAAAATGTTTTCAAAAATTTGAAACTACTGCTTACTTTCAATGTGATTAAGTTATTTCAAGATATGAATTGAATCCTTAATACAGCCGTATTCCTTATATTGTTATAGTATCAATATCTTTGGTTAAAATCATTTGGAGAAGTTAACTCTGGCAAGTAACTTCAAAATAAGGTTATTAGCCAGTTTGTTACCCTGGAGCCAATATATTACAAATAAAGGGATTTGAGGCACTTACATGTTCCAAATGTACACTATTCAAATCAAGAAGCAGGGTGTTTGGATATTTCTGAAACATATAACATGACTTTAAACCCACATCTTAATTCATTAGTATATCCCAGCATGGTATTTGTCTAGACAACTTGTGATTTTAAAAACTAACAGGAATGACCTGTAAGGAAATTTTTCTTTTGTATAGCTTGAACATCTATTTTAAAAAGGCAGAGACTTCTGATTTCTAGAGAACAAAGTGAAATATCTAAGGGAATAATTCTTACCTGAGGTACAGGTGACCAAGTGAAGGGTGTTACTATTCCAGTGACCTATATCTTAAGAGGTTGAGACTTTACAACTTGTAGAATTTCAAATTTAGAATCTTCCATTTTAGGTTCTTTAGAGGTTCCCATGATTAGGAAAACCCTACAGATTTTATGCTCAAGACCATGGAGACAAAACCAGGGAGCTGGGGAAGATGGTATAGAGGTATGTCTAATTTCCTCCCTTTTGTACTCTTCTGTTTTCTTGTCAAAGTCAGGAGCAGGGACAATGTTTGAATGGGAAGAAAATGGGTTGAACTGAAAAAGGCAGTCAGGTTTAGAAGTCTGGGCTGATCCTTCATACTTTCCTTGAGCTTTATTAGTAAGCTCTCTCTCGGCAGGGGGGGGGGGGTGCAGAGGAGTCTTTGGTGCCCACTTCCTCTCCTCTGCTCTCTATTGCTACCATGCTTGCAAGCTGGTCCCAGAATCTAGAGTCCTTCACCCTACAAACGACTTGTTCCTTTGCACTATAGCTCCTAAACTTCCCAATTCCAGGGACTTACTAACACGAGGCACGATTATTTCTTTGATCTGATTGCAGTAATTTACATTAAGCATATTAAGCTATAGGTTTAATAAAGCATATTAAACCATACGCATATTAAAACCAAGGTTAGGCCCTGGCCGGTTGGCTCAGCGGTAGAGCGTCGGCCTAGCGTGCGGAGGACCCGGGTTCGATTCCCGGCCAGGGCACATAGGAGAAGCGCCCATTTGCTTCTCCACCCCTCCGCCGCGCCTTCCTCTCTGTCTCTCTCTTCCCCTCCCGCAGCCAAGGCTCCATTGGAGCAAAAGATGGCCCGGGCGCTGGGGATGGCTCTGTGGCCTCTGCCCCAGGCGCTAGAGTGGCTCTGGTCGCAACATGGCGACACCCAGGATGGGCAGAGCATCGCCCCCTGGTGGGCAGAGCGTCACCCCCTGGTGGGCGTGCCGGGTGGATCCCGGTCGGGCGCATGCGGGAGTCTGTCTGACTGTCTCTCCCTGTTTCCAGCTTCAGAAAAATGAAAAAAAAAAAAAAAAAAAAAAAAACCAAGGTTAATCCTTGATGGGAGTTTTCCTCTTAAAGTGAGTGTCGATTAGTAGTAGAAAGGGCATTGGATCTGGGGGTCTAGGAGATTGGTTCTAGGCACAGCTCTGCCACTTGCTAGATGTTTTCTTTGTTTAAAAGTAGAAGGTAATGCCTCTTTCACAGTACCATTACACGGGTTAAATAAGATAATACAAATTAAAGCTCTAGGCCATCAATTGTCTGGCATCTAACAATATTAGATCAATGTCAGCCTCTCATTGGAGGCAGTATAAGGAAGTGTATGGAGGTGGGAACAAGAGGGGAGCTGGCTTCTAATACAATTTCCTACTTCTCTGCTTCCTTAAAACTCCTTTCCCTCTTGCCCAGCCTCTAACGAGGAATATATATAAAATACTGGCAACGCAGGTAACTACTACCTGAGAGCCTGCCTTCTCCTCCCTCTTTCTCTGTAGCCTCCCAGCATCCTTGGAGTTCAGCAAAGGAAAACTGTAATCAGGGAACAGAATGTGAGTTACACAGATAAACACAATTATCTAAAATCTGGAAACTTAAATCCATTTGAAAGAAAACTAGTAGATCTATTTTTAACCTAAGTGGAGGTAGATACACTTGGTGACAACATTAAGGTAATGTCATGTGGCAATATTGAAAGTTCTTTGATACTTTTAAAGTTGTAGGCACTGTGCTACAGCATGAGAAACATAAAAGTATGTTATTCCAATGGCACGGAATTTCTCCCCCAGGATCCCATATTGGTATACATCAGTATGTTGATATGAATGGCTAAAGACAGCCCTGACTAATGACTGCATGAAGAGAAGATAATTAAGCTAGAGATTTGTACTTATAGAAAATATTAATCTTTCAAGGATGTTATCTGTGAGTTTTTGCTTGCCTAGCATCCCATCATCTTTCTTCTGGGGAAACCCAGTTCAGGTGAACATATGACACAGGCCTGGTCAGTTAGAGTACCCTAGTTCCCAGGGACACACATGGACTCAAGATGAATCGGAGTCCTCCCCATATTGCTACTGCCATATCTGTGAGCAAGGACATCTTTGAGGTTGCTGGCAGCCATCCTGACAACTATGTGGAGTGATTCTCAGAGAAGCAAAGCCTGATGGCATTGTTTGACTCACTGGGTGCGACTGTGCTAAGCAGATCTACTCTTTAGCTTCTTGGTTTGTGAACTAATTATATTCTCCTTTTTAGCCAAAGCCATTTTGAACTGGGTAACTTTCACTTACTTGCATTCAAGAGATCCTAGCATAAGAAAATTACAGCCACCACTAATGTAGTCTGATTTGGCGAACACCATGCTTATTATTTAAAAGTGTATAGCAGTTCCAAGAGAATGTTTCATCAATAAGAACAAGAAACGATGTCTAACTCATTGAGTCAATGAATATCCTCTGGAGATGTCTTGGGAAATAGATCATAATGCCTCCATCACCACTATAGTTGGATTTTGCTAGCAAAAACTTACCTATGCCTTAAAACAAAAGTCACATGAACAAAATTAATGAAATTATTTTACTAGAATTTTGGGGTGAGGAAATGATATAGTCAGAGTTTCACAAAGAAAATCTTCAGATTGAACTCCAGCCAAATAAAAGTTCAAGTTCTCATTTCAGTCTCCACTGGCTGGGGTACCAAAGCAATGACCCCTCTCCTGGCACTCGTGGTTCACACTGTCAGTTAGGGGCCATCCTTTCGTGACCCTTAACTCTCTGAATCGTGTCTTGGGATCCCAGACACAAATTCTGAAAAATTTCTTCCATTTGTGTGGTTCTTCTTCCAGCTGAGAATGCGGCTGGCTAAGCAAAACTGTTCACCAACCATATGCTCTGGTCCATACAGCTTTCTTCTTAAATTCTGGGAGAACTCTTAAGGACAGCAGGGTTGCTAAGGGGACAAAAAAAAAAACAAAACAAAAAAAACTGTTGCATTTGGTAGAGCTGCATTTGCAAAGGTCATTTAGAACTTGGCCTTTTCTCTCTTGTCTAATCTTTAAGACTAAGAATTCCCATCAAGACTTAAGCAGAATTTTAATGGTAGCATAACCATTAATAAAGACTGGAGGAAAGTGTGTTTTGTTTGTTTCGTAACTAGGTCAGGGGAAATTTTTGCAGAATTAAAACAAAAACTGATTTCAGGATTGCTAGTGATATTTTGCTTAATCTGGGTACTGATTATATAGGCATGTTCCCTGTGTAAAAATCTGCTTATGACTTGAGTACTTTTCTACATGAATATAATTTTTCTATTAAATGTTTAATTAAAAGATAAACCAAACCAAACCAAACCTGATTCTGTAATGAAGTTAGGATCCTGGGCTCAATGGAGCAAGCATAACTATACTTAACATGTACCCACAAGACCACAGCTTTTCTTATCTGTCATGAGTCCCTCAGATATCAACTTAAAATAGGGAAGTTCTGTGTAATGCTTCTAGATAATGTATCATGTATCTTATTTTAGAATACTAATATAAATATATTGAGATGTTATTTAAAATATAATAGTGCGAAGGGATGTAGGTGAGCCAGAGTGACACAATTATTGTGTGTGACTCTAATAAGCCCTTAAATATATAATAAAGTTGAACATGTACTTTATTGACCAAATAACTCTTTCTAAACAGTATCAATTGTTTGTTATCTTCATAACCTAAGACAGTATATATTTGGAACAACCGATGGTATTATGGACCCATAGCTATTAGAAATGAGTCCAATCCCCCCACCCCACACACACACAAATGGAGAAAATCCTAGCAGCAAATCTCTAGGGATGGATCTAAAAGAAAATTCTCAATGAAGTTCTGTGATTGATCAGAATCACCTTCATAGACAAGCCTTCTACCTTAGTGTGTACAGAGAAGAATCAGAACCAATACATTGGGAAATTCTTGCTTGTTTGGCAAATAATAAATTATACCATACTTCAACTAAAATATGGTCACACTATGACTCCAGGCTAGAGACAGGTCTGATAGATTATCACAAGAGCAGGCCAACAGGCAACCTTCCCAAGGTGAGACTTTTCAGGGCAGTGTAAACGGCACGTCAGGGGTGTCCGCAGCAGCCACTGGCAGGATATAGTCCCCTAACCCCCACCCCAGTCCTAAGACACAGATGACAGTATAAGCTATCTTGGGTCATAGAACCAGTGCCTAGAAGACTTCTTATATTTGAGTTTAAAAAAATTGACATAATTTTTACAGAAAGATCTGTTTGTGGATGCTACAGTCATTATTTAACAAATCAAAAGAGGAGTATTATAAAAAAACACAAAAACCATGTAAATCCCTAAAAGCATGGGAAATGTCCAATTACCGTGGCAAAATACTAGGCAGACATTAAAAATACTATTATGAAGCCAGTGTAAGAACAGGTTAAATGCTTTAAAAATAATTTTAAAATAAAAAAGGCAGTGTTCAAAGTGTCTATATTTTTTCCAATTACTTATGATTTTAAATATGTTAAAACAGCATATACACAGTGAGGAGAAATCTTAGAAAAAATGTCAAAGTTAACAATGGCCAGTGGGATTCTGGATTCCTCTTTTTCTTTTATTGAATTTACTACATTTTAATTAAAGTAATATTTTACAATTATAATAAAACCTTTAAAAACCATTAAATAAAAATAAGTGGCACTGAAACTCTTTTTTTAAAATTCACTTTCTAATTCAAAAGTGCCACATTGGTGACAGCTCCAGGTTACGTCTCTACACTTTCAGGAACCAACACCCACTAGAATGCTGTGTTGCAGCACAGACAACATTGGAAGTCTTCCACCTATAGTGGGCATAAACGGAAGTCATACCCTTTAAAAGACTCCTGGATTTTGCAGAGAGGCCTTCTTTAGGACTTTCCATGAGGTTGAATAGCCAGTCAATGAACTAGGATGAAAATGAAGAATAATGTCAGTGAAGAAAACCCCACTATCAGAGATCAGTCAGACCCTTGGGCCCATATACATGCGGATCAGTGCACTAGTCCCTGGTAATACCTGACAGGGCTAGGAGAGTCCCTGGAGAAAGGGACTAGGCACAAGATGTTAAAGAAAGATACCCATTTAGTCAAATAACCCAGACTCAAATCTCCTTTCCTTGCTGAATACCCTGAGACCTGCTATAGGTTTTAAGAGTGAGATATATGTGGGCCCCAAGGGCCTCCTGTGTGCCATGAACATTCTCTGCCATTACTGTGAGAGGTCCAGATAGGTCAAGAACCTACTTCAGTTCCACTCTCAATGAATAGCAGAGTCAAGATTTGAATGCAAGTACAGCTGGCTTCAAAGCCTCACACTCTTCCTCTGCATCATGCTGCCTGGGTCTGTGTGCATGCAGGCCTAGGCTTCTAGCTGGGCAGGAAATAGAGAAACACATCAGGTGTAAGCCACTGTTTCTAAAATGAAATATGTTTCTGTAGATAAGAACAGTTTATGCCCAAGTGAATATGAAACAGCAAGTTGAAATGCAAGAGGAAAGACATAAAATAATTAGGTAGAGCCAAGTGTGTTAACTGCAAATAAATCCTGCAAATGAGGTGGAAACTAATAGTCTTTGTGAGTTTGACTGCTTTCCTAGGGTGCAGCCAAAATTGTTGCAATGAAATTACTCCCGAATGTTGCCAATCTTCACTCATTTTAACTTTGGATATAGAAGCTGAGTTAAAGAAAGAGCAAAATAGGAAAAGAAAATATACCTAATTTCTTGCTTCAATTAAAAGTTTTTCTCTTTATTTTTTCTCCATTTTGTTTAAAAATATCCTACTGGTAAAGTAAATAAACCAAGTGATACAAATACATAATTGATGTAGGATGTCTACAGTGTAGTTCCAAGTGAACATGGTGTTCTAGGTGAGAAACAGCATGAGGGGTTACCATGTTTAAATTTATCTTTGTCTATGGCCATATCACCCTGAACATGCCCAATCTTATCTGATGTCTAAATTTATCTTGATTCACAGTGAAACAGAAAACACAAAATTTGGGGCAACAAAACTAATGCTTGTCAGGTTTAATAAAACAAAGGCATTATAATTGAGATGCTCAGGGGAGTGTGTATAGTTTAACTGTAGGTCCACAGTTCAAAAACTTTTTTAAAGATTAGTGTTCAGGTTTTAAGAATATGCCAAATAAAGTTGGTTTTGAGCTTTCAACCTGATAAAAACCCAATTTTGATGAGAGGGGATTCAGAAAAGAATCTTTCAAACAACTGTATTAAAATAAAGACAGGTCAGAGCCATGCAACGAAGATTCCAGGAAGCACAGCGTTTTCTTACGCTCTGCACGACAGCTCGTAGCCCGGGGAAGCTTAATATCAAAAACCAAAAGGTATCTTCTATAGTCTGAATTTTCCTGAGAACAGGGTGATCTCATCAGACCTTTACAATCCTCCCTACAGTATCCGGCGCCAGCAGGGGCACGGTGGGCACCTGGCACATGGCCGCAGGATGGAAGGAGCTCTGCCACGTGAAGGATGCTCCAGGCTTGTGTTTTCCCTCAGATTTCCCTGACCTGCCTGCACCCCACACTGTCGCTCACCCCCACCCTTGCTTCATCACCACTGTACCCTTCTTTATCATAGGATCTTGCAACCTTGACCTTGTCTCCCTCACTCGGGGAGTCTGAGCTCTCAGAGACTTAGTCACCATTTCATCTCCAGGATCAAGCACATGTGCCTTCAATAAATGAATGCCAGGATAAGCTTTTCTGTCCACCTCACCCCCAGTGGGAGCACACTGTGGTGTTGTCATTGTTAGCCTCAATCTGTGAGGCTCTGCATCTGGCTGAGACTTGGGGCTGGGTAGAAAAGCCTGTGGTGTAATTCAGGTTTCGCTTTAACTCCTGCTTCCAATCTACAGCAGAAATTGCTGAGGAGAAATGGCCACCTGCCCTGAGAAGCAGGTGGCTGACCACCTCACCTTCTGGGTCTGTTCCTTCCATGGCTCTTTCTGCAGCAGAAGAAGCATGCTACTGGGAAGGAGGGTGAGAGCCTCCTGCAGAGTGACCCTGTGCATTGGACTCCTGCCAAGGAAGCTTGATGCTGGCCCAGCTGGGCCATTTTCTTGATGCCATGGCAACCAACTGGCACTGAGACCGAGGAGGAGAGGGGCAGCATGGTCTGCCCATGCAACCACTGCAGCTGCAAATATCAGCAACAAGAAGTCCACAGCCTACAATGGAAATAGAATCAAGCTTAGGTCATGTGTTTTAACAATTCAAAGTAACACATGTTCACACACACAGACCCGTGATGATGCAACGTTATATTCCCCTTCACTCAACCCCTCCTCCTACACCCCTCCGCCCAGAAGAGAAAATGGACTGAAGAACAAACTGCGTTTCCATACTTAATAAAGAGACAGTTCAGGGCTTTGTTAAGTTTTAGGGAGCCCCTTTTGTGAATACAGAAGGCCCATCAGTTTCATTATTATTGCTCTCATATTTCAGGAGAAACATAATTTTATTCCTAATCATAATGAGATCCAAATATATATCTGTTTGGTGTTTTCAAAGAAATTAAAAATTAAGAGTGATATGGAGATATTTAGATTTATTGCTGTGTGGCTAAAGCTGCTTTATAAAAATATTTATAGTCTTATTCTATTTTTGAACAATAACAAATGCCTCTCCTCAAGCATTTTAACAAATCTATCTAGAATCCATACTTTAAATTTTATTTATCCATTTTTTAAATTTTTTTTTTTTAAATTTATTCATTTTAGAGAGGAGAGAGAGAGGGACAGAGAGAGAGAGAGGGAGAGAGAGAGAGAGAGAAGGGGGAGCAGCAGGAAGCATCAACTTCCATATGTGCCTTGACCAGGCAGGCCCGGGGTTTCCAACTGGCGACCTCAATGTTTCCAGGTTGAAGCTTTATCCACTGCGCCACCACAGGTCAGGCCCATCCTTTACATTTTAGACTAATCTAGACAACTGCAGAAATGATGGTAATGGGCTACCTCTGTTGGATTACTGTGATTTAAATTACACGTCTTTCTGCTTATCTGTATTTTCTAGGTTTTAAAATTTTTCCTAAGAAAACAGAGAAGGCTAATAAAAGGAAATTAGAACAAAAAAGGAGGAAGATTATATTAGTTTTAAAAAGTTTAAAAAGAACTCCTCAATCTCTTAAAATTCCTACTCTCACTAACTAAAATTTTAAAAACACACACATCTCAGAAAAGTGGGGCAGAATTTCAAGCAATATTCCAGGTTATGCACCTTTTTACTCACAAAGGAAACATGTAACAAATTCCTGTAAAAAAAAATCCTACCCCTAAAAGATGCACAATGAGCAGCTAAAAAAATGAGATGAGAAAAGTTTTTTATTTATTAATCTTTTTCTTTTTAAACTCACCCAGTACCTATGGTTGTTAACTTGTTTTGGGTCATTGGTCATTTTGAAGGTGTGTTGAAAACTAATAAATGCACACATGCCCACAGGTGCTGGTGCGCACACAGATTGTTTGCATACATTCCAGGAATGTCTTCAAACCAGGCATGTGAAGCCACCTGGGCCAGTGTGGAGGCCAAATCCCTGTACCCCATCCGCTTTGTGGAATGTCCATTGTGCTACCTGTCAAGGAATGTATTCTGTTGAAAATATTTTTCAAAGGCAACCCTAGGCATCTCTAAGAGCCTGGTGAGGCCATCCATTTTCTTGAGACATCACAGTTGTTACCATTCTTAAAAATAAAATGAAGGAGAGGAAAGCTACACACAGCAACATATTCCTCGTTTGGGAGAGCAAATATAATTTCTTTATTTTAAGAAAGCTATAAATTACTCCTCTAAATTGTACCTCATCAAGAGCCACATTTGGAACAGATGTTGACTGGTAAGTAATGTTCCTGATATAACCCATCAGTTCCAAGAGCCATTCCATTCTCTTCAAAACACCTGAAAAGATAAAAAGCATTTTCTTACCCAACCATGGTTTTTCCTTTGAATTGCAAAGGAGAATAATAATAACTACGATAACTCAAGCAGAACACCTGGAGAGGATTTCAGAAAATATTTATAGTTACAACTGTTCTTATAATACCTGAGACTTGTAATTATCCATGAGAGTTGACACTATTCACATCAGATGACCATATTTTGGTCTTCATTTTCAATAGCTAATTTATTCTTCAAACCTACCCACACACTAGTGATAAAATGCATTTACTGGAGTTTCTTTTTTAATATTAAACACACTGAGAACTCTGACACACCACCTAACCAGTAATGTGGAATCTTGATAAGTTGTTTTTACAGTCCTTTGCTTAAATGTCCCCACTCTATGCCAAAATCGCAGAGAAAACCTATCCCAAAGACAAAAGAAAAATAAAAAAACAGCTGTTATAAGGTAACTGGAGAATAAACAACATAAATATTAATTTTTCCTTTTGTTCTTTTAAAACTCTTACGTAGAAAATTAAATTTAATGGGGTGACATTCTATATAGCATTTGAACTGTTGGTTATATTGTGTGCCCATCAAACCACTTTCTGACACCATATATTTGTCCCTCTTTATTCCCCTCCCCCAAACCCCTTTCCTAGGTTACCGCTTCACTTTTATCTATGTCCATGAATCTCATTTTTTATTCCACTTATGTGTGAAATCATATAATTCTTAGTTTTTTTATGATGTACTTATTTCACTCAATATAGTGGTCTCAAGGTCCATCCATATTTTCATAAATGACAATATATCATCATTTTTTATGGCTGAATAGTATTTCCTTGTATATCTGTACCATATCTTCTTTATCCAACTTTCTATTGAGGGACACTTTGGTTGTTTCCATGTCTTGGCCACTGTGAACAAAGCTGCAATGAACATGGGGCTGCATGTGTCTTTGTGTACCAATGTTTTTGAGTGTTTTGGGTAGATACCCAGTAGAGGGGTTGCTGGATCATATGGTAGCTCTAGTCTTAATTTTTGGGAGAACCATCATACTTTCACCATAATGTCTATACCAGTTTACATTCCCACCAGCAGTGGATGAGGGTTCCTTTTTCCCCACGGCCTCTCTAACACTTGTTATTACCTGTCTTGTTGATAATAGCCGAACAGGTGTGACGTGGTATCTTATTGTAGTTTTAATTTTTATTTCCCTAATAGCTAGCAAAGATGAGCATCTTTTCATATATCTGTTGGCCATTTATGTCTTCTTGGGACAAAAACAAGGATTCCCATTATAGTAAAAAGTACTTCGGGAAGTTTTCAAAATTTAGTGAATAAGAGAAAAATGGGAATTAAATTTGAAGGTCAAATGTATTTCAATTTGCTTCATGTATGTTCATACATAATTGGGAACACCTACTGGATTTTTCTGAAAAATACAGATTTGATTTAGAGTAAAAAAGGTCTAGTTTCTTATCACAGGTTCATTTTTTATTAGTCAAGCACTAATGTAGATATGAGACAATTATCTCAATTGCCAAAGAGGAAGAGGAATCAAATTTCCTATATAGTTTTGAAAAGAATATTACAGTTACGCTCATCAGTTTTCTCTCAAACCTTTAAAGATACAAGAGACAGGGAATGGAGCACAGAGACATAAGTAACTTGCCCAGGCTCCCAGGGCTCCCAGCCATATCTGATCTGTATACGCCAGTGCCACTCAGAACGTGAATGGAGACTCAAGAAATTCAAGCATATGACCAAAGGCATGGGAGGAGAAATGAAGGAGTTCCCTTTTCAGATGGTTATTAGAGCCCAAACGACTAAAATGGTTTAAAAGTTGCACCACATGATTCATAGCAGAGCTCCAGGCCTGAAACTTCTAGCTGGAGGATGTAGTTAGGTTGTCCAGATTTTATTCTTCTCACCCCTGAGAAGCTCCTCTGTAGCATAACTATTTAATTGCATCATTGCTGTTTTTAGTTTGTTTAGAAAATGATTCCCCACAGGCCATTTTCATGAAAATGTCAGTCATAGTCAAGGGATACCCTGTCTGTCTGAGAAACTGAAGCAGGCAGAATCTACCTGAATAACTTGTTATATCCTTGAGGCCCCCAAACAAGATAAAAACCCTCAAAAGAATCTATTCCCATCTCCAAAGAGTGGATGCTGGGAGCTGTAACACCTCATTTCCATCCAAAGCGCTCCTCATTTGGGGTAACAAGGCCTCACCTGTGTCAAGAAGCACTAAACCGGGTTTTAAGTTGATGAAACAACTGCAACTCGACAGGGGTGGCAGCAGACTTTTCTGTCCCTGCTGGTGCCCCGCTGTCCTCACCTGTGTTGGCATGGCCCACAATCCGTGCCTGGTATAGGCTGTGCAGCGTCATCCAGGCCAGTGTGTCCTTTTCATGGTGCTGAACAGCAACACTGAGCATGTCAGTCAAGCCTATCAAGGGGAACCGTCCTTGGGAGACCAAGTATAGTCTGACAAAGGCAGCCTTTTCTATGCTGCTCTGCAAAAAAGCAAATCGTTGCAATACTATTAAATTAGCTGAAGTCATTATAGAATCTCAGGGCAAGGGCAAAACAGAAAGGGTGAGTGTGAGGATGATTATTATTCCAAATGCTAAAACTGATCATTTCCTGCCATGCGTGACCTGTCTGCCTGCGTGCTCTATTAAAATGTACCTGCAGATAGAGCATTGTAATGTCACCTCCTGCTTTCTCATAAAAACCATAAATGATTTCTGATATTAATTGGTGATGATATTTAGTAAAAATACACAAATAATCACAATGATAACTAAACACACATAGTACTTATAATGTGGCAGGCTCTCTTCTAACCACTTAGCATGTATCAAGCTGACAGTTCACAAAGTGTGGAACACAAACCTCTGGAGGACCCCAAGACCCTTTTAGACAGTCTGTAAGGTCAAGCTATATCCATAATGGTATCCAACTATAGTAATAGTCATTGTGTTTTCACTGCCACTCCAAACTTTTTAAAAATCTAGTTTTACTGAAAACATCCCTGTAAACAATTATTAGTTTCATTAAATCTTTGCACTTGAATACACATCTTTTTAATATCTGTGGGACAAAATAAGAAGTATGCATAACAGACTTCTGCTATATACTGAAGTATGTCAGTTATCTCAAGGAAAAATGCTCGCAACATTGAGTTGTATGTGAAGTAGACACTCTTCTCAGGGAATACCTATTCAAACTGAGTTTCTGACCGATTATTTTCTTACAACTTAAAGAAGTGAGACTGTCAGAGTAAGGAAAATACTTAACAGAATTCATAGCCAATAATAAAATTGGAACTTTTGGTACAAATTAGATTTTTGAAAAATTTGTATCTGCTTTTATGACTTTGGAAGTTTCCCAATAAATAAAGGACTTCTTTAGCAAGTGAGCAAGCATGGGACAGACAGGAAGGGAAAGAAATGAAAACCATCAACTCATAGTTGTGACACTTAGTTGTTCATTGATTGCTTCTCATACATGCCTTGACCAGGGGGCTCCAGCTGAGCCAGTGACCCCTTGCTCAAGCCAGTGACCTTGGACTTAAGCCAGTGACCTTGTGCTTCAAGCCAGCAACCTCTGAGCTCAAGCCAGTGATCATTGGGTCATGTTTGTGGCCCTATGCTCAAGCTGGGGACCCCACATTCAAGCTGATGAGCCTGTACTCAAGCCAGTGACCTAGGGGTCTTGAACTTGGGTCTTAAGCATCTCAGGTTGACACTCTATCTTCTGTGCTATCACCTTGTCAGGCCATAAAAGATTTTTCTGATAAGATTGCTGGTGATATTATGATAATATAATGTTTTGGTATTATATAATGAAATGTATTAACATTTGGAGTTTTTAAAATTTAGTGATTCAAAATTTTTCAAATGACCAATATATGACATTACAAAACCATGCATTGGTAAAAGAAACCGAATACAAGACAGACCAATACATTTTAATAAACAGAGTATGTGAAGTTCACTGATTATTTCAGATTCCACACTGCAACTAACCTACAAGAAGCTATCACTTGCTGAGTTGGGGAGCAATATCAGAGAAAGAAATCAACAACAGTCTTAAAAGCCTATTAGCGCCCTGGCTGGTTGGCTCAGCTGTAGAGCGTCGGCCTGGCATGCGGGGGACCCGGGTTTGATTCCCGGCCAGGGCACATAGGAGAAGCGCCCATTTGCTTCTCCACCCCCCACCCCCTCCTTCCTCTCTGTCTCTCTCTTCCCCTCCCGCAGCCAAGGCTCCATTGGAGCAAAGATGGCCCAGGCGCTGGGGATGGCTCCTTGGCCTCTGCCCCAGGTGCTAGAGTGGCTCTGGTCGCGGCAGAGCAATGCCCCGGAGAGGCAGAACATCGCCCCTGGTGGGCAGAGCATCGCCCCTGGTGGGCGTGTCGGGTGGATCCTGGTCAGGCGCACCCGGGAGTCTGTCTGACTGTCTCCCCCGTTTCCAGCTTCAGAAAAATATTAAAAAAAATAAAATAAATAAAATAAAAAATAAAAAAGCCTATTAGCACACTCTACCTACATATCTGTTAAGAGACTGCATGTTCTTAACACACTTCACCAAAATAATGTCGGAACCGATTAAAAGAAACTATGAAGACAGAAATTACCGTATTTTTCGCTCCATAAGATGCACCTGACCATAAGACACATCTATTGTTTTAAGAGGGAAAATAAAAAAAATATTCTGAACCAAATGGTGTAATAAAATATTTAATAAAATACCATATTTTTTGCTCCATAAGATGCATGGGCATTTCCCCCTCCACTTTGGGGGGGGGGTGCGTCTTATGGAGCAAAAAACATGGTAAAGAGCCTCACAAAGATGTGAAATAATGCCACTCTTCCTACTAGCTTGTTTGATCTTCTGAAAATATATTTTTCTTTTTTATGTTAAGATGCAATGGGTTTAATATTATTATTACATTAGTAAATATTTTTAAAATGTCCTAGTTTTAATCTTTAATATGATAAATTGACAGGTAGGACACAAATAAATAAAAGCTCTTTGGCCTGACCAGGCAGTGGTACAGTGGATAGAGCATCGGCCTGGGACATTGAGGACCCAGGTTTGAAACCTAGATGACACTGGCTTGAGTGTGGGTTCATCCAGCTTGAGCACAGGATCATAGACATGACCCAATGATTGCTGGCTTAAAGGCCAAGGTCACTGGCTTGAGCGAGGGTCACTGGCTCAGCTGCAGCCCCCTGCTCAAGGCACGTATGAGAAAACAATCAATGAACAACTAAGGTGTTGCAACTAGGAGTTGGATGCTTCTCATCTCTCTGCTGTCTGTCCCTCTCAATCTCCTTCTCTCAGGTGCTAAAAAAAAAAAAAAAAAAAAAAGCTCTTTGGAGTCCTCAATAATTTTTAAGACACTAAAAACTGGTCCTGAGACCAAAAAGTTTCACCACTGCATTGACCACTGACTCCTCACATCACTGTATGCACACATTGCTGGTTTCATCCCTCCTTAGTAGATGAAGAGACTGAAGCACAGACGTCATGTAACTTGCTTAAGGTCACACAGCTATAGATGGCAGAAAAGAATAGAACCCATGGAGTCTGAGGTCTTCACCACGACTTTACTCTTACCTCTGTTATTTCCAGAAACGAAAACACTGAGCTCAGTGGAACACACTAACTTGGGGACATCAGAAGACTATTTAGTATGTTGTAGTGACCATGTTCTGAATGGTACCTTAGGAACCCAAGTGAGTAACATAGCAACTTTAGCTCTAGGTACCACAAAGTACAGTGTCTGCATTACCTCTGAGTACAAGAATATAATATTATGATATAATAAATTACATGAATATAATAATTATGATAATAGATCATTACTGAATACTCGCCTTGGATCAGGCAATTTTCTAAGAACTTAATGTGGATTAAGACAGTTAACTTGCAAATTAACCCAAATGGGTAGGTGCTATTATCTCCCTTTTACAGATGAAGAAACTGAGGCAGTAGGTTATGATATATAATTAAGGTCACATTGGTAAATTAGAGTGCTGGAGATCAACCCCTGGCGGTGAGGCTCCAATGACAATCCACTTAAGCATTTCCTTGCTTAAAATAAACTCATCTCCAAAATGCTGATACTTTATTCCAAATACTCTCACAGTGGTTCTCAAACCTTAGGATGCACCACAATCACCTGGAAGAACTGTTAAAACACTGATTCCTAGATCTCACTTCCAGAGTCCCTGATTGAGTAGGTTTGGGGTAGGACTTGATAATTTGCATATCTAATCAGTTCCTAGGCAATACTGCCTGCTGCTGATCCACGGACCACATTTTGTGAATCACTGCTGAATACAGAAAGTGAAGGATTTGACTGAATAGGTAGGTGAAACCTTCCTTAAAGTGGAATGAGGAAGATGCCCAGCAGCTGCGTGAGCACTCACAGTTCTATAGAACTTTTGATATTACGTGGTATGCGGTGTTGCCATCGGAATAAGTATGTCCATTAGGATTGTACTTGCACTAAAAAATTATTCATTTTCTATCTGCAATTCAGATTCAACAAGATTCATTATATTTGCTAAATCTGGCAACCTTACTGGTAACCTACTTTTCACTCATTCATCATTTGACTGGGCGTGGGTGTACTTGTTAATAATCTTGTGTCAGGACTAATAGCTCTTGTTTTTTAATCAGACACCTTTCTTCATTCCCAGAGGATAAACATCAGGTGAAGAAATATATATGTGAGGCCTGAATTATTTATCTATGACTTCCATGTACCAGAAAGTTCTTTGGTCAGAACAGTCCCATTCTCGTGGATTTTGTACTGAAGACATTGACCTGTACTTATTTTTGCTCACAGGTGATACTAACGTGTTCTTGATAAAGTGGGATTAATTCGGTTAAGGTGTTATTACACACAATGTTTGTTAAGAACCAACTACACTATGAGACTGGACACAAGACCCAGAGTGAAACATAAGTTTCTAAAATAAACAATGACAAGTAGGAAGCAAAACTAGCCTCAGCCAAAAGGATACTGTAATCATCTTTTCAACTGTAATTCCCACCTCAATAATGAAAAAATACATAGATATATCATTACCTCCGTCACCTGGGCAACTCGATTGGCTTCATCATCTGTCATTTCCGAGAGGCACTTTGCTACACTGATATACAGCTCTAAATCATTTCTCTGGTAAAGAAAAAGCCCAAGCATGTCAAAATATAATGTAAAGTAAGTATATTCTTCATGTTTCAACAAATGATTAGATTTGCTTATCTCCATGAATAGCAACTGATAAGATTTTAATTTAAACCAAACCAACACATGTGGCCATTTTTTCTCAATTAAAAAACATCTTTCCTGTTACTTTGTATATTAGTTTGACTACTTTTTATTTTTTCTCCTCATCAGGATCCATCATTCCAAATGGATTATTTGCATCTTTGTAAAACTACAATTCAAGGGTCTGTTGGGGGAGAGGACAGGCCTGTATTGTGACTTCATATAAGTAGTATATTCAACAACATGCCCAAGGATTCTTCAGGTGTAAAGGGCATGGGTTTCTGAGAGTGCTCAAGTGCTACAGACGTTTGGTAAAAGGCTTAAGAGCAAACTTCCTGGTGCAGCACTGCTTAATCTGCTTTTGAGCTTGCTCAAGACTTTGGTTCTAAATATTCAAACTCAATTTAGAGCTTGGAAGCAAACACATTCTTAGTGAAGAACGTGGTTAGTTCTTGCTAGCCTTCCCACCACATTCTTACAACATACACCTCCCTGCATTGCCAAAAGGCTTTAAAAAATCCCAAACATAAATTATGAGGAATGTAAATATTTTTGTTCCTCACCCGAATCTTATTTGGCAGAAGGTCAAAAATGTTCCCAGTAGCTTTGCAGAGCAGACTCCAGAGGTGGTGGGCAGGGCTGGGCAGTTTCATGGCCTGGCTCAGACCCTGCAAGGCACTCAGGCATAACTCAGGACTGGAAGATGGGGAGGCTGCTTTAAAAACTGCTACCATTAAGTTTTCAACAAAACCCAGGGCCTGTTCATCAGAGATGTGTTTGATCCACTGAGATGCAGATACCAGGAGGTATTTCTTGATATTCAGCTGGAAGTAAAACAGAAGAGGTCAGATGTAAACAGGCAAGTCTGCATTGCAACACTGAAAACTTCCAGGTCATCCCTGTGCTTGAGAGTAGACTGAGACATAAATGATTTGGGTTACTTCCTGTCTCTCAATTTCCCACAGCTTCACGGCCCAGTGGATCACCAGTGCATGTAATTTTGGCTGCTGCAGTGACTTCTGACTCACATGTATATATTTATCTACCAATCCATTGTGAACTACTCAGCTTAAACCTTGGATCTTTTCAGTGAGGGGAATAAAATGCTACTTCTTTTTTATTTTTATGTTTTTATTTTTATTTTATTTTTGCATTTTTTCTGAAGTTGGAAACAGGGAGGCAGTCAGACAGACTCCCACATGCGCCCGACCGGGATCCACCCGGCATGCCCACCAGGGGGCGATGCTCTGCCCATGGGGGGGGGTCGCTATGCTGCAATCAGAGCATTCTAGCGCCTGAGGCAGAGGCCACAGAGCCATCCTCAGCGCCTGGGCAAACTTTTGCTCCAGTGGAGCCTTGGCTGCGGGAGGGGAAGAGAGAGACAGAGAGGGAGGAGAGGAGGAAAGGGGGAGGGGTGGAGAAGCAGATGGGTGCTTCTCCTGTGTGGCCTGGCCGGGAATCAAACCCGGGACTCCTGCACGCCAGGCCGACGCTCTGCCACTGAGCTAACAGGCCAGGGCCTAAAATGCTACTTCTAAAAGTACATGACAGTTGTTGCTATTCAGTTTTAAAAGGTCACATTTTCAGTCAAGAAAAGCTCCTGAAGATGAAATGCTCATCTGCTTGGAAATCAACAGAATATCTGATATGACTTGCTTCTTCTTCTGAGGGAGCCTGGGGAAATAAGAAGAGGAACTGGAATGCTGAGACCATTTCTGACCAGAGAAAAACCAGCTGAGCATGTGAAACTGACCACTGTATCTTCGGCATCTTAGAGTTCACCAAAGCTAAGGAGCACAATTAGTAATAGACGTTAAGAGAGCAGGCTTCAAAAATTCTTAGAAATACAACTATGTTACTAAAGCAGCAGCAAGTCTAAAAGAAATGGCATAAAAAATAAAATCTTACAAAAATCAATAAATTTCTAAAAATATCAATGTCATTGCATGAGTTATCTGAAGAGCTCACTTTAAAGATCATTTTATAAATGAGAAGATATAATAAAAAATGAATTCACAAACTTAATTTGTTAATTAACAAAGATAATCAAGGACAATGCAAAAGAGTAGCATAAATCTGAAAGAAATGGAAGAAAAACTAAAACTTAGAAAAGTTTCTGAGGTCAACAAAATAGATGGGAGACTTACACCCAATTCAAAAGGAAGAAATTAAAATAGTTTGGTGTTAAAGACACGGGCTTTGGGCTACCCAGGCTCTCCTCCATTTGTCAGATATGAGAACTTTGCTTAAGCTCCATTTGCCTCAGCTTACCAACCTGTAAAATGGAAATAATAAAACTACTGTTCAAAAGTAAAATAAGCCAGACACAGAAGACTTCATACTGTGTGATTCTATTCTAAAAGAATTTCTAAACTTTATATAAAATTTAAATTTATTTAAAAGTTCTTTTAAAAAGGCAAAACTATAGAGAAAAAGAACAGATCAGTGGAGACTGGCAGACTGCAACTTTTGGGGGTGATGGAAGTGCTCTTGGTGGTGGATGAAAATGTATAATTGTACTAAAACTCAAATTTAAAAAATAAAACTCAGATTACACTTAATAAGGCTGTATTTCATAGAATATAAATCATAACTTAATAAAGCTGTAAAAAAAATCAGCCTGTTAGTGTTGAAGAGATTTAATCTGATGTCTGAAAGTACTTGCTGAGTGCTTACAAGTGGCAGGTGCTCATTAAGTGGGAGCTGCTTGGAGCAGACAGGTAATGATGAAAGCTGACAGAAAGGATGCAGTCATCAATAGCATCAACCTTCAATTAAAAAGTATTAGGAGACGTAGGAAAGCTTAAAGGAAAAAAGCAAAGAGTGGGGACGGAAGCCAAAAGTTTGAGGAAGTGATAGGAGCGCTTTGCAGTAACCTCAAAGAATTAGAGCCTCCTAGAATAGAAAAATAACCAAGATACAGTCATTTAACTTATAATCCATTGGTAAGCCTCTAAGGAAGCATGGAGCGCTCCCTTCATCCTTTTGGAATGCAGAAAGGAGCATGACTGGAAAACCAGCACTATTAGCCCTGGCACAAGGTAATGAACAAACACCAGGTCAGGTCAGTTCTTCCTCAGCTCTTTGGTCACGCTGAACACCCTAGCAGAGATGGTCTACTATAACTTGATGCCTAAACAACTCCTACCTAGCCTTCAAGTCTCACCTTAATTGCTGCCTTCTCTGTGAAAAGGAGGGATCATATATCCCATATGTGTGGATTTGTCTTTCTCTTAATACACTCTGAAATGATTACATACGTCTACAAACAAATAAACCTAGGTCAAATAACCACCACTTTCTAGCTGTACAAACCTGAGAAAGCAACTCTAATATCTCTGATCATCATTTTCCCTTTTTGAAATCAATGGTAGCTGACAGAATGCATGGTGGCGGCCATGGCAGCTACTGTCAAACCCTCAATTTTTGTAAAATCCCATTTGTCCACTCTTGACTTTGAGAACACACCCAAATGAATGTTACTCTCCCTCTACAGAACCAGAGCCTCCTGCTGCCCACCACCTTAGTTCCCACATACACTAAGACCATGGATCAGCGGTGGCATCACCCACAGTCCCAGCAGTGCCGCTGCGTTCTGGGATGACTGTGCCTGAGTCACCACAATTTCAAGGCACAGTTGCTGTATCTCTTCACCTGAAAAAGAAAGAAAAAGAATATCTAGTGTAGCTACTTCTCTGATTTTCAGCCCTCAGTGTCTCAAATCAAAGCATCTGCTTGTGTGACTTCTATAGGTAACAGAACTTCAGCCAACGAAGCGGTGTTTCAGGAGACCTCTTAGAGATGGAAAGAGTGTATGCACTGGCATCAGAATCCCAAGTCCTTGACCTTGACCTCACTTTGAGCTAATGATGGTAATATCTCTTTTGATAGCAGATAAACCTAAACACTCCAGTACTATCAAAAGTTTGAAGAAATTTTAGCTGAAAATCTCTTTGCCTCTGTTTTCCCCTCCTCTCAACTTTGCATTCTGCACATAGAGAAATCTGTCTAGATCTGGAAGGACTTAAAGATGCAGCCACACTCTGTAGTGGCCAAGTCTTCTCAAGGGTCTGATCCTCATCAGCAGACATGTTTTCTCCTTTTTTAACCCTTTGAGTAATGAGTTTTTTTCATGCTTGCTGACCCCTGGGAGTGTATTTTTTTCAAAAAATGAAATTAGTTCCAGTTCCAGTTTTATTAACTTAAAATCATGTTTGTTTGATAACCAATTTATGAAAACAAAAAGAACATACATTTGCCTTTTTTAATGTTGCCTTACACATTTTTAAAATAAACCGATCATACTCTGGATGGTCAGGAAGCACGAGAACATACATGAATATGAATATACCACTCAAAGGGTTAAAAGGAGTTTTACTAAAACACAAATATTTTCAATAAAGCATGCAAAAGCAGAGCAGGGGCAGGGGGGACATATTTTTTAAATGAAATCTGATAACATAGTAGAGTAACATCATATGTTGCAATTACGTTAAAATGAAAGCATTTGCATGAAAAATTGTGTACAGTCAAAGTCATCTTTGATTATCCCTCAAACTCCACATAAATTTACAAAGCTTTCTGTATAAAATATATAAGTAAGCACCCTATTATAAAAATTAGCACTCATGACAAATACACATAGATACCCATAATTACAGCATTGTTAAAATTATTGTTCCTCCCCCACCTCTCTCTTCTTTTTCTTTTTGGAAGTGAGAGGTTAGTACATGAAATTAAATTGCATATGCTAAGTCAATAAAAGAGGTTGTAGATGAATTAAAGGTGTGGAGGTAGGCATGCCCTTTCCCTCTCACCACAGAGTACCTGTGGTCGAGAGAGTAATGGCCCTCAGAGAGGTCTACATCCTAGTGGAACCTGTGACTATATTACCTTGCATGGCAAAGAGACTTTGCAGATGTGATTAAAATTAATGACCTTGAGGTGGGAGTTTATCCTAGGTTATTTCTTTTTTTTTTTTTTTCCTTTTCATTTTTCTGAAGTTGGAAACAGGGAGAGACAGTCAGACAGACTCCCGCATGCGCCCGACCGGGATCCACCCGGCACGCCCACCATGGGGCGATGCTCTGCCCACCAGGGGGCGATGCTCTGCCCATCCTGGGCGTCACCATGTTGCGACCAGAGCCACTCTAGCGCCTGAGGCAGAGGCCACAGAGCCATCCCCAGCGCCCGGGCCATCTTTGCTCCAATGGAGCCTTGGCTGCAGGAGGGGAAGAGAGAGACAGGGAGTAAAGCGTGGCGGAGGGGTGGAGAAGCAAATGGGCGCTTCTCCTGTGTGCCCTGGCCGGGAATCGAACCCGGGTCCTCCGCACGCTAGGCAGACCGGCCAGGGCCACCTAGGTTATTTCTTAGACTCATTAATTACATGAATCCTTAAACATGGATAACCCTGTCCAGCTGCAGAGAACCAGAAAGATGACAGCATGAGAAGGCCTTGGCCCTCTGTGGCTTGCTTTGATGATAGAGAAGGAGGCCACAAACCAAGAAATGTAGTCAGCCTCTAGAAGCTACAAAAG
Source organism: Saccopteryx bilineata (assembly GCF_036850765.1). NCBI lineage: Eukaryota > Metazoa > Chordata > Mammalia > Chiroptera > Emballonuridae > Saccopteryx > Saccopteryx bilineata. Next base: position 82,522,280 of record NC_089491.1, on the reverse strand, counting down.
GGAAGAAAATGGATTTTTCCTTTCTTAGTCTGTTTGGGGTGCTATAACAAAATACCACAGACTGTGTGGCTTATAAACAAAAGAAATTTATTTCTCACAGTTGAGGCCGGGATTCCATGATCAGGACACCAGTGTGGTCAGATTCTGGTGAGGGTCCTTTTTTTTTTTTTTTTTTTTTAATTTTTTTTATTTATTTATTTATTTATTTATTCATTTTAGAGAGGAGAGAGAGAGAGAGAGAGAGAGAGAGAGAGAGAGAGAGAGACAGGGGGGAGGAGCTGGAAGCATCAACTCCCATATGTGCCTTGACCAGGCAAGCCCAGGGTTTTGAACCGGCGACCTCAGCATTTCCAGGTCGATGCTTTATCCACTGCGCCACCACAGGTCAGGCGAGGGTCCTTTTTTTAAATGCAGAAGGTCGATTTCTCACTGTATCATCACATGGTGGAAGGAGTTAGGGAGCTCTGTGGAGCCTCTCTTATGAGAGCATAAATCCCATTCATGAGGGCTCCTCATCACCAAATCACTTCCCAAAGGCCCCACCTCTTAATACCATCATACTGGAGGTCAGAATTTCAATGGGGGGCACAAATATTCAGACCACAGCCCCCCCTAAAGAATCTAGGAAATAATGCTGCTCTGCTGACACCTTGACTTCAACTCAAAGAGAAATGTGTTGGACTTGGGATCTATATAACTATAAGATAAACAAATAAATTTGTGTTGGTTCACGCCACTATGTATGGTAATTTGTTACAGAAGCAATAGAAAACAGTTATAGCATCTCATTGGCTACTTCCGTGAAACCTAGGGCTCTAGTAGTGCAGTCTGACAAACAAACCTGGCTTTCTGGTACCTACAACACATGGCCAGCAACACGCCCACCTCAGTCAAGTATCATCTTGATGAGTGCATTTTTTGCATCTGTCTGTGTCTTCAGACTGCCTCTTTCTTATACTCAACTATTTAAAAAGTGACCAGTGAAAGTACCCAGTAATCCCACCCAAGAATTCAAACCTCAAAATCCCAAAGGTCTATATACTCAGTGCCCCTGTGACACAGGATCCATTTTTCTATCTACAACACACCCTAAAATCAGAGTCTGAACCCCTAAAAATACTTATAGTTACCGAAGTTTAGCCTCATAAGTGGAGAGAGCAGTGCAGCCCAGTTCACAGGAGGGTACTGGAAGCTTTCGCCAACTGTTGCTATGGGTTTCATCACCACCTTGAGAAGGGAAGGAGGCACGGATTCAGGACCTGTAACAGAAAGGAGAATAACAGAACACTTCACTAGCACCGTGACTATAGGAAAGGTCAACTCTCCTTCCTGGGTCTTCTAGTTTCAAAAGGATTTGGTATCACATCTTCCATTGTGGTCTATCCTTCAGTCCTGTGCTCTCAGTCTCAACCGCATTTACTATAAAGCCTTGTTCTTTCTATTCTCTCTGTTGTCTCCAGTCTCCCTTTCCCGTCTGAATAGAAATATTTGACATATAGTCGTCCCTCGCCATATCACGGTTCACTTTTCACAGTCTCACTGTATCATGGATTTTTAAATTGTATATATGTAATTTTGTATCATGTATTTTTTGCTATATCCCAGGATTTTGCAGTATATAGGTATTTTTATATACAGTGGTACCTTGAGATATGAACAGACCAACATACAAGTTTTTTTTTAAGATACGAGTTATGACTCAGTTCGTATTTTTGTTCGAGATCCAAGCATAATTCCGAGATACAAGTTGGGATTCAGGAAGCTGCCGCTAGTTGGCACGTTGGTGCACGGGCCCAGTATTGGCAGTTTGATATACAAGTGGACTGACTTAGGAGCTCGGTTACAGAATGAATTAAATTCATATCTCAAGGTACCACTGTATTTATTATTTTAATTATTTTTGTGATAAAATAAGCATTTTCTAGCTTAAAAATTAAAAACAATATAAAAAACATAAAATATTAATTAAAACATATTAAAAGAATATTAAATCGAAATAAAATATATAGCATACAGCAGATGAGTAGACAATGACTCAGGCGTATGGAAAACTCAGCTATGGGCCAATTCCACTTGAGCTAGTTTGCCCACATGAAACTGTACACAGCACACTATTGGCTGATGGATGGGAGGCGACCAACCAGAGAACTGTGTTCTTTATCCTGGATGCTGACTGGCTCAGCGACTAGTAGCATCAGTCTCCTCCATCTCCCAGGTATAGCATTTTATATGTTATTAAAATTATGTAGGTTTAAGAGTGTAGAAAGTGTTTAAGAGCATAAGAAGTGTTTCTAAGAGTGTGGGAAAGGTGTCTAAGAGTGTGGGAAAGGTTTATAAGAATGTGGGAAAGGTTTATAAAGCCTTAAAATATACATAAATAATAAAATAAATATAAGGTCGCTACTTCGCAGATTTTCACCTATTGGGGGTGTGTGTGTGTGTCTGGAAACTGACCTAACCCCCGCAATAGACGAAGGACCACTTTTAGCTGTCTTCATGCTTTCTCCTGTCTTTATTAACTTTCCTTACATATTGCCTCACCATTTGTTCTCTCATCAATTCACTTCCAGAAGAAGAGACACAAGCACATTCTCCTTTCAGGACTATGAGTTACCTGTAGTCCCCATGGCCATAAATGGGCGTGTCCTACAGTGAGTCACTGTTCCACTCCTTAGCTGGTGTGTGCACGGCTGACCGCTCCAGAAGTGAGCATCTAAGGTAACAGCTAATACATGGCTAACCAGCTATCTAGGACACTGTACCCAGATTTTAATATTACCTTGATTGTTATCAGGGGGCGGAGTAAATTAAATTAAAAAAAAAAGAGAGAAATGAAGAAATTAGAGGTAAAGCCATTAGATGCAGTCAGAATTACAGTAGTCATTAAGGATCATGTAAAAGTAAACTAACAAGGAGGTCAGAAATTATGTATAGAAACGTGGAAGACCAAGAAAAAAAAAATTAGCAGAAGCAATGTAAGCAGTAGAAGGAAAATGAACATCAGCAAAAGAAAAACCACCACCAGGGGGAAAAAAGCAGGATTGGAGAAGTAGAGAGTCTCAGAATGAATGTCACTGAGGAAAAAGCAGAAGGGACAGAGTGAACAAAAGAAAAAGACCTACAGAGAGGACAAGTACAGGTCAAGGAGAAGCATAAGCCAAAATAAACACAGAATCAGTGTCACTAAGATGAAAGCAGAAGTGGGGACAGAGTCCGAGAAAGGGCATCAGCTACAGAAAGAAGAAGTACAGGAATAGAAAAAGCACTAGAAAAGGAGAAGCAGAGGCAGAAAAAGCCACAGAATGAGCATCAAGAAGTGGAGACAGAATAAGAAACAGGAAAGCAGCCAAAGAAATAAGTAGCAGAGGAAAAAGGGAAGCACAGGCAGAAAAAGCGACAGTATCAGCGACACTGAGGGGAAAGCAGAAGCTGCTACAGAAAGGAGAAGCTCAGTAAAAGAAGAAGCAGAGGCAGAAAAAGCCACAAAATCAAAAGTCAAGAGGGGAAAGCAGAAGTTGCTACAGAAGGGAGAAGCACAGGAAAAGGAGAAGCACAGGCAGAAAAAGCCACAGAATCAGTGTCACTGAGGAGAAAAGCAGAAGTGGGAGCAGAGGCAGCAAAGCACTTCTGCCTCAAAAAGGAGAAGTACGGGGGAAAAAAAGCAGAGGCAGAAAAAGCCACGGAATCAGAAGTCATGAGGGGAAAGCAGAAGTGGGAGCAGAGTTAAAGCAGAGGCAGAAAAAGCCACAGAATCAGAAGTCATGAAGGGAAAGCAGAAATGGAAGCAGAGTTCGGAAAGGAAAATCTGCCACAGAAAGGAGAAGCACAAGAAAAGGAGAAGCAGATGCAGAAAAAAGCCACTGACTCAGCATCACTGATGAGAAGGCAGAAGCAGCTGCAGAAAGGAGAAGCAGAGTCAGAAAGAATAACATAATTTGCATCTCTGAGGGGAATGCAGAAGGGGGCACAGAGTCAGGAAAAGGAAACCAGTTACAGAAAGTAGAAGCACAAAAAGAGGAGAAGCAGAGGCCACAACAGTCACAGAATTAGAAGTCGATGAGGGGAAAGCAGAAGTGGGAGCAGAGTTAGCAAAGGTAAATCTGCCACAGAAAGGAGAAGCACAAGAAAAGGAGAAGCAGATGCAGAAAAAGCCACAGACTCAGCGTCACTGAGGAGAAGGCAGAAGCAGCTGCAGAAAGGAGAAGCAGAGTCAGAAAGAATAACATAATTTGCATCTCTGAGGGGAATGCAGAAGGGGGCACAGAGTCAGGAAAAGGAAACCAGTTACAGAAAGTAGAAGCACAAAAAAAGGAGAAGCAGAGGCCACAACAGCCACAGAATCAGAAGTCATGAGGGGAAAGCAGAAATGGGAGCAGAGTCAGCAAAGGAAAATCTGCCACAGAAAGGAGAAGCACAAGAAAAGGAGAAGCAGATGCAGAAAAAGCCACAGACTCAGCGTCACTGAGGAGAAGGCAGAAGCAGCTGCAGAAAGGAGAAGCAGAGTCAGAAAGAATAACATAATTTGCATCTCTGAGGGGAATGCAGAAGGGGGCACAGAGTCAGGAAAAGGAAACCAGTTACAGAAAGTAGAAGCACAAAAAGAGGAGAAGCAGAGGCCACAACAGTCACAGAATTAGAAGTCAATGAGGGGAAAGCAGAAGTGGGAGCAGAGTCAGCAAAGGAAAATCTGCAACAAAAGGAGAAGCACAGGAAAAGGAGAAGCAGAGGCAGAAAAAGGCACAGAATCCATATCACTGAGGGGAAAGCAGAAGCAGCTACAGAAAGGAGAAGGTGAAGCAGAAAAAGCCCCAGAATTAGAGTCACTGCATGGAAAGCCAAAGTGGGGACAGAATCAGCAAAAGGAAACCAGCTATAGAAAGGAGAAGCACAGGAAAAAGAGAAGCAGAGGCCACAATATCCACTGAATCAGTACTCATTGAGTGGAAAGTAGAAGTGAGAACAGTCAGCAAAAGAAAATCTCCTACACAAAGGAGAAGCACAGAAAAACGAGAAGCTGAGGCCAAAAATGACACGGAATCAGTGTCACTTAGGGGAAAGCAGAAGGTTGGACAAAGTCATCAAAAGGAAACCAGCTGCAGAAATAAGAAATACAGGAAAAGCAGAAGCACAGGCAGAAAGGGCCATGGAATCAGCATCAGTGAGGTGAATGCAGAAGCGGGCCAGAGTCAGCAAAAGGAAACCAGCTACAGAAAGGAGAAGCACAGGAAAAGGAGAAGCAGAGGTCACAATAGCCATAGAATCAACAGTCACTGAAGGGAAAGCCGAAATGGAGAGTGAGTCAGGAAAATAAAATCTGAAAGCTTTTTCTCTACAATTAAGATCAAGACAATGATGCCTATTGTCACCACCAGATTAGAAAGGGAGAAGCAAAACTATCACTATTTGCACATGACATAAATCTATTATGTATAAAAACAGAATTCAGTAAAGTTGCATGGTAGAGAATAAATGTGCAAAAATTGTGTTTCTATATCCTAGCAATGGTTAGTATGAAAAGGAAATTAAGAAACAATGCTGTCCGCAACAGTGTCCAAAAAAATAAAATACTCAGGGATAAATGTAAGCAAGGTAAAAGACACATACGCTGAAAATTATAAAACTTTGCTTAAAGGAATAAAAGACTAAGTTTATAAATTGGAAATATTGTTAAGATGACAATACCACCCAAAACTATCTACAGATTCCCTACCAAAATTTTAAGAGCCTTTTTTGCAGAAATGGAAAGTCCAATTCTCAACATTATCTAGCATTGCAAGGGACTCAAATGGCCAAAACAATTTTGAAAAAAATGTGAGGGACTCACATATACCAATTTCAAAACTTACTAAAGAGCTACAGCAATCAAAACAGTGTGGTATTGGCAAATATAAGGGTAGAAATAGAAGCAAATGAAACAGACTTGAGAGGTCAGAAACAGACCCATACTTTATGGTCAGCTAACTTTTGAAAAGAGTACTAAGCCCATTCAATGGGAAAAAGAATGGTCTCTTGAATATTGGTGCTGGGACAACTAGATAGCCACATGCCAATAAGAGAGTTGGACTCTTACCTAATATATACACAAAAATTAACTCAAAATGTATCAATGGGGCCTGAAAATAAAAATTAAACCATAGAGACAACATAGAGGTAAATCTTCATGACCTCTGATATGGCAATGGATTTTTAGATATGACACCAAAAACATGAATAAAAGGAAAAATAGATTGAACTTTGTCAACATTAAAAGCTTTGTGCATCAAAGGATAGTATTAAAAAAGTGAAAATGCAATCTAGAGAATATAAGAAAATACTTAAAAGTTGAATATCTGATAAGGATCTAGTATCCAGAATATACAAAGAACCCTTACAACTCATCAACAAAAAGACAATCTAATTTTTAAAATGGTCAAAAACTTGAATAAATAATTCCCCAAAGAAGATACACTATAAAAGGCTATCAAGTACTTGAAAAGATGCTTAACAACATTTATCTTTAGAAGAATGCAAATCAAAACCAAATGATATCACTTCACACTCAACAGGATGGCAATAATTATACAACAATAAAAAAAAGTGTTGCCTGTTCCCTACACATGTGGAGAAACTGGAACCCTCACTTGTTGCTGGCAGAATATAAAATGGTACCGTCACTGTAGCAAACCAGTTTGGCAGTTCCTCAAAAACTGACACAGAATTAATATACAATCCAGCAGTTCCATCACTCCTAGACATGCTATACCCAAAAGAACTGAAAACAAGAGTTCAAACAAAACTTGTATACAAATTTTCATATCAGGACCATTCATAATAGTCAAAAGGTAGAAACAATCTAAATGTTCATCAACTGATGAATGGGTATATAAAATGTATATCCATACAATAGAATAGTATTTGGCCATAAAAAGGAATGAAATACTGATATGTGCCATAACACAGAACCTATGTGAAAAATCAGACATAATAGGCCATATAGTGTATGATTTCATTTAAATAAAATATAAAAAATAGGCAAACCCAGACAGACAGAAAACAGATCATTGGTTGCTAGGGACTGGGGGAAATGGGGTTCGAGGAGCAACTGCTCACTGGCTATGAGGTTTCCTTTTCGGGTGATGGAAATGTTCTGGAAAGTGGTGATGGTTGTACCACATGGTCAATGTACTAAATGCCACTGCAATGTACACTTTAAAATAGTAAATTTTATGTAACATCTATTTTACAATATTCAAATACACACAAACACACATACACACAGTATAGAAAGGGATGATGCAGTCACTAGACCAGTGGTTCTCAAAGTGTGCGCCAGGGTGCACTGGTGGGCCCCAGAAGATTTCCAGGTATGCCCTATGGTATTCCAGACTCTGGAATCCAGAGAAATATGTGCCTGTGGGGGAGCAAAAACCAACAGGGTTTTTGGAGTTTAGATTTTTGGGGGACAGAGGTGTGGAGAATTGGCTGTAAGCTGACAGTCTGCCCAACCCCAACTCACTTGCCTGATTACATTGCAAAAGGCTGTTAAGCTGTGGTGCTGGATTGTTTACACTACTCCCCATGTTCCCCTGAAAGACTGGAGGCAAGTTTCTTCTATCCTTTGTTTGGTATCAAGTTCAGATGTTATGTATGGTGGGGGTTTTCTGCACTCAACACAAGAGTACAAAGAGAGAAATTCTTCAATGTATTGATGAGGAAATGAGAGTTTGCCTTTCAAATATATGCCCAAACATTGAAGAAATCGCTAGGACACATCAGGCTCATGTTTCTCATAAACACAAGAATGAAAAAACTTAACACATTTGCACTGGGACCTGCCGAATTTACTAAATCTTACTAAGAATGTATCTATATATATAAAAAGATAACTTTTTTGTCATTTTTTAACCCCTCTTTTTATGAATTCTAAAAAGCGTAACTCAAAAAATGAAATGTAAAAATGTTTTTTAATGTCAGAATTTAATTTTGTTGTATTTATTTTGTTTAATTATCATAAAAGCACGCTTGGACTTTATATTTTTTTCTTTAATATCTGACTTAACATATTTCTCAGAAATTTGTATATAGTGTGCCTACAATTATTTTTAGGATTTTAAATGTGCCCTGATTTCAAAAAGTTTGAGAACCACTGCCCTAGAGAGAAAAGCAGAATCCATGAGGAAGACTGATCCCATGCAGCCCCTGAAGACAGAGAGAAAGAAAGAATGCCTGGATCTTTCTGCTCCTCGTACTCTCAGGGGTCGGGAGTAGAGTTTCTGCCCTCAGAGTTCTGGGAACTAGTAATCTTTGCAATAAACAACTTTACTTTCAAGTCAGGGGAAGTGAGTTTTTGCTTTCTGTAATAAAAAATACTCTAACATAATTGCGATCTAGTTTACTAACTCTATTACTCCACTTGAACTAAATTTGCAAAGATTTCTAATTGCTACCCAAATGCCAAATTCAAGGGGATAATTTTGGTCTTTTTTTTTTAATACTTTTCTATGTAAAACGGTATCATGCCCTCATTCTTTAAATAAATGCTTCCCTCAGGTTCCATGTTGCTCCTCTGCTGAATCTCACAGCCTGAGCTCGCTTACTCTCTCAGTTTGAGGGACTATGTATGTATTGATGACTAGTAAATCCTTACTTTGAACCCAGGCCTTTCTCTGATGTTTTAGACTTGCATTTCCCACTAGAATTATCTAAAAAATCAGCATTTTTACACAATAAATCTTCCACTTTTCAAGGGCACAGAATCAGAATCAAATAGCATAAACAGAATCACACAATGTTTTCCACTATATGCACTGGGAGCTAATTCTGACACTAACCGGAATGAAAGGAATCATACTAACTGTTCGGAATAAAGAAAATTCTTGACAGATGCATGCATTTGGGAAGATGTATGGAAAGAGAGGGAGAGATGTATGGAAAGAATGAAGTCACATGAGTTCTTCCCCAGAGATCTTTAGCATTGGACACAAGAATCCACATCTCAGCAATGGGGACAGTTAGCTCCCTTATTACAGTACTTTGTCTTTCAAACAAGTGCCTTAGATGAAAGGAAATACTGAAATGCTTTAAAGACAATGGATTCAGGACTGAGAAGAACTAACAATACTTGTTAAAAGGACCCAGGTGTTTTAAAATCCAGATACAAAGTTATTTTAAATCTGTCATCCAGAGGACCGCTCCAAAGAACTCTGATAAATGGAATAATGCATTATAACCAGACCCATTGTCACACATACTTGGGCCACAAAGATTTCAGATCTCAGTGCCACAATGTACATGTGTAAACCCTACAGTAAGAGTCTGGTAACAAGCAGGCTAACAGCTGGTGCTACACACATTCCCATCACCAGCATGTTATTTGTGTAATATAAACATGCCTGTACTTTCTCCATCTTCAGAGTTGTTTAGAAGCGACTTAGTTTAGAATGATCTATTTCCATACATGTGCTTAAAGCTGTAGGTCAATAAGTATTTGAAAACTATTACTTGCCAAGTACTTGTCTCTAAACATTTAGAATAATACAGAGATCTTTTTCCTGCCATTGAGGAAATTATACTCTAATGAAAAAGACTGGCTTTAAGCAAAGAACCAAAATAATAAAAAAAATTACACATATAAAAAGTAATATTAAAAACATATAGAAAGGTATCACATAAGGAATCTAAATTAATTTGGGACCACCAGGAAATCCTCTTTCTTCCCTCTCTGAGGAAAGAATATTTAAACCAAGATGAAAAGGATGAGTAGAAAATTTCCAGATAAAGTCTTTAGAAAACACAGGTAGAGCTGATTACAGCATTACTGAATAAGTAATTAAATAAAATAGAAATTTAGTAGCCCATAGAAAGAAAGAAAGAAAGAAATTAAGATAGAAAGAAAGTGAGTAACTCTTCCTTATAGTATTCCCACTAAACGAAATGGAATAAGAGAATTTTAAAAATCACCTTTTGGCAAACATTATAGTAACAATTAAGATAAAACACTAATGAATATTAAACCTAATGAGTGAAAGTAGGGTAAGAAATGTGATATTCATAAAGTCTCAAAATATCTCCACACAAAATATTGATTGATGATAAGGGGAAAAGAGAAACTTTACAGTGGAGAAACCTAGAAGAAATCACCTTATGTGATCAAAGTTAACACGTCATGAGTGGAGGGAGACAGACACCTGCCACATGACTGAGCAAAGCTTGTTCCATGCTTTTCCTGCCAAAGGTGATTGACCTCACTCTCCTATGAGGAATAACAGGCAAACCTAAACAGAAGAATGTCCTATAAAATACCTCACTTCTAATTTTAAAACATGTTAAAGTTATGAAGGATAAAGAACAACTGAAGAACTGTTCCAGACTGAAGGAGACTGAAGAGGCATGAAAAATAAGTACAGTGTGATATTAAAACTTAAATTCTTTTTATGCCAAAGACATTATTTGGACTGTCAGTGAAACCTATAGAAAGCAGGTGAAAGGAATATATAGGAGTTACCTGGATGTTTTCACTCCTGTAAATTTGAAATTATTTAGAAATAAAAAGTAACAGAAAAAAGGTACATTAAAAAATTGTCTAAATTTTAAATAAAAAATAAACAATCTCTCAAATAGTAAATACACGCAATAGTGTTTTTATTCCTCTGGCAATGAAATGCAAATTAAAGAGTCTTAAGGTATCATTTCATACCTGACTGGTTTTCATTGTAGTCTTTTGTTTATGCATATGTTGGTTTGCTTTGTAATATGATGACTAGAACAAGTTTAGTCTTTAGTCTATTTTCTAAGCACTGATACATAAAATAATTCATAAACTCATAATCCTTACAACACTCTATAAAGAAGATTCCATTATTTTCTCCGTTTTACAGAAGTAGTTGAGGCTTAGAGCAGGGGTCCCCAAACTATGGCCCGCGGGCCGCATGCAGCCCCCTGAGGCCATTTATCCGGCCCCCGCTGCACTTCTGGAAGGGGCACCTCTTTCATTGGTGGTCAGTGAGAGGAGCATAGTTCCCATTGAAATACTGGTCAGTTTGTTGATTTAAATTTACTTGTTCTTTATTTTAAATATTGTATTTGTTCTCGTTTTGTTTTTTTACTTTAAAATAAGATATGTGCAGTGTGCATAGGGATTTGTTCATAGTTTTTTTTTAATAGTATGGCCCTCCAACAGTCTGAGGGACAGTGAACTGGCCCCCTGTGTAAAAAGTTTGGGGACCCCTGGCTTAGAGACTTATGCAGCTTGCCTGATGTTACAGAGCCGGCAAGTGGTGGAAGTGGGTATGAACCCACTTCCCTGCTTTTACCTCTGTATCTTCATACTGGGCTGAAATACTGAAATCTGGGACACTCCTTCTAAAGAGCAATGAGGCCATGCCATCCCTATAGTCACCAAATCCTCAGACATCTTGCCCACTAATAAATTGTTTAGAATATATCCTAAGAAAAGCTATATGCAGAAGAGAGAAGACTACATGTATAAAGATGTTCTCCATAATAATAGAAACTTTTAAATGACCAATAGGAAAACGGTTAATTTTCATTAACTTATGGGATAGTCTACAGTTATTTAAAACTTGATAATTATGGAGATTTATGGAAAATGGGTGTTTATTATATTAAAGTAAAAATACAACGTATACATATACCAAAAATATATAAAAATTGTATGTGCATAAAAGCAACAAATTAAAAAGTAAAATTCAAAAACAATAGTCACTGTTAAAGAGTCATGGGATAATTGACTTTTTTTTTGCTTTTACATATTTTCATGGTTTTTATAAGAAAAATAGAAATCAAACACTCCCCAAAACATATCCTATTAACAAATATCTAGAAAAAGATGAAAGGATCCCTTTCAGACTTTCCTCCAGGCTTCCCTTTAGAGGAGATCAGTGATGATTATATCCATTTAAATGGAAAGCTGTTAAATTTGTCCAAAGCACACTACAAAATAACATAAATTTTATGATTCAACACAACATAACACACATCTAGAAAGACATGTTATATCTATTGTGGCTATCTCTAGGTGGTGAGATTACAGGGAACTCTTTATTCTTTATACCATTTTTTTTTTTTTTACAGAGACAGAGAGAGAGAGTCAGAGAGAGGGATAGATAGGGATAGACAGACAGGAAGGGAGAGAGATGAGAAGCATCAATTCTTCGTTGCAGCACCTTAGTTGTTCATTGATTGCTTTCTCATATGTGCCTTGACTGTGGGGCTACAGCAGATCGAGTAACCATTTGCTTGAGCCAGCGACCTTGGTTCCAAGCTGGTGAGCTTTTTGCTCAAACCAGATGAGCCCGTGCTCAAGCCTGCGACCTCGGGGTCTCGAACTGGGTCCTCCACATCCCAGTCTGATGCTTTACCCACTGCGCCACCACCTGGTCAGGCTTCTTTATACCATTTTTTAAAGTTAGTGTTATACACATGAATCCATTTGTAATAATATCTTTTAAAGAACTGTATAGGTGGCCTGACCTGTGGTGGCGCAGTGGATAAAGCGTCGACCTGGAAATGCTGAGGTTGCCGGTTCGAAACGGTGCTTGCCTGGTCAAGGCACATATGGGAGTTGATGCTTCCAGCTCCTCCCCCCTTCTCTCTCTCTGTCCTCTCTCTCTCTCTCTCTCTCTCTCTCCCTCTCCTCTCTAAAAATAAATAAATTTTAAAAAAAACCTTAAAAAAAAGAACTGTATAGATAAATTATTACTAAATTAAAATACTTTAAAATAACAGTTGTGGCAACTGACTCCATAATCTCATCAGCAAAACTGAACAGCTTTCTCATATCATTTATTCTACAGAGTTCACTAATTCTGTTCCTTTCGATAGACTTGTCAACAATTATATCTCATATTAATAGTCCAAAAATGATGGAAAGTATATCTATGTATAGTTTATACATAAGCCCAGTATTTACATATACAGATAACTGACCAATGAATTCATATCAAGAAAAAAATGCCATTTGTAACACTTAACTACAAGGACTTAAATATACTTTTCTCTAGCAATATATCCTACTGTGAAATTTAAAGTGTAGTAGAAAAATACAAGCTTAGAAAATTAGTCGTATTCCCTGGCAACAGAATGATAAGAAAAACAATCCTAAATTGATAGGTACAAATATCTAATATTAGCACCAATAATTAATGATTACTTTTATTAAGAACTTTCAATATATTTAAAATAGTTTATAAAAAATAAATAAAATCTTAAAATCTGAATATGCTATGAGGCTGAAAAACCCCCCAAAACTCAGAAGTCTGACAAAAAGAATAAATGTATAAGAAAGAGGAAAAATTAGAGTCAAAATTTAAAGTCCTTTTAGGGAAAAAAAATAATTCCAGGATAGGAAGGATTTGATTATAAGCAAATTTTAAGCCTTGTATAGTCAAGAAATGTCCATAGGAATAGATAATGACAAAGGTTAAGGAATAATATAGAAGAACATCTGCTAGAAAGCCAGAGCTGGTAGGGAAGAAAAGAGAATGTTATGGGGTATAGCTAAAAACAGTTATAATCAAGGTTATTAACTGAAGTCTTTAATAACTAGAAGGATTTCATCTATTTGGTTGGCCTGCTATGAATATGTAGGATACTATGAATATCATGTATATTCTTAACATATCAAAGTGAGAAAAATCCTATGCATTAAAAAGGAGATTAATATATTCACCATTTCAAATTTGATTGCCTAAAATTGAGATCATGATACCCAATCTCCTGGCATAAATGACACAAGAATAACTCATCCCATTTTTCTTCCTCTTGGGAGTTGGTAAACAACAGCACACAGAGACAATGATGCCACGCTCTCCCTAAATTCACTCTCTTCTGCCTATATACCAAGCATGGTTTTTATACTCTGAAGCCATTTTTTCTTCAAGAGCTCACCAAAGTTGTCATCCTTCCTATCAGCAGCTCCACCGGGCTCTGGTGAATGACATCTAGACATTTAAACTCAAAAGCTGCTTCAGAAGGGAGTTATTAAAATTCAAATGAGTTGGGCATATTGAAGAAGAAAACACTCGTTTGCATGCACACCTCCGCATTTGGCCATCCCATTTAGCTCCAGAGAGCAGGGTCTGGTTTTGTTTTTGTAAATGGGCTTCGGAGACTGAGGTCAGCCTCCCACGGCCCCCACTCCTCTGGGGTCATCATTAGTAATGTGTAAGGCTGAATAGATTTTCCTCTGAATCTAGTCCGTAAACCTGACAAGAAAGCAGCCCTCTCCCACAACCTGAAAATACCAAAACTCTGATTGGTAATAGGGCATTTTTTTAATACTTAATTTATCTGTTTTAATCCAGCATTCAGGAAGGCTGCACATAACGTCACTGGTGCCAGTCCCCTGCTTTTGCAGTTTAGAGCAGGACATTTCCTGTTGTGCCATGACTGCGTAATCATAAAAACATTACATTTCACTAAGAATTTCCCAAAGGATTCTGAGAAAATTCACTTCTGCCAAGAAATATGGATCTGGGAAGCCAAATGACATTTTACTCACTAGAAAACAGTCTATCTTTCATTTGACCTTAAGAATTTTAATTTTTTTTCTCATGGAAATTATCTCACATTATCATCACTTAAAAAATTTATATCAGTGAGCAATCTAACAACAACACCAAAAAAAAAAAAAAAAAAAACTGAGCAAAAATATATATCCCTAGGATTATTCTAGCCGTGGAAATTTTAGATGCTCCTTTAGTAAACATTTAATTTCTTACTAATGAAGACATCTCTATTATAATATCTACTTTAAATAGACTTGGTTTTTGTGCTTTAAACAATTAACTCTGCATTATGTATAATATATGACATGTTTAAATATAAATATATTATTTAAAACACTGACATACCATGTATTGGTTTCCACTGATATGTAAAAGCAAATCATGCTAACTCACGACCCAAGGATATTGGCACGGCTGCTAGAACTCCAGAAACTAAAGGAGCTCATCTTTGAGCTATGAAAGTAGTCCATGATGTGCAAGCGCCAGGGATTACTGTACCCAGTGGGAAATCAGATGACATGACCTTTAACATCCCTTTCAATGGTAAGATGTTATTCTTCCACAACCTTCATTAATCAAATTTGCTTCCTTCAAATTTCTTCATTTTCATTTGTTAAAAAACCTTTTGTGCCCCTAAAATTAGGATGGCCTTATAATACTGGCACTGGTTTTTCCCACACTGACCTAACCTGCCCAAGGAAGAATAAAACCAGCAAATATTAGTGAGAAAGTACTACATGAATGAAACTGGTTCCTGAGCTGTGACATGTGAATCCATTTTCCCTCACACCGCCAAACAGTATATGTATATCAGTAAAGAGTATTTATTCAATAACATATATGGCATTCTTTGGACTCCAGTTAAAGCAAAAGGCACTCAGTCTCTGTCTTCAGATTGCTTGTGCTCTAATGTAAGTAATGGCAAGAAACAATCACAAAGGGACAAACCTTTGCAGAAGAAAGAAACATAAACTGAAAATAAAACCTACAGCCAGTGATTGCAACAACTCAGGGTGATCATACAAGGTTCAGGGTGAAGATCTACTTCTAAGTCAGGTCCTAAAATACAAAACTGCACCCACATCTGTTTCCTCATTTTTGATTCTAACAGACTAGTGTGGATGTTTTCTGTATCACTTATAGTTGAGATCCTGGTCATCTCTATTCAGAGATAGTATAGTGAAAGAAAATATTCACCCTTTCAGATCTGCATTGTTTAATTATACAGAAAGAAGCATGCTCAGGGCACATGAACTTACTTAATATGTAGAAAGAATAAAACTTAAGAAATGTGTTTACTTGCCTTTTTTTCCTCCTGTAATGAAGAAGCCAATGGCTGCTCTAATAAAACTGCTTTCAGGCAAATAGCTATAGTCAGTAGGAACTGTGGAGACAGAAAATGATCAAATTAACCAATGAACTTGGTGGGACTAATGAAGGAAAGATAATGATCTCATGCTGCCATATCAACCTAGAGACAAACCGGAGATGTTTATGCCATTAATCTCAGCACAATACTCTGTGGCTGCAACTAATTCTATTAGATTTAAGCGACTGGCCTTGAAGTAATCACTTAGATGATGTGAGCTAGCTAAAATGGTAGTAAACCTAGTAGAGGTTAAAAACCACAGAGGATGAAAATTTTACTGACATGGTTAAAAAAACATCATCTCCACATTGTCACATCAATGTGCCCCAATTCTGTGATCTCCTGTGTCTGCCAGGTGTCTGCTGGGCTTCCAGGCTGAGACCATCATTCTGGGAGCTACTTCAGAACATCCTGAATCAGATATATGAACCATGAAGTATAACAATCAGTATTAATAGCAACCAGTCTCTTACTTCACAAGGCAGGGACCTCTAAGTGACCAACATGTACAAATACCCAGATGGTACTGACCTGGAACAGTGAAGGAGTAACACTTATGCTCATTGAGTCCGGGGAGTTTCCTAGATTCTTTTCCTCCCAGTCCCCCATAATTGTATCATGAGATGGTTTTTTACTACAATAAATGGCTCACTTGGAAAATTCCATCAGAAAAAAGTAGCTGTGCTTTTCCAGACATACAATCATTTTGTTCCAAAGAACCTGGGTATAGGATGATTCGCTATGACCTGACTCGAGTAAATGAGGGCCAGACCTTTTAAAAGCCTGTGCCAAGAAGCAAAAGGCTGATGTAAACATGCTATTTACCAGGACATTGTGAGAGCACTGCCCTTCAAAACTAGCATGAAAGGGTTTCCTCCAATATGACTAAGTTTTTATTTTTCTTTTCCCATTTTAATATGGCAGCTTCCAGCTGTCGGAAGTTCACTGTGTTAGGATAATGTGGAATAATGTCCTATTTCTGTAGCTAAGGAGTGACTGTAAGTGAGAGAGACTAATTGCAGGGGCTCATGTTCATGGTAATGCTGTCCACAGACTACCTGTCAGGGGATATGTAAAACTAGGTTTTGATGATGACTCTTTGGCACCTAACCCCCTCTGGCCTGGGTCCAAGAGAGCCAGTGGGTCAATATTCTGTAAAGAGCAAGGAGCAGATATAGGTCCCAGTGCATTAGAGTGAGGCCTCCCCAGAGAAAGTTCAAGTACAAACATAAATTAAGTATGTGAGAATTACAAATATTTCTTATTGTTTGTTGTCACAAAGCTGGGAATAGGAAAAGTCTTGTTATATAGGGTTTCAGTTCTAACCAATGAGATACACAACTTCAAATGTATTTACCCCTCATTTCCTCAAAAGCAGGGGCCAGAAGAACTCCAGATATATATGAAGAAACTTTTAATGCAATACGAGTGGTTTATAAACTATAATTATTACATCTGGTAATAAAAAGAACTCTATTCCAAGCTTAAAGGACCTGGTTCTTTTTTTCTTGGATTTGTCACGAAACCAACTGTGAATGTAAGTTATGTAATCTCTCTGAGACTCAGGTTCCTCATCTGTAAAATATGTGATTTGACTCAATGTCTAAACTATTCTCAAAGGAAAGCAGAAAGGAAAAGATCTGAGTTCAAATCGGTGTCCACCACTAGCTATCATATGACCCTGGGTAGGCCAGGAAGCTTTTACACAGCCCATTTCCTTTGATGTAAAGTAGGGATGGTCATGCCCAAACCCATCACTTAGGGCTGTTAGGGAGTGCAATGCTCTTAACAAAGCACATAGCCCTGAGTCAGCATCACTCCTTCCAGCTCCAGTGTCTAGTCTTACCAGAGGTTCTACTTTGATTTGAGGACAGAGTAGATAGATGAAGATGTCCTAGAAGCCAGATTGCATTGGACTGAAGACCAATCACCCCAGACACACTGATGACCTATGGATGAAAATGTAACAGTTCAGCGATGGTTCACAATCCAAACTCCATTCAATAAAAGGCCACTCACAGAAAGTCACTTGTCTTCTATGAGGTGGTGGCTTACCTGGTAATGAGAAGTTCTATGATAAGACATAATATCAACGGTCTAGTCTACTAAATCTGAGACACATAGGTTGACAATAATTGTTGCTGAATGAATGAATGAATGAATCAATCAATCAATCAACTAATGATAGAAGAGCATACTAGTGCTTTTCCCACGTATCACTGAGTTAGATTGTTCTCAAAGGAGCTTTCAAAAGATGGAATAAGTAAACCCAAAAGGTAAAAAGAGGTGATAGTTTCTTAAGATTAAAATACTTATAAAAATGAAAGTAGATATTATTTTGTTCTCTTCTTTAAATAATATTCTATTACTGTTTTATCATTCATAATAAGCATTTTAAAAATAGCTTAAATTATAGATTTTTTCTCCCAACTTATAATAACTTAAGTTCAAGTAGATTTAAAAAATATTCATATTCATACATGAAAAAGTTTCTTCTGGTTAAAAATTTATATTTGTTTTTAAATGCATGAATTACTAAAACTTCTTAAGGTATTATAATCAGCTATATTTTATAAGAAGAAAAGTATTCTAAGAGGAAAGACTAGAAGTTCAAAGTTCTATATATAGTAAGAACACCAACTACACAAAAATAAGAATGCTTAAAAAAAATGTGATCAAATATTAGAAGCAGCTGCTTCAGGTTGGGAGGATCATCAGTGATATTTTTTCAGCTTCTTTCACTCTGTCTGTACCTTCAAATTCTATGCAATGAATACAATACTTTAAAAATAAAAATCATAAGATATAAAATCATTTCTCATGACATAAATATGGTAATTCTTTAGCCAAGGGTAACTCTGACAATAATTTACTCAAATACTTTTACTGACATCTGAACTAGTGCCACTTGACCCTGTTACTCAGATATCTGCCCTGCCCTCTGATCACCTTCCATTTCTCCATGTCCTCAGGGCCTGACATTCCTTGCAGGTTTTAATTTTTAAGCGAAACAAATGCCAACTTAACTCAGAATGCCAGCTTTCTTTTCTCCAGGGGCAGTGCATGTTTGTCAGCAAATGTAGGGCCATAAGCCACTTTCACATGCTCCTTAAAGTCACCATCAGTTTAATGAGTAAAACAGTTGGTATCATGAAAGAGAAAAAAGACAAAAGGAGGAGCATCTGTTTTCCCACCGAAAAGTTTTAAATTCCTCTTCTCACCTGTGTTAAGGTTCTAATGACTTCATTAAGTCGGGCTTGAAAATGAGAGGCCTGGATGGCTTCTGATTTCAGCTGAAAGAAAAACAAGAAATAGTTACTCCAACATCTCCCAAAAAGTAAACAATATTCTCAGTGTATGAGCTATCATCTACTAAACTGTGGAATTATTTATCATTCTGTCCTTATATTTAAAAAACAGGCCCTGGCCGGTTGGCTCAGCGGTAGAGCGTCGGCCTAGTGTGCGGAGGACCCGGGTTCGATTCCCGGCCAGGGCACATAGGAGAAGCGCCCATTTGCTTCTCCACCCCTCCGCCGCGCCTTCCTCTCTGTCTCTCTCTTCCCCTCCCGCAGCCAAGGCTCCATTGGAGCAAAGATGGCCCGGGCGCTGGGGATGGCTCTGTGGCCTCTGCCCCAGGCGCTAGAGTGGCTCTGGTCGCAACATGGCGACACCCAGGAGGGTTGCAACATGGCGACGCCCAGGATGGGCAGAGCATCGCCCCCTGGTGGGCAGAGCGTCGCCCCCTGGTGGGCGTGCCGGGTGGATCCCGGTCGGGCGCATGCGGGAGTCTGTCTGACTGTCTCTCCCTGTTTCCAGCTTCAGAAAAATGCAAAAAAAATAAATAAAAAACAAAGCTGGGAGCTCCCTGAGAGAACGGCCATGCCTTACTCCTAGGCTTCCTGGCACCAGTCAGTGTGCATGCAGCAGTCACTCAACAAACATTTACTGTACAAACAAAGGAACCCCTTAGAATTACTTAGAGACTGATGCATATATATGTCCACTAGGGTAAACATTTCAAAGTAAAAAAAAAAGAATTACTTAGATACTAAATTAAGCATTACAGATGCAAAATGGAGTTTCCTATGAGTGACCTGAAATTTCTCATGACTTCTTATGATTTAATCACTATTCTCAGGCAGGGAACTTGGTGGAAAGGACATAAGTTGACTAGGTTTAATTCCTACAAACTAAATAAAATGAGAAAAAAGTCTCTATACAAACAATTATCAGCAAAGAATGATTTTCCATATATCAAGTCACTACAAGCCCAGGACCATCATTACCACGAGCATCTATTCCTCTGTCCTTAGCATACACAGATAGTAGGTGTGTATGCTCTTGCTGTGGCTTTGCACATATTTAGATATCTTCCTCTTCTTTTCTTACCTGCATTATAGCCCCTTCAGAGCCTACCAAGGCCACCAAGCCATGAAGAGCTGCCAAGCAAAGCATTGTGGAAGTGCCCTGAAAACACAGAATATGTCAAGAAGGAAACCATCCTTGGGTTTGAATTTGATAAAACTTATTACATCATAGAGAAAAAAATGGTCAAAATGGTACCAAATTTGTAGGGTCAACATAACCTGTATCACTGAACCAAAAATGGTCTCAGACTTGAATAAAGCAACAGGTTAAAGTTGTTAGACCATAGGCGGCTTCTTGTTTTTTATTTTTCAAAATCACGATGTTATTTTAAAAACATTGACCAAATAACCAGTTAAAAAAAACCTATCATAGTTGACAGGATGTATCTAATTTAAAAAACTTCAAAAGTACGGGTTTCTCTTTTGTTTGAAATTGCCTCTTCTTTTATTGTTAAGCCATGTACTTGAGCAGCACCCACAAATGGTCCTAATAAGTAGCCCTTTTTTCTTTATAAAAAATAAATAAAATAACATACAGCAGGTGACCTCTACCTCTGCTAGAACAATCTTGGTCCAGGCAGGGAGCAGTCTGTTGCCCAAGTCTTCAGCTCTTCCATGTCCACACACAGACAAACCATGAACTATGTTTCCTAATGCCAAGGCAAAACCTGAAGTCTGTTATAAATAAATAAAAACAAGGCGTAAGAAAAAAGAAGAAGAATAGCACAGGTTAGGATTGTTTACACAGAGCAACACAAGCACTTCTAGGGGCTGCCAATGAGTCCTTTTGCCATCTGAAAATCAAAGATTGGCAAATTTTTAAAATCTAGACTTTAGTAAGCAACAGAAACTAGAGTCTAATTTCAGTGAGTGGTTTATTAGAAGAAAATACCATGCACTATTTAACTATGCAGTTCAGTGGTATTAAGTACACTCATATTGTTATACAACCATCACCACCATCCATCTCCAGAACTCTTTTTTATTTTGCAAAACTGAAACTCTATACCCATTAAACAATAACTCGCCCTTCCCTCTGCACCTGTCCCTGGCCACTACCATTCTACTTGGTCTCTGTGACCGTGACTACTCTAGGTACCTCATATAAATAGAAGCACGCAGCATGTATCTTTTCGTGATTGCCTGTTTCACTTAGCATAATGTCCTCAAGGTTCACCCCTGTTGTAGCATAGGATTTCCTTCCTTTTCTTTTTCTTTCTCTTTTTTACTTTAAGGATTTCCTTCGTTTCCTTTTTCTTTTTTACTTTAAGGATTTCCTTCCTTTTTAAGGCTGAATAATATTTCAGAGGAAACATTTAAGGGTATTTAATTTAATTTACAGGTGCTTAAATTTTCCTATGTCTATTCAGTCTTAAGCAGAGATTCTGTCTTCAGTTTGCTATGGTTTGACCTGAACCCTCTATGTATTCATATCAAAAAGCCTTTGTACTCTCTCCAACCAACAGAAAATGGTCTACAGGAGGAGATAGGGGATAAAGAGAGAAAAAGACACCTGATTATTGGTTATATCTGGGAGAGAAGAGAACAGTTAGAAGTTCCTTCATTCTGGGCATGAAAAATATTCTGTTATACTCTAATCAGAGTAAGTAAAAATGAGGGCTTAGCAGCAGCATGAGACCCACAGAGAGAAATAATCAGGACACACCAACCTGCTGGTTGTTCTCTACTAACAGTCGAAGCTTGTTCATAATATCTTCAGCCTCTGCAGCCTCAATAATCCCAGCACTGAACGCAGCTGTACACACACAGCTAAGGGTGTAGGCAAGGACCTGAGAAAAAAGACAGAGGAAAATGTTCCTTCAGGACAGAAAATAAAACAAGATTTAGCTGACGCAAATATTCTGCCAAACTTCTCTCCAGGAAAAGGATTGGATCAAAAACACATACCACAGACCAGGCATTGCTTCGCTGCCTAACTTATATTTCCTAACAGGGTATGAGATGGGGGTCATTATTCCTACTCTATGGATAAGGACATTCAGGCTCAATTACACGCAGCCAGTGAGTGACAGAGGTGAGGTTCAAATCCAGGTCTTTAGACTTCAAACCAAAAAGTTCCCTCACCAACTCAGAACACACCATCCACAATCTGATGGAAGTGGATTCAGATTTCTATCCCGGTGGACGATGCGAATTGCCACACACTCTGAGCCAAGGCTACAGCAGAGGGGACAGAAACCCTGCTGTGTGAAATCCCCCAGCAGCAGCAGCGGATCCTAAGGAATCGTGGCTGTGGGTTTCAGAGTCAGGAAAATTGTGTCAAATACAGATAACACTACTTACTTCATAGCACCATAGGATAATTTAGTAAATGAACAAATTACAAATAAAAATGCTGGAGTAGTGACAGAACATTCAGGTGTATGTTCCAAATTGACCATTAATGGGCTAAATAACATTGGTCAGGTCAAACTATCTATTTGAACCTCCTTAATTTTTGCAAATTAAAGTTAATTATCCTCCCTCCTCCCACCCCCACCTTCACCCTACTATCTTGCATTTTCACGAAGAAACAGTCCCTTATAAAGATACTCTTAAGACAAAGTGGAAATGTTCACCTCCTAACATTGGTTTACAAAGCATGAAAAAAGAAGTGGTTTCTAAGGTAGAAATTGGATAACAAAATATGAGAAGGGAGAAAAAAACAAAATGCTTGTCCAAGGCCTTATAAGTCAAAACATCAAGCAGTTAAATGCCTCAATTACAAAAACCTTGCTTTCATTTGTTAATCAAACTGCTCCTCGGTTGAAAAATTTTCTCCTTTGGCTTAAAAAAAAATAGGTACTTTTAAATCATGCTCCACTTTAAGAATGGAAATGTGGTGCATGTCTTAGAACAAAACTTCAACCTTCTGTGCCCCCAAGAAATTCATCGATTCAACAAGTCCCATGTCTGAAAGCAGAGGAGCTGGGCAGGGAAACACAGCAGCCATTATGTCCTCATCAATAGCTAATGGGCCGCCTGTGATAAAATAGAATCTGCTCTAATGGGAGGGAGAGTCTGGCCAGGCCAATAGGTCGTCTCCAGCTCCTCCCAGGGAAGAGCGCAGGCGGCTCAGCTTCACCTGAGCTCCCCAGACACAACCGCCTCCGACGTTCCCTCTAAACAAAGGCAACACTCACAGGCTGTGTCACATGAACCGCAATTCTGCATATTTTTGCGCCATAACAGAAAAACTCATTTAATGTGGTAAAGGGAATTTCCTCAATCATTTTTCATGCTAGCTGACATTAAAAAAGCAAATGTCTTTTCAATCTGTAGTTTCTTAAGCTTTTTCCTGGCCATCTTTTATAGTTACATTGGCTTGGGCATAATTCTGAAGCTCTCTGTTTAACCTTCATCCAGAAATTGCAGCTCTTCTTAGAAAGTACCTTCTAGTGATGCTGACTAAGGTTTTGGTATTCACTCGAGGCTCTTATCTTATATGCCACATTTAAGTCTAAGTTGATTTAGACAGCTGCACAATTTGAAAACCTTATAATCTAATATAGGTTGTTTGCCACTCAGATTTTCTCCTTATCCCGGCTTAAATTTAGGAAGAATTTAATTTCAGGGTCACCAAAACGAGAGAAGTAGAATATAAGCAGCAACAAGAACATAAGCCAGAAAAGGGAAGAAAACTGTGCACTCGGCTCCTACCTCCTGAAATGTTCTGCTCTGGCTCCCACTGGCATCGAGGTATGTGGAGAGTTTCCGAAGTGATGCTGCCACGTGAACTCGCGACTCCATTTGGCTGCTGTGGCTCATGAGGGACAGAACAAGCCCAACTCCAAGTATACAGCCCGTGCTTAAATGCCAAAAAAAGATATGGTGTTTGAAATCATAAGAAATCCACGGCCTCATTCTTTTCTTTCCCTGAGTTGACAGAGCTCTGCAGTCCGGGTGAGGAGGCTGGAACCTAATTCTGCTCCCTGCTATGTAAGCGTGTCCCATGCAACACCACAAGTATGTCCACTTCCTCCTCAAAAGGAAACCTTTATTACAAAACAAGTGTCTGGGCCCATGCCAGTGCTGTGTACCCACTGGAGAAAAACAAACATGTAAAACATGAAATAGTTGGACTTAAACTCCATGGTGAGGAGAGAACAAGAAGTAAACAGTAGGCGATCCAGCTCTATCTTCACATTTAGAGAAAAGCTGTGGTCCCCCCACCACCCACCCACCCATAAGGAATGCACAATGACTAACTGCGTAAGGAGAGAAAAGACTAAATTTAAGGCTATGAGCTGAAGACATCTGACTAATAACAGGGTGATAAATGCGAGGCACGGTGATGAGGTCCTGCTACGTGCTTCGTGTTTCCTAGTCAACTTCAACAAGTGGAATTTCTTTCTTACAGAAACTGTATTTGTCTGCACACAATGACATTAATCCTCTTCTCCCCTCTGATCCCTCTGAGTACCAATGGGTCAGAAGAGAAAATGGACAGATGACAGGCTTGTCAAAAGTTACCCCATGTGACAATTCAGTTGGGCTCTTGGGCTTTGTGCCCCAATTCTTCTGAAAGAATACATATCCATTTAAAGAAATGAATTGTTCTCCCAGAAAACTTCTAGTTAGTATAATAAGATAATGCAGCTCTGAGGTAATTTCTTCTTTAAACAAGCTTTTGTCTCATTGCTGTTTTTCGAATTGAGGGAACGCAGAATATTTCAGAAATCAGGCTTGTTCTGGTTTGGCTTGCATCTCCTCGTGAGAGCTGCTGCTTCAGAAGACATTTCAGGGCCTCTCTCCAACAACATATTTCAGAGCCTGTCTGTTATGTCATTTTCTCTTCTATAGCCTCTATCTCCTTGGCTGCATCACTTTTGCATTGTTTCATGAACATGTAGTTATTTCCCCAACACCTCTGGGCAAACGGAGCATTCACATCTGATAAGAGATACCCAAAGGATGGGATGACCCAGGATCTATTCAAGGTCACACAGAGTGTTTCAGGCAGAGCATGGCCAGAAGACCTTTTTTTTTTTTTTTTTTTTTTTTTTAATTTCCAGCCTTCTGTTCCATCTGCCAAACCACAGGCCCCTCTTGAAGCCCTGCATGATGCCATGAATGCCTATGAGAAGGCAACAGGGCCCAAGTATGTTTTTCTAGGTTTTATTGCATAACAGTCTGGCATTAGAAAATCCTTTGTAAAGAAGTTACTGCAGTAATAATCCATCATTAGTCACGCAGAAATGCTGTTACAGCTAACATGAACTTAACAAGCTCAACTAGCATAATGCATTTCCAACCAGTTACAATGACATCGAACATCTGAGCACTGAATGCTTTCGAGACAAAGCACATTTCTGAAGAGAGGCAGCTCTTCATTAGTATGGATTTGAGCCTTTGTTTTCATTTAGAATCTACAGGGAAGTTCTTCTGGTTATCTTTCTGTACTTTCTGATGCATATAAAATTTTGATAGAATTGTAGCAAAGATATAGTTAGACTTAATGTAATTAATACTTGGGACACTTTAACTTTTGCTTCCTCTTTGACTATTTAATTGCTACTTATGCTTAAGATTGCAAATGTGACTTCCTCAGGGACACCCTCCCTGGCCCAGCAGGGACTTTTTACTACTCTCCCATAGCACCCTGCACTAATTTACTTCAGGCAATTTTAATTATAAACTCTGATGAGGATTATTTGGGGGATTGTTTAATTACCACCCACCTCATTCACTAGCCTGCAAGCTCCGTGAGGGTGGGTGCCTTTTCTGTTTTCTTCCTAACCACAATATCCGTGGCACCTAGTATACTGCCAGATGGGCAGGCACCCAAACTAATACATACTGAACACTGGAGAAGTGATTAAATGTGTGTTATAAACCTTTATTTCTGATTTCCAAATCTTCTATATGTTAGTATGTTTATTTTTTGCCCTGAGTATTAAAGATTCCCTGAAGCGCTTAGATCAGCATTGCTACACATTGACCTCTTCCAACCTTCCCTTTGATATGTCTTTCAGCTCTAAATTAAGAATAACTTGAGCAGAGGAAGCTTTCATATCTTTCTGTTCACTGAGTACAAAAAGGAGTTAAGTGTTGGGGGTCTCAGACAGATGAAATAAAAACAAGTTATATGAGGTTTTAGAATTGCTAACATAAATCTTCTATAAGAATACAACAAACGATAAAGAGAATTTGAGTTTAAAAATTATATGCCCTATTATGCCATTACTTATTTGAATGTCTTATCTAAGTACAGGTATATTAAAATATCACTACCAAATAGAAATTCTGCAACTGAGAGCCTATGCAATTCTGATATGAGTGTTGCTGTATCAACTGGGATATAATGTTACATTTTTCTAAAATTAACCAGAGATGAATCTTCAATTCCCTAGTTTACTGTAGGGTTATCCTGCAGATTAAGTACTAGGCCATCTAATAATGAGTTCTAATAATGGTTAACATTCGTGTAGCACTTTGCCCTTTACAAACTGTTATACAAATGTTCTCCTATTTGTGAAAGCTCAATGGTAATTAACCAACGCTCAGGCGGATGGCATACCTAGGATTGCAATGGCACAATAAGTACCACTAGATGGCAGCAAAATGTAAGTGATAGGACCACAAACATAGATCAGGCCAGGTGCTTGGTTCTCTCAGCAGGGACACGTCCATTAAATCAAGGAAGCGTAGTGAATATGTTCTGGGTGAATTCTATCACTTGAGGTAGCATACTCCCAGATCTATTAACTACCTCCTGGTAACGCTTCCACTATTTCACTTAAGGGAGCACTGCCCTAGACTCCTGCAATCTCATTAGACAGAGGAATATTTTATGCCATGAGCAAGGCATTCAGGTCTAAGACTAGACACTTTTTTCCTTTAATAGCAAACAAGTCCCACATGTCAGAGAAAAATAATAAATTCCACACTGTCAAGGGTCAAACTACTTTCTATTGTTTTCTGATTTAAAAACCAGTTATTTTATTTCACTCATTCCTCTACTCCCATCCCTTTAGCAACCATCAGCTGGTTCTTTATATCTATGGCTCTGTTTCTGTTTGTTTGTTTTTTAGATTCTACATATAAGTAAAAGCATATGGTATTTGTTTTTCTCTGACTGATTTCACTTAGCATAATACCCTCTAGGGCAATTCACGTTGTCACAAATGGCAAGATTTCATTCTTTTTATTGTAATATTCCAGCTCTCTTTCTGCTGAAATGGTCTCAATGCTGTGCTATTCGGGAGAAAAATGGCTTTCAAGTCTGAAACCTGGGGTTTCTCTCCAAGCTCTGCCACTGACTGTGCGACCTTCAACAAGTCTCTTTTTAAAGACTCACTTTATTTAACAATAAACTAAAATGGTGATGATTCCTGCTTTAGTGTCTACATCTAGGTTACATCAGGGCTTAATTACATGAGAAATGGATGTGAAAATGCCTAACACAATTTGCAGCCACTCAGTTTATTAATTGAAGCTCAAACCAAAGAGAGAACAACATAAGCTCTGCCACCCACAAGCATTAGAAATGACAAAATACTAAACTTCATTAACTGTAGGAATAATGGGAGTTTCCAGAGGAGACGGAGATGCTTCTTGAATGACCTGAGCTTTTAATTGGGTACTGTAGGACAAGCAAGATTTATTAAATGGACAGAAAGTTTCTGGAGACCCTATTCTATCTGACTCTGCAGGATAAGTCCCCTACCGAGGCCTACCTTTCCCTCTCTCAAATACGGTTGCTCAATGAAAAGGTGAGGATCAAGAAAGAAGGTAAGAATAAAGAAGTAACAGCCTGGCCCTCAGTGGATAGGGCGTTTTCCGGTGCACTGAGGTCATGGGTTCAATCCCAGGTCTGGGGACTATTAGAAACAATCAATGAAAGCACAACTAAATGGAACTAAGTGGAACAATGAGTTGATGCCCCCCCCTTCATTTCTTTCTCAAATCAGTGGGAAAGTTTTTAAAAATTTAATTTAAAAATTAAGAAATAAGAATCTTATTAATATAAAAAATTCATTTTAAAGTTAAATATGCTTAGACATATTACTTATTACATGCATAAGTTCCCATACTGTATATAATTCAGCTACCATGGTCCTACTTACATTCAAATGACCTTTCTGTAAACTAATGAAGATAATACATTAAAGTCATTCGTGATTGTTTCAACTGGCTGGAAGTTTGGAGCATCTTAATAGCAACATTTTCCCAACTTCATACTTGAGCTACAGCTATGATGAACACCTCTAGGGGTAAGGGAGGAGGAGGAGAGGGGCGCAAGAGAGAGAACCCAACACCACCACATACACAGATGAGGCTAAAAAAGCTGAATTTCTCATCATACCTAATATCAGTTAAAAGACTCTCTCTCTTCTATTAGTCATTTTCTACATTCAAGAGATTTCAATCCTGTCACTGAACTCTTTTCCCACAATGAAAATCATACTCTTAACTTCACATATCATCTATAAAGTGTTCTGTGATAAACTGGTGGGAGTCATGGTCCTTATCCAATCTTAGCCCGTATCTGAAAGAAGACCCAGTCACGACCACTTACTACATGACAATCTGATTTTGTTTAGTCGTGATGAAATAATTGATACGTGAAGCTACTTCTACTATTTATTCTTTTGTTAGTCTGAACAAACAGGCTAGATGGTATAATATAACTTCAGATCATAAATTCCTAAAGACCAGAAATGTAAACCCTGATTTAACTCCTATTTGAACAATGCCCATAATAACATAGTAAATGAGTTCATAAATTAAAGGTTAGTGCTTGTAATCTGTTGAGTTTCCAAGTAACAGTGAACCCAGAAGATTCAAACTTGAGGTTCCAAAACATGTCTAAGTCCAAAAAGGTACAAGGTAGTTCTCAATGTTGCCAGTAATTCAGACAGCCTAATACACCCATATATTTCCTCATACTTCAAACAGACTAATTGAAACACTAAATGTCTCACTAAATGAGTATGTTTAACACTTTTTTGAGGTATTATCTTCTAATTATTCCTTTTCGTTTTACCTTTTGTGATGGCAATAAGAAAATGAATTAAAAATTTAAATATCTAGTTTAATAGTCAGTGTTAAAAAATCATGAGGTTCATGGGGCAAAAAAGAATCTATTAACAGAGTGCAGTGGATAGAGCATCGAACTGGGATGTGGAGGACCCAGGTTCGAAACCTGGAGGACGCCAGTTTGAGTGCGGGCTTATCTGGTTTGAGCAAAGCTCACCAGCTTGTTGAGACCAAGGCCACTGGCTTGAGCAAGGGGTCACTTGGTCTGCTGTAGCCCCTGGTCAAGGCACATACGAGAAAGCAATCAATGAGAAACTAAGGTGCTGCAACAAATAATTGATGCTTCTCATCTCTCTCCCTTTCTGTCTGTCTGTCCCTCTCTCTGTCTCTCTGTCTCTGTCACACACACACACAAAAAAATCTATTAACATGAAGGAGGTTCAGAACCCTTGGTGTAGCTTATATTTGTTTCCATATTGATTCCTCAGCCATCAATTTCACAGGGAAATCTCTCATGGGTTGAAGACTCTTAGTCCAATCAAATTAAAAAAATAGTTTCTTCAAAAATGTTAACTCATGCACACAAGTCTCCAAATATATGCTTAATATGATAGGTACAAAACAGAACTAAGGTATTAGTAACTTACTGCCAGTCACAAAATGACATCTGTTGTTTTTTATTGAAGCAAATTATCTATTGCTGAAACACTGTTTTCAGAACAAGTAAGCTTTAATTATAGATTATTGATTATTACTGAAAATTCTTTGCAAAAAGAATTCAAGATCAGGTCCTACAAATATTTCAGCATAGGATATGACATTTATGGCAGAGAAAATACTAAACTCTCAGTATTTGTTAGGAGAGAAATGGAATCAACATACTTGTACTCAAGACCAGTGTCAAAGCAGCAGTTCTCCAGGGCATCCAAAGACTTCATCAGAAGAAGCTTCATCTGTTGACCAGAAATATCACTAGGTAAAGAGCAAAAGGGAAAAATGAATTGTTTAAAGTCATTCAACTGTCTAAAATACTTACTATATAATATTTCACTCTCGATATTTTACTGAAAATGAATTTATTTTAAAAAACATAAAAGCAGTAATCAATAATATTGACAATTCATATATACTTATTTTGTAGACATAAACTGAGCCAGAAAATTTAATAATCGGGTTTTTGAACATTGCAATATCTGCAAAACAATAAACCCTAAAACTGCTACATTTGCATTTTCTCATCTCATTAAAACTTTTTTGAAATTGAAGTATAGTTGATATACAATATTATATTAGTTCCAGGGAAACAATATAGTGATTCAACATTTATATATTTTAAGATGTGAGCACCACACTAAGGTGAGTACCCATTTGTCACTGTACAAAGTTCTCACCATATTATTGACTATATTCCCTGTGCTTTGTAACTTATTTATAACTGGAAGTTAGTACCTCTATTCCTCTTTACCTTTTCCATCCTTCCCTTCTCTCCCTCCCCTCTGGTAAGCACCAGTTTGTTCTCTGTATCTATGAATCTATTAATACTTTTGTTTTATTTGTTTGTTCATTTTCTTTTTTTAGATTCCACATATAAGTGAAGTCATATGGCACTTGTCTTTTTCTGACTTATTTCATTTAGTAGAATACTCTCTAGGTCTACCTATGTTGTCACAAACTTAGCCCACTCAAATTTTAAATCACTAAAAAGTAAAAACCAAAGTCAGAATTTCAAAAACAGTATTTCTAAGAATGCTGAAGTGACTGTCTTTAGAATATTTAATAAACCCATAAAGCTGATTTTATCAATAACCGCTTCAAATCTCTTTTGTGCATGACTGTTACATTTTATTTCATTTCTCATTTGTGGAAGTTTTAAGTTCTAGTCCTTTACTTACATTTTTTTAAAAGGGAAGGAACACCAGCCTTATATTTTTCTGTCTACAGTAATTGATGTGATTTTATAATTGTCTTGTGAGAACTATAACTTGTATAGTAAAATAAACTTAGAAGGCAGTTTTCCAGGCAGTTGTGGGATTCATCACGGATGCTTGATTATTTATCAAGGGTCCTACAGGTCAGCTCTCAGCTGCTGCCTCAGCCCATGCCAAGGGGAAGGCAACCCAGGACTGCCAACCAGCCAGGGCACTCCAGTGTCCTCTCAAACCAAGACTACAGTGGTTTTGCTGGAGGTGAAGGATTAAATTTTGCAAAAAACCATACATAACCCCCCCCTCTCATTCTGAAATACACACACACACACACACACACACACAATAGCTTTAACTACATAAGTACGATTATATTTGTTCTCTGGAGTAAAGTATACTTAAATATGCTAACCAAATGCTAATGTACTTGTATCCTCTGGGAGTTACAACAAAAGCAAGCTTTAAAATAATATGCTTTCCTGAAGAAATTTTGGACTGGAATTTAAATTCAGGTGACTTTTCTTCATAAACTTTAGCAAAATAAATAAATAAATAAAGGATTGATTATCACAATTCTCTTTTACAAAATGATTTTTCATTCTTGAGACTAACATATTGTCCTAATCCTATTCACCTATGGGGCTATTCTGGGCCACTCATTTAATAACTAGTCAGAGTCAGCAGCCCTCAAAACATTTACCTAATTTCAGAAAAATGGAAACTTTTTCCAAAAATGTAATTATCTAATGACATTGTCATTATCTAGCACAGATGTTGGGAACCTATGGCTCGCAAGCCAGATGTGGCTCTTTTGATGGCTGCATCTGGCTTGCAGACAAATCTTTAATTAAAAAAATAATAACATTAAAAATATAAAACATTCTCGTGTATTACAATCCATTCATTTCCTACCACTCATGTTCATGGTTGCGGGTGGCTGGAGCCAATCACAGCTGTCCTCTGGGACAACACCAAATTTTTATTGGATAATGCATAACGTACATGGGTCGTTGTATTGCTCTCACGGAATTACATTTTAAAATATGTGGTGTTCATGGCTCTCTCAGCCAAAATGGTTCCTGACCCCTGATCTTGCAAAATATTTGTTAGTACCGAAAGCATATATTTCAGATTCCTCTGCCCCAAGAAATTAGGAAGGTAGGAAGCATGAATAATTATACTGGTGGCTGCAGCACTAATACACCAGCCAAGAGGAGGGTGCTATCAAACACAGGATCATTAGGGCACAATTAAAATCTGCAGTTGTTCTGCCACAGAAAGAGGTTCCTGGTGTCCTTCCATGGGGTTTCCTACAGGTGCAAATTCATGTAAGATAAGATGGGGGTGGAAGGCAATCTAGGAATCAGAAATGAATGCCTTAGGTGACTCACCATAGGTTTCTTCAGGTAGTATGATCAA
Organism: Saccopteryx bilineata; assembly: GCF_036850765.1. NCBI lineage: Eukaryota > Metazoa > Chordata > Mammalia > Chiroptera > Emballonuridae > Saccopteryx > Saccopteryx bilineata. The sequence continues at coordinate 82,489,711 of NC_089491.1, read as the reverse complement.
ATTAACCATAGACGCAAGCCTATCAAGCCCTAAAAGCAGCAACAGCTCATCCAAAACTAATGAAAAAGGGAACCAGAGCCAGGAAAGGGTGAAATGAGTTCCCTGGAATTAAACTGCCATGGCTCGTTTTTAGTTGTAAAACATGTTGCTTGAAAAGATACTGAAGAAAGAGCATGAACACAGATGGTGAAGAGACTGCCATTTGTAGCATAGTAGCAGAGGGAAAAAAATTACTTTTAAGATTGAAGTCTTTAAAAATACTTTGTGTTCTGTCACACACACACAAAATATGTAATAGTCTATTCACGTGCAAAGGGCAGCTTTTCGTTGATGTCCAGAGTGAGGCTGATATCAACAGTGATGAATAGAACAAAATAAAGAAGATTCCGGAAATGTTTCCTTTATGATAAGGAAGACTAAGCCAAATCTTTCTAATCATCTGACAGATGTTTCCAGGAGTTGAAAATGATTTTCTGAAATATGATATTATCAATAGCAGTTCTCATAAAGGCTTCATATATTGATATTTGCACAAAACTCTGTAAATTACAAATGGAAACTTAACCACTGGTTTTAAGGTGAAATCTAAATAGGGCATTATGTCATGCTATATCCACATCAATACCATTTCTTGCCTTTGGACACAGTTCGTTTCTGCCCACCAGGGAAGCTTAACACCAGCTAACTTCACAAGAGCATGACTCTCCCTGCCACCCTCTCTCCAATGCTGGAAAACAGGGCTCAATTCCAAGCCACCGACATCAAAATATTCACACTACTCAAATATTCATGCTGTACTACACTACAATAAATCTAGATACATAAAATCCTAAGATTTTTTTATAAAATGAACAATAAAACTAGGTTCATGGTACAAGAAAATTTTCCCATTCACTGGAATTTTCCACCTGGGTCTTTCAGAGACTATTAGCTCCATTCAATGGTAAAGCTAGCAGGCCAAAAAATGAGCAATCAAACTGAATAAACCACACAGTATAATATGTACAGATTAAGACTCTTTAAGGATTATAAAACTGTAGCCAGGGCACGGGATGAAAGCATATTTAAAACTGGGTACACACAGTTCTCAGATGATTCACTGATTCCCACACCCCCAGGCACAAGGGACACCCCAATCATTTCCTTCCATTTTATAGTAATGTCAACAAAGGATCAGCAATTATTTTCACCCTTATAAACCAGCATCCGATTAGATTTATAGCAGCATAAGATTAGACTTTCCCTCATATCTATTATACAGATGTATTCAGAGTTTTCATCATGTTCAAGTAATCTATCACTTTAATAACAGTGACCATTAAAATGTTAATATCTATGTGATGGTATTTAGAAAGACAAAATCACTCACAAAGAATACATGACCAACTTGCCCATCTCAAAAAGTTTAGCAAGCACGTATTGCTCAGATAAAATGCTTACGGATATGTGCATGTGTGTAAAATCCTCCCCCTACACCACAAAGAGGAGAAGCAGGGCTATTTTAATAAACTGTACCTGAGCTTCTCCTCACACAAGCGAGAGAGAAACATCCCCAAAGCAAGGCCCATGTGGATCTGCACGGCTTGAGACTCATCAGCACTTGGTTTCCCAGGTAACCTGGCAGTCAGCATGTTCAGGATTTCCTCAACCTTCTCTTTGCAAGAGATAATGAAAACTGGCACAAGGAGAGACAAAGCCGTGGCAGCCGCAGAACGGGCGATGGCACTCGCTGTGTTTTCGCCAGAGTAGGATTTCTAGGACATGCCAAAGAAAGAAAACAGGCGGTTGGTCTTTTGTTTAAAACATGAAGGAAACATACCTATCACAAAAACGCAATGCAACAATACATGCATTTCTTTGATCCACCCCTGCCAAGCAAAATAATAAACACACACACAATTGTTTCTGTGTTTGTCTATGGTCACATTTCACTCTTACTGCAACAACCTGCTACTAAACAATCTGTTAATTAATAATATCCTTTTACATTGAAAAAAACAAATTGTAAGTTCCTCCTTTTAAAGGGTGTGAATTCCCTCACTAGAAAGCCTGGAGTAATTTGTGTTTTGAAAGCCCACATGTGTATATAATGAAAAAGCCAAACTGAAGCTATCCAAGCTTGGAGAAACCACCAAGCCACACTGGAAATGTCCAGAAAGCCAGGAGTTTTCTGGGAAAGGGTGGGGGTCACGGGGGCAGTTTAAGTTTTAGTGTGGAGGGGATAAGTGTAAATTTAGCACAGGGATCTGTTGGCAGATCTCCCAAAATTTTTGGTGGGAACGTTTCCCAGTAGATGGATTATTTCCTACAGGGGGTTAATTCCTTTTAATTAAAAAGGAAGTTGAAATCCTAAAAGCCTCTGGTTACAAAGCAATAACCAGCTATTGAAAATGAAATGGAGAGCTCTATATGCTCCTTCCTATATGCAATTATAGGAAAAGAAATGAGTAACAGCCCTAATACCATGACAGGGCAGCTGAATATGAAGAGTTTCTACCCGCATCTCATGTCTGAAAGCTCCGCCAGACATAATGTACACTAATAAAGATGTCTCAAGTGGGGAAGAAAGAACATTTATCACTCCTCACTATTATTCACTTCAAACTTTCAGATACACCGTAAAGGCCACATTGTCTCTTGTAGTCCAAGCACATTTAAAAGTGTTTTTAATTCTATACTCACTTGCTCTCTAAGCTTTAATATTTTAAGGATAAAAATAAAGCATGTGCTAAGGTATTCTTTTAGTTAACGTAGCACCATTATAATGACAGTACTACTCAAAAGGACCCAGCTGCTAGGACACTGGAAATAAAAAAAAAAGTGACTTTTGAAACAGAGCTTTGAAAAAAGTATAATGCAAAAATCACAAAGGTAAGAAGTAACACTGATATAGCTAGTAAGGAGATTATTTTTTTATTGGTTTGCAAGAACAAAGCAGCATTATTAGAAGTCTATACGACAATATCCTGTCCTGACCTGAACCAGAGAGTTGTTGTGAAGACCTCCATATAAGCTACATTTTCATCGTCATTAAAGAAATAAGAACACTTGTGGCAGAAAATAAATTATCGTAAACAGAGAAAGTACTTGTGTGAGCAAAATCTACCTTCCAATTTAATTCTACATTATCTGATATGAGTAATTTTTTTGTCCTCAAGTATAGTTAAAAATCTAGTTCCAGACCCTAATCTCCAGGTGAATACATACCAGGTCCTCCCAAGGACAGGAGGAAAGAGGCACAGAGAGAAGACCGAGGGCGATGGAATTTCAGGCTAAATTCCTGATCTTAGCAACTGGTCAGGACCTGTGCTATATTTTTATTCAAATCAACTATAATCCTCTGCCACTCAGCTGACTGTCCCATGATCACTAGAATTCCCTAAGTAATGGACAGTGATAAGGCAGAACCAAAGCAATTCCACACAGATGCAGAAATAAAGCATTCACTGCAGCAATAAAGGGAAAATGAAACTTAACCAAAAAAGTGTATTTTCAATTTGCTTCAAATCTTAGGATATATGCATGAAGAAAGAATGACTAAGCAACAGATAGGTACTTTCTTATGATCAACCATATCACTTTGTATTTATAGAGTATTTCACAATTTTCAAAAGATTTTTCTATAAAATATGTAACTTGATCCTCACAGTCTTTTTTATAAAGTTGGCAAAGCATTAGTTTTTACCTTCATTTTGCAGATAAGAACAATAATATGATGAGTTAAGTGTCAGGTCAAGAATAACAAAACTTTTTTTTTTTAATGTTTATTTTATTGATTGTAGAGAGAGAGGATAGGGGAGAGAGACACAGGAGTATCAATCTGCTCCTCTATGTGCCCTAACCAGGGATCGAACCAGTAACCTCTGCTCTCCCGGACAATGTTCTAACCATCTGAGCTATCCAGCCAAGGCAACCGTAACAAAACTCATAAGGGATGAAGCTAGGGCTACAGTCACTATAGATAATATTGTTCAGTCATCTCACTTTGTACATAGGGACAAAGGTCCTGAGAGATTAAGTGAACTCCCCATGCTCATGTTCCCTGAAATGGAAAAAAAACTGTGACTAGAAACTTAGGATCCCCATCTTCAGCTAGTGTTTATTCTACTATAACTGTAGCTCTTGACTCAACTACATGTTAGAATAACCTAGAAAGTTCCCAAAATGCTGAAACCCAGGGCCTATTTCTGAGCAATTAAATCAAAGATAGGGCCTACACATCAGTATTTTTTATATATATAAAGTGTCCCAGGTGGTTCAAATGTATTCTTAAGAATCATTACATAACATTATAAATTTCATGTGAATAACTGATATGAGAAGAGTCAACCCTTGAATTTGCTAATAATTTTTTTATGTCTCAGACTTACATAATAAAATGAGGAGAAAAGTTGTCCTCTGGGTTGGTAGTGGCTATCTACAATGACCAGGAGAGTATCAAACACCATGCAAAGCCACTCTTTCATTGAAAGGAAATTAGGTTGAACCTGCAGATGAAGAAAAACATGAAATGATAACAGGAAAAGTTAAAAACCTAAACATGATTTCTAGATTCAGGGAATAGCCCCCTTCTGTATTAAAGAAGGAAGTACTAATATCAAAAAACAAACTTTACCTGCTAGAACTGACAGAGGCGAGTAAGTACTCAGCAAACGCACACCCTCGCCTGTGTGCCGACAGAGATATTTACCTTTTATTCAAGATTCAACAGAAGTGAGAGGAGGGGGGCTGCAAATAGAACACATTCAAGAGCTCCTCAGAGCTCTGCTGAGTTCAAGGACGCTACGTGGAGGCTACCGGCAGGGATGTGCAGAGAGAGCAATGCAGAACCTCTCAATTCTACGACTTGTCATGTCACAAAGGAGCCCATAAAGCAGCTTACAAAATTTTGATCACCATTGTCCTAGCTAATCAGTCATGAAAACATAATTGATTTTCAGTTTGAAAAAGGAAAGGAAATTGTAATAAAACAAAACAACAAAATCCAATTCATTAAAAAGAGAATTTGGTTGAAAAATCATTCATGACCATGGATGTCAAAAGCATTCATTAACTCACACAGCATATTTAGGTCATAAAAACTATAAGTGTCAATGCAGTGTTAATTATCTCCTTGCAATTAACTCCTTGAATGAAAAAAAAGACCACCTTCTTAAGATCTTTAGCTGTTGGTCATATGCAGATTCAAATGAAATTTGAAAGCTTCAACTTTAATCAAATAATAAGGTCTTGGGTTTGTACTGAGTAATAGCCAAAGTCAAAGTCATCAAGAATTAAAGCAAAGCCCATTCTTTGGGTTGTATGGCCTCAGTGCTTTGTGTACTACATGTTACAGTGCAGAACAGAAGGATAGGCGAGGGGATAAAGAAGAATAGGAGAGCCTGGAATTCAAACTCGGAGCTAGACCACTCCACTATTATTACTGGGGTAAATTACCTGTACAACTGCATGCCTCTTTTTAAAGGATACAAAACATTTCCTCTCCTAAAGTATATCATCTTGCTCATCATTAAAATAAGATTCTGAGTTTAAAGTTCAACATTCATATAGTAAGTAATTATGACATTTTTATCCTCATGTAATAATCCCTTAACTTGTTTTCCTTCCCCGCATGCAATATACATTGGTAGCTTTTGCCGTATGGCATCTACTCTCTTGTTTCCTGGTAATAGCACCCTTTGGGGAATTCCCTCCACCATGACGTGAAGCTTGGTTAAATGCTCAATCAAGCTACCTGTCCTACCCTACCCAAAACGTAGGGAGCAATGGGACTCTAAATCTTAAGTGAGTGAGGCAAAGAGAGTAAATGACTAAAGCTGACCGTCCCAGTGGTGGTGGCAGGGGCTGCTGAGATGGCTCATCAGTACCTGTGCTTGGACTCCCCAAGTCCCCTTAGTTATTGTCCTCCCTAAAACCTGATTTTTAAGCTCCACCTTCAATCCCATGGGCTTCCAGATTCCTAACCTTCTAGTTCCTTTTTTATTTAAATGAGAGCTTTTTTCTTTGCTTGTGACCAAAAAAACCACACTGTGGTGGTAAACAAACAAACAAAAGACAGTACAACAGGGCAGCCTGGCTTAGCAGTAAATAACATAAGTCCTGGAGCCAGACTGCCTGGGTTCAAATCCTGATCCTGCCATTTGCTGTGTCACCTCAGGAAAATTGTGTAGTGTCTTTGAACAATTGTCTTTAAAGTGAGATAGAATATTATACCTACCCTCCTAGGTTGCTATAAAGATAAAATGAGTTAAAAAACAACAACAACAACAAGCCTGACCAGGTGATGGCACAGTGGATAAAGCATCAGACTGGGATGCGGAGGACCTAGGTTCGAGACCCCAAGGTTGCCAGCTTGAGTGCAGACTCATCTGGTTTGAGCAAAAAGGTCACCAGCTTGGACCCAAGGTCGCTGGCTCGAGCAAGGGGTTACTCAGTCTGCTGTAGCCCCACAATCAAGGCACATATGAGAAAGCAATCAATGAACAGCTAAGGTGTCGCAACAAAAAACTAATGACTAAAATGCTTCTCATCTCTCTTTGTTCCTGTCTGTCTGTCCCTATCTATCCCTCTCTCTGACTCTCTCTGTCTCTGTAAAAAAAAAAAAAAAAAGAAAAGAAAAGAAAAAACAGTAACAACAGTACAGATGGCCCATAAGACACTCTGTGGGGACAGATACAGGCCGAATAACATTGAATCAAGTCCAGTTTCTGCAGCAGGAGCTGATGAAGTATATGCTGATGCTGACAATAACGGCAGCTATTACTGAGAGGTTAGTATCTGGCAGCTGTTGTGTTTCCATATAGTGATTCATTTAATCCTTCAATAATCCTATTTGGTTAGTATTGTTACCTCCATTTTATAGATGGCAAAATGGGCTGTGAAAAGGGAAGTCACCAACAACAGGCCAAACAGCTAGTAAGTGCAATGCAAGTACTAGGATTTAAATAAAGGACTCTCCTATTCCAAAACTCTGGTTTTACCACTCGGCCACATCGTCTCCGGCTACTGACAGCCACTAGATATTGGGGCTTATAAGAAGAACAAAGTCATGCCTTTTTATTTTGACAAATATGAATTATCTGAAAAAGTACACTGGAAATGAACATTGGCCAGCTCACCACATGTTTAATTAAGAAATAAATGCCTTGTAAAAATGAATAGGCACTTTGTCATTGACATCTACAATTAAAATGCAAAGTATAATTTTTTTTCAGTCAGTAAACACTGCTTATTTATCATTTTTTGACAGCACTGTTCACTTTCAGTAAGCCTAGTTAACCTCCTCAGATTGGTTACCACTGATGTAATCACAGAAGGCAACCCCTGTTGCATAAAATTGGTGCCTTCAAATTGAAATGACCACTAACTGTGATGGAGAAAGCAAAACAGAAAAGTTGCAAAGAAAAATGTCTTAAAGACACGAAAGCTCACAGTGCAAAGGCCCACAGACCAGCATAATGTGGTGCTGCAGACAGACTCTAACCTCATGAATTCAGAGCCAGACTTCCAGAGACTTCTCATTTTTTAAATGTTACTCAGCCAAAGCCCAAATGGTTCAAATCACCTTTAACTCACCTCCAGGACCCCCTCGGCATCTGAGGAGAGACTGGCTCCATGTTTGGATACGATGACAGCAAGGCTGCTTAGGGCTAAGAGCGCATTGCCTTTGACCACTGGGCTGTCCCTGTTTAAAGAGACAAGAGTTCCAAGAGATGATTTGGGGCTTTAACCAGAAGAGAAGGCGCTATTATAGGGAAGGCAGATGAGGTCAGAAAGCACTTCCATTCCTTCAGAGCCTCGTAAACCAGGTCTGTTTATTCCGTGATGCCAGCTGCTTCTTTCCTTCTCCTGACACTAATGTTGACTTTTAACTCTTCTTAGAGGTGTATGGTCATTATATTTTCTCGTAACTTAAAAATCCAAGCTCATCATACCTAAATTCTTCCTAAAAATGTTACTTCATCATTTGACAGTACATTTCCTGAGCTATTTTGTCATCTTTGGTAGATATAAATGTGTCGATTTGTTCTGAAAAAACGACCGTGGACAGTTACGTGAGTAAACCCAATAACCCCACAGAACGGAATGGCCTCGGGCTCCCCCGCAGCAGCGCTGAGAGGAAGCAGCTCCCAGAGACACTCGGACAGCGCACTTCACTCACAGCCTGACAGACCCTCGGCTTCCCTCAGTCATTAGCACCCTCCCTTCTCTCTCTTAATACCTCAAAGCGAGCAAGACATTAAAACCTTAATGTCACTTTGTAATATAACCGTGAGGCCCCAGATAAGAAGAAAAAAAACAAACAAACCCTGTGTTTAAATTATTTGGATTGAGAGTTGCCCTTGATAGCATACAAATGGTAGTTTTCTAATATTAGCAAAATCTTAAATTTGACTTCTGAATTCAGTATCAAGAAACTGAGCCTTTTAAATATACTTACCATTTGAAAATATACATTAGCATTATTCCATAATTCCAAGGTGATCCTATAGAATCATCTCCAACGGGACACTGATGACGTGCTCTCAGCTTGCCAACTCTCACGACAGAACACGGGCAGCAGAGCACTCATGCCATCGGGTAATGCTTCCCCAAACCTAGACTTGACACCTGAACGTGAATCGGTGCATACATCCAAGACTATTGCCTGCCTATCCCAGTGCGGAACAGAATGGAGATGTGGGATAAAGAAGACCGTCATGACTGCACATGTGAGTTAGTGAGAATTAAAAAATTAATATACACGTGTTCTTGTGTTTTTACTTTCATTGTGGTAAGAATGAGATGTAGAATGTGCCATGATCGAGTTCTTCCATCTATCTACTCATCCATTCCCATCTTCCTTATCTCCCTCCCACCTGGGTGGTTAAGCTCAGTAAAGACTTACTCTGCACACTTGGTCATTTTGTTCACCCATCTGTCATTCCTCTAAGAGAGCTGCTTAAGTTGTTAAGGCAACAAACAACATTTATATTGGGGCATGGTGTGGGGGAGAAAATAGGAAGGGACACTTGTGGTGCAAGCAGATGGCTTCACCCGGGCTTTTGCTAGAGCTCTGCAGTTAGGACTCCTGGGAACTCATATAGCTGAGAATAAAACTAGAGGTGAGGCAAGACCTGGCACTCCCAGGTTCCCTAGTCATAACATCATTTAACAAAACCAAAATTAGATCTTTTATTTCTATTATCTCTTGCTTTTAGCTGAGAATATCCTGAAGCCTGTCCTGCTACAAAATGATCATAAATCCCTAAAGTTAGGTAAAAACTAGTTTTAAATTGTTAGTGATCTGAGAATTAGATCCACAGTTTTTATCACCCTATAGAAAAACTTAGATGGTCACCAGAAATCAGGTATCACATCTTTTAAAACAAGGATAGTAAGGCCCTGGCTGGTTGGCTCAGCAGTACAGTGTCCACCCAGTATGTGGAAGTCCCAGGTTCAACTCTTGGTCAGGGCACACAGGAGAAGCGACCATCTGCTTCTCCATCCTCCCCCTTCTCTCTCTCTCTCTCTCTCTCTCTCTCTCTCTCTCTCTCCCTCTCTCTCTCTCTCTCTCTTCCTTTCAAGCCATGGCTCAAATAATTTGAGCAAGTTGGCCCTGAGCACTAAGGATGGTTCCATGGCCTCACTTCAGGCACATTTAAAATAGCTCAGTTGCCGCACTGGCCGGTTGGCTCAGCGGTAGAGCGTCGGCCTAGCGTGCGGAGGACCCGGGTTCGATTCCCGGCCAGGGCACACAGGAGAAGCGCCCATTTGCTTCTCCACCCCTCCGCCGCGCTTTTCTCTCTGTCTCTCTCGTCCCTTCCCGCAGCCAAGGCTCCATTGGAGCAAAGATGGCCCGGGCGCTGGGGATGGCTCTGTGGCCTCTGCCCCAGGCGCTGGAGTGGCTCTGGTCGCAACATGGCGACGCCCAGGATGGGCAGAGCATCGCCCCCTGATGGGCAGAGCGTCGCCCCTGGTGGGCGTGCCGGGTGGATCCCGGTCGGGCGCATGCGGGAGTCTGTCTGACTGTCTCTCCCTGTTTCCAGCTTCAGAAAAATGGAAAAAAAAAAAAAAATAGCTCAGTTGCCATGCAATGGAGCAGTAGCCCCAGATGGGCAGAGCATCAGCCCTAGGTAGGGTTGCTGGGTGGATCTTGGTTGAGGCACATGCAGGAATCTGTCTCTCTGCCTCCTTGCCTCTCACTTAATTAAAAAAAAAAAAAAGGATAGTAGACAAAATAACATAAAAGTAGCTTTTTAACACTAAATTCTGAAAGAGAATTTAGCCTGTTTTAAAACAGTACCCCAAATGATTTTATTTCAAAAGTTTCACTGGTCTTGACATCCCTGAGCATGTATTATTTCTTGTAAAATGGAGAAAAATGTATTTTAAGCCAGTGTTAATTAGACATTTGGTTACAGATTAAATGCAAATTTGAATATTAATCTCTGAATAGAAAAAAATCTAATCTGCAGTCCACATAGAGCATGCTCAGGCCAAGGTATACATTTCACAAAGGTACCATGACTAGCTCTTGATCATCCATGAATTTTCTGCACACCTAGCAAAGTGACTTATGGAGAGAAGACACTCCATATATATTTAATGAAACAAATTCAAGGAGGAGCTGACCAGGTGAAGATGTACAACGGGTTCAGTAAAAACTCATCACCTTGTTGATCAAAAAACTATCCCCTATAGTAAAGCAGTAGTAACTAATTTGCATAATGACATGTCAGCATCAGAACTGTATTTATCTAGGCAATACCACTGACAATTTAATTAAATTGTCCTTTGAAACAAACTGATGCTATTAATCTAATTAAAAAGTGCAAGGAAGGATGAGCTACGATGATGTTTTCTCAGGGACAAAAGTATTACATTACATATTAGTAAAGTGACCCAATCCCTCAGGGATTTTTATCTTCAGGTTTAAATCTATTTAATTAATAACAGTAAAAATGAACTTACATCAATCATCAGGTTTTATCTGTGTCCTGAGTCTCCCTTAACTCTATCCCTGCTTCTTTAGAAATAAATGCTCTCAAAGGAGCAAATCAGTCTAATCCTGTGACTGATGTTTTACTTCCTGCATTTGACTTACAGCTCAGAAAACAGTAAGTCCGACGTGGGCCAGACGAGTCTGTGGCAGCCATGGTCCAAGGAACAGAAGGCTTAGCTGGCAGGAGGTGGTGGGGGTCCTCACATGGCTGGAGGAAGTCAGTGGGAGAAGCTACAGGGAGGGCAGCAAGGTGATTTTTCCCCGTTCTATCATTCACCTCTTTGCCTCCAGACCTTAACTATCTCTTATTCACATGCTGTCATGCCTAGTATTGTCAGGATTGCTTTAATAAGATAAGGTCTACAAAATGCTTTGAAAATTTTGATGGAAAGGTAACACCATGAAAACATAAATTATTTTTACTCTGTATCACTGAGAATGAGAACACACTCTTCTTAGTTATTACTCATGAAACAATGCATTATAAACCTGAAGATTAAAGACTCGTTGAAAGACAATTCTAGAATGAAAAATGTGAAAGCTACTAGAGAGGCAAAATTATAGTTTGTTTGTTTTTTTAAATAGAAAGATGCTAGTTTCTTCAGCATTTGAGCTTTTTGCTGCAAATGTCAGAGTACCATTTCTAACAGGATATAAGTGTATAAGTAGACCAGTATAATAGAACAAACTACATGGAAGGTAAGGTCAAAGGCAGTGCTACCCCAGTACCTCCTCCCTCCCGATATGCAGCTGAGTGCTCTCCTAGCGTGTCTGCATTCACCAGAACAGATAAGCAGGCACAGATGAGTCCCTACAGAAACCTCTGGGTATTTTAGCTTTCATTTTGTCAACAGATATCTCAACAGATAGTTCCCAGTGCCTCCTACAGAACTGAGAGCTGGGAGGATCACCTCCTCTCTTTCCCTTTATTCAGAAGACATGAGGCTGCAGGGTAATCATGTACTGAGATCAGACTTCACAGTTAAGTGCCTGTTTAAGAAATTACTGGTGGAAAGCTAACTCTAACGTAGATCTTTTTTTTTTTTTTTTTTTTTTTTACCAAAGGCAAAATCTACCTACAGAGGGTTTGGGGACGTGATAGAGATAAAACTATACTGCAGTGAAGTATTTCTGGATAATGGATTTTCAATGCACATGAAATCCTGTAGCTCAAAGGTTTATTTGTATTGTTTGGTGAATAAGAAAAAAGGATGTCAGGGAACAGCAGCTGCCAAAGGTGATGGTAGAAGGTAGAAGTGTATGTAACTGACTGTAACTTATTGCCAGAAACAATTAGCTTGTTAACAAAGAAAACCGATGAGATTGTTTAAGTGAGTTCATTAGGGTACAATTTTCTTAGAGTTGGCTCAAGACAAAAAGTCTCAAGATAGTAATACTCAAGTTATTGTTAAAACAAACATAAGTATATGACTGAAACTGCTTTTTTTTTTTTTACTGAACCTGCACATTAGTTTTCCAGTATTTAAAAATTCAATTTTTAGATACTCAATAACACGAAAAGAATAAAAGGAAGTACTCCTTTGATTTATTTGCTGGCTCACAGTTGAGATTTAATAATCTGTTTATTAATTCACATCAGCAAGGATTCCCTGCCCCCAACCACCACCTGAACTAAATTAGAATTTTAAGTTTGTAACTCAGCATGGGGTACTGTGTTACCTGTACATCCTCAGTAGACTCTTGATGTAAAATATGTGTTTGTGCTGATTCCTCTGTATTTTCACAAAAAAAGTGTAGTAATTAACTTAATACAAGAAAGGATAACAAATGATTTAAAAAAAATAAAAAGTCCCTTATAAGTCTTTTTAACTTTAAAAGTCTTAAAGTTAAGAAATACTCTAAAAGGAAAAACTGTATGTACCTGCCAGAAAAAAAAAATGTTCATAGAAAATTTTTGGCAAGAGAATAAACAGATCTTACTTTGCAGCCGACTTGGTGATCTCATCAGTCAACATGTCTCGAACCCTGCAATAAAGATGGAAAGAAAACAGCTATAAGAATTTATGTTGGAGCAAGAGCCCAATTTTTTTTTTTTTTTTTTTTTTTTGCTTATTCATCAATTAATAAGATCCTCTAGGAATGATTTCACATCTAAACACTATCTATGTAGAATTTTAGTGTGCAGTCAAAGAACTGTGGTAAGGACTTTACTACAAAAAGAGTTTTTTCTTCCTATTCCTGAGGTCACTTAGTGAGGAGAGGAGGAGATGAATGGGACTAAGCAGGGATGTTAGGCAGTGCGGTAATGGTGTCATCTCTTACACTGATTGGACAGTATGTGTGTCCCTTATAGCATTCTCTGCTCTGGTCTGAACGTTTGTATCCCCTCAGTCTCATATGTTGAAATTTTAACACCCAGCATATGGTATTTGGAGATGGGACCTTTGGGAGGTGGTGTGGTTGGAACCCTCAGAAATGGGTTTAGTGCCTTTATAAAGAAACATTAGATCTATTTCCCTCTGTTCTCTCTCCTCTCTCTCTTCTCTACCTCCCCCTCCATCCTCCTTCTTTCATTTCTCCCGACCCCTTCCCCCCCCCTCGTCTCCCCTCTCCCCACCATATGAAGACAAAAGGGAAAGGTAGTGAACTGCAAACCAGGAAGCAGGCCCTCATCAGCACCAGATCTCTTGGCACATTTACCTTGGATTTCCCAGCCTTCAGAACCATGAGAACTAAGTATCTGGTTATTTGAGCCACCCAGTGTATGATATTTCTGTGTAGCAGCCCAAATCGACTACGGCATTTGCCCTTTTGTGCACAAGAGCTTGCCCAAACAGCAATTCACTATTGCCAAATTGTAGATAATGGAATAGTCACAATGTATGCGTATAAATTAAAACTAAAAACATTGGTTATAAAATCACTCTGAAGCTAACACAAAATAATTACACTTGTGAATTTGGAGGAAGGTATTTTCAATTCAAATATTCACAGGAAAAAAATTTCAGTATAAGAGCCTTGAGACAAGTGAAACCAATCACTGACTGCCAGGCTCACATCCTAGAGAATAGAGAAGACACATGTTCACTGTACTCTTTGATTTCAGAAATGCTAAATTTTTATAAATATTACATTTTTGCAAAAGAAAGTTATATTTTCATTCACAAATATTTTCATTTGAAAGCTAGTAAAATCTTCATTATTCAGCATTCTCTGAGAATGTCACTTAAGGAGCTAAGTTTTTCAGTTAATTGCAAACTGGTCCTATAGACTTTTAACTTGTATTTTATAAAACCATTTGACAATAAATTCTCTGAGTTGTCCAATCTCAGTCTGTCTAGATGGAGAGTAGTACATTGAATGCATTCTTTTTTTTTTTTTTTTTGTATTTTTCTGAAGCTGGAAACAGGAAGAGACAGTCAGACAGACTCCCGCATGTGCCCGACCGGGATCCACCCGGCACGCCCACCAGGGGCGACGCTCTGCCCACCAGGGGGCGATGCTCTGCCCCTCGGGGCGTCGCTCTGCCACAACGAGAGCCACTCTAGCGCCTGGGGCAGAGGCCAAGAAGCCATCCCCAGCGCCCGGGCCATCTTTGCTCCAATGGAGCCTTGGCTGTGGGAGGGGAAGAGAGAGACAGAGAGGAAAGCGGGGGTGGAGAAGCAAATGGGCGCTTCTCCTATGTGCCCTGGCCGGGAATCAAACCCGGGTCCCCCGCACGCCAGGCCGACGCTCTACCGCTGAGCCAACCGGCCAGGGCCTTGAATGCATTCTTTTATTGGTCAAATGAAGACCTGCCTATACTTATTTCCATTGGAGGGCTAAACCCTGCACCTGTGGACTAGAACTCTCCTTTTATCCATTTCTTCTCTCTGCTGCATCACCCGTTTTTCTTTTCTATTTTTACTACTTCCCTTAGCATGTGAACATACTGAAATATCTACTATCTTAAAATAAAAAAGAACCCTCCAACTATTGTCTCATTTCACTACTTCTCATGCATCACAACTTATTTAAAATACTCTGCTTGACTCTAGTTCATCTCTTCGCACTCTCTCTAGACCTTCCTATAATCTGGCTTTTGTCCCCACAACTCCACCAGAGCAGGAGCTGTGCTGGCCACCAATGACTTTCAAGAGGCCAAACTGAATTCCCAACTCAGTCTCCATCTTTTGCCACCACATAGCAGCACTGGACACGTTCAGTTGTTCCTTTCTTGAAACTCTTTTTTCCCATGGCTTTTAAGAGTCCACGCTCTCTTACTTTCTTCCTGTATCACTTACTGATTACTAATTTTCTGTGTGCTTTACTGGTTCTGTCTTCATCTACTTCATTTCTAAATGTTGATGTGCTCTGGGGCTCAGTCCTCTGTCCTTTTCTCTGTTTTTAGGTATTCCCTAAGGATCTCATCCAGCATCATGATTTTAATTGCAGTTGATATGCTGATGATTACCAAATTTGTAATTTCCAACCCTGACTTCACGCCTGAACTCTGGACTCATATGGTCAGCAACCTACTTGGTATCTCCAGTTGGAGGTCTAAGTAGGTATCACAGGCTTAGCAAGATGCAAACGTGATTCCTACTGAACACAGACCTGCTTTTCTGTTGCATTCCCCATTTTAGTAAATGGGAGCTCCATACTTTTACTTATTCAGAGTTAAAATATTGCAGTTATCCTTGACCTCATCTTTTTCTCACATTCTTTTTTGTTTTGTTTTTTTTTTTAATTAAGAGGCAGAGACAGACTCCTGCATGTGTCCCAACCAGGTTCCACCAGGCAAGCCCCCTACCAGGTGATGCTCTGCCTATCTGGGTCACAACTCTGTTGCTTGGCAACCAAGCTATTTTAGTGCCTGAGGCAAGGCCATGGAGCCTGGGCCTCAGTGCCTGGGGCCAACTTTGTTTGAACCATTTGAGCTATGGTTGTGGGAAAGGGAGGGTGGAAAAGCAGATGGTTGCTTCTCCTATGTGCGCTGACTGGGAATCGAACCTGGGACTTCGACATGCTGGGCCGATGCTACACTGCTGGGCCGATGCTATATTGCTGAGCCAACACTATACTGCTGAGCCAACTGGCCAGGGCCCTCTCACATTCTTTACTCCATGTATCTGTCTATATATTTTGAAAAGTATAGCCAACACACCACCTCCAGCAAATGATCATTTTCAGAAGATGAATTTAAAGCTACATGTAAAAAAAAATAATAGCAAATAGGAAGCAAAATCCAAATTCTTAATCTTAACTGTAAATCAAAGTCATACTTTTTAAACTGTTTTGCTTGCTTTTTTTTTTTTTTAAGGTGAGGAGGGGAGATAGTGAGGCAGACTCCCTGACCGGGATCCACCCAGCAACCCCATCTGTGGCCATTGCTTAAGTTTTGAGCTATCTTTAGTGCCTGAGGCTGATGCACTCCTACTGGGCTAACCTCGGCACCTAGGGCCACACTTGAACTAATAGAGCCACTGGATGAGGGAGGAGAAGAGGAAGAGTAGGGGAAGAGGGAGGGGCTGAAAAGCAGACGGTCACTTCTCTAGTGTGCCCTGACCAGGAATCAAACCCATATGCCAGGCCAATGCTCTATCCACTGAGCCACTGGCCAGGGATGCTATTTTTAAATATAAATCTAGAAAATAAAACTTAGAATTTGTAAAACACACAGTGTACACACACATACACACAGCTTCTGCTTTTCTACATATGCCAATTGTCAGTAAATAAAATCTAAAACCTAATAAAAACCTTTAAACAGATGTTTAGATTAAAGAAACCTGTGTCTGCAGGCAAAGCTATTTAGATTCTGGGCACTTGACTTGGACTTAGGCTGCTGCAACATTAATCTGACAAGGAATTCATCCTAGCCCATGTAACAATTTAAATTGTCTTTAAAGTGCCAGCACTTACACATTTCTAGATCATATAGTGGGAATTCACGAGGGGGTGTCTGTCAAAGAAATTAAAGCCCTGACGTGGTAAAGTTGCTCCTAATAATGAAGCTGTCTTAAGGAAGGAGGGGCCAGAGGGTAGAAGGGCATTTCTTGACTAAATCTGAGTTAGGAAGGTAATGAATTAAATGGGGAAAAACAGAAATTTTCATTCAAAGGAATATAAAGTAATCAGTAATAAAGGGAAAAGGGAACTATTTCCACACTGCTTTAGAAAACAATAAAAAACATAAAATTTACGAATAAAGCTGTCCTTTTTATATCTAAGGAAATGAAAATACAGCTATCAGATCTTCAGTCTTCTCCCCTCCAGGCTCATAGAGAAGTGAAAATCCCAACATTAAAGCCTTAGAGCCTCCGCCTTCTCGCAGCGCACTGCCAGGACTCCCAGCACGCTGGCTCACCAGAGCCAGGCTGCGCTCTTCTTGTGCTGCACCTCCTCAGCGCCTTCCTTTCCGTGTTTTAACTGCAGCTCCAGCTCTCCTATTCTTCCCTGCAAAAAACACAGCATATATCAGCATGCAAACTCTATGGCCAAAATTATCTTAAAATTTCTTTGGAAAACATAACAGATGTGTCTTTTCCCAATTCACCTTAAGTGTTCCTGATAGGTTATTAAATTATGAATGAGGAGTGTGAGAGAGATCATTACACTGCTGCTCCAGAACTTCCACATTCATCAAATAAGTGTGTCCTGGAGTTGTATGTTTGGCAAATTTAGTGCAGAGCACTTCATTTTGGGATGTCTATTAAAAGCAGAGTTTAATTTCATAGGGACCATTCAAAATAATCTTCTACACAGTGATGATTAGCATGTGTCAACAGCTAATAATTTTAACTGACACAATCCCGAGACGGGGGTCTGGGTACCAGTATCATAACAGAATGGTACAATATGAGCAGGATGGTATATAATGTTTAAGATTCAGGTAAAACTTAACAAAGTTATTCTCAAATAGCTGTACATTGCATTACTATTTTTTAAAAGATTTTATTTATTCATTTTAGAGAGGAGAGAGGGGGGGAAAAAGGGGAGGAGCAGGAAACATCAACTCCCATATGTGCCTTGACCAGGCAAGCCCAGGGTTTCGAACTGGTGACCTCAGCATTCCAGGTCAATGCTTTATCTACTGTGCCACCACAGGTCAGGCTCTATTTCTTGAGTGAACATAAAAAATAGATATTATAATTCTCAACCACTACCATGTTATAAAAATATAGCTAATATCATCCCTTTAAAATTAAGACCTTCAGGTCTGGCTTTAGCTTAGTGGTTCCTTCGAGTCAAGTTCACTTGCTAAAACCAAGACCTTCAAATATTTATTATCTTTGTTTTTATACTCAGAATTGTTTTGATCAGATGCTTTCCCCTCTACTCCATCACCAGTTACATTATTTAAAAGTAATTAAAATATGGTTTATTGATGAACTCTAAAGTGGACAAGAACTTAGATTGCATACTGTATCATTGGGTAATACCAAACCATCAAACCATTTTCAGAAGTGGTTGTGCAGCTTACATTCTCACTAGCAGTAAGTAAAAGTTCTAGCTACTTCATATCCTCACCAACATTTAGAATCGTCAGGCTTCTTCATTTTTCCATTCTTGCAGGTATGAAATGATGTTCATTATGGTTTCCATTTTTATATTTCACTGTTTACTAATGAGGTTACACATCCTTTCATGTTTGACTATTTGGGTATCCTATTCCACCCACTGTTCTATTGGTTGTCTTCCTTTTATTGACTATAGAGTTCTCAGGTGTATTTTGCAGCAGGAAAGTGTATGTCTCTATATACATGCTAGAGAGGGAAGCTATATGGCTTGAGGAGTTAGGAATGTGAGCTCCGGAAGCAGACTCTGATGCCATTTCCACTAACTTGAAGTATAAATTTAGGCAAGTTACTTCACTTCTCTAAACTTCAGTTTCCTCATTTGTAAAATGTAGCCAACAAATAGCTTACAGTAATAGAGCATCACGTTAAATAATGTGGAAAACTGTTTAGTTAATAGAGTGCCTGATAACTAATAATAGCTATTATTACCAGATTCGGTGTCAAAAAACTCAAAAAACCAACCTCCCCTTACAATGTTCTTACAAAACATTCTTTCATGAATATAGCAAAATCCTTTGTAAAATAATTCATATTTTCTCATCTATCTACTCTCAGAGAATAAAAGGTTCCCCCAAATATCCAGACTATACAGTTGAATGTCCTTATGTTTCTCTCAAACACAATTACTAGCCTGTGAGCTCACTGAAAGCAAGGACTGTTTCCTCAGGCTGAGGAGTCCTTGGGCAGAGCACACCGGCAGCATGCAGAGCCCTGCGGTGCACCAGCTCAGGGACTCGGAGATTTGATGGGTGTTCTAGTCACGTCCTGCACAGTTTCCATTTCCTTCAATCATACCCATCTCCCTGTGTACAGAGATAGCATTCTGACCCTTTCATTCTCTCTTCTTTCTCTTAGAGACATTGACATTAACATTTAATGTTGATACTGGCCTCCTAGGAGGGTAGGCAAAATAGAAAATAATTTTTTTTTGCCTGTCTTTGTTATGCTTCTTAAATTATGGCTCTTTCTTCCTAAAATACTTATTTTCCATAATGCTTTAAAAATATTTTTTAAAAAAACAAGAAATAGGAAATTTAAAGGTTAAAATCTATTTAGAAATCAACAAAACACAAAAAAACCTAGTATACAGGCAGCCTCTTGAGACAGTCTATTTTTCTAATCTCTTCTATAGCTATCAACTAATACCAACCATTCTATTGTGACCAGGTAACTTTCTTTGTTTCCTTCTCAGGGCCTCTGTTCCCCTCAATCCCTCGTCTGGGATGTCTCTGGTCCCTTCCACCCAGACCCTGTTAGACAATTTCTGAAGATGTCCTTTGCCTTCTGATAACAGAGACTTAGTGATATTCAACTCAGTCACCTCTGCTGCTGGTTAGCAGCTGCGGTTAAGGCTAATAACAGTCACGGGGACAGAAAAGGCTGAAATAATCACTTGAATTGAGAGTTTTGGATTGCCTGGAGATTCCAATCACTAATCTATTGATCCCTCTTAATTTTTTAAAAAAATTTCCAGTCTATGTAACCAAGAGCTTGCCAATTATAGTGTGCAATTTCACCTAGCTTCAACTTAGACATTAAAGAACAAACAACCCTTACAAACAGTCAGAGAGTAATTTACTAGGGGTTACAGTTCCTGACCTAGTTTTGATTTCAGATTATTTTACAGCTAGCTGACTGACTCAGGAAACAAGTATTTTCAGTCAACCTGCTTTAATTCCTCTCTACTGTTTGAGGTCATATTCAAAAATCTCTAAGGGCTCTTTATACCGAAGATGGAGACCTTAACTTTCTAGGCATCCCAAGAGGCAGCAAGGTAAAGAAGGTGATAAATTAATTGCTCTTTATCAAAGTGTACTCTGAATTGTAAATCAACTTATATCTTATTTTTTCATCTTAGTGACAAAAAAATCCAAATTTCTCCCCATGTCAACCATTTTGATATGCTTATAATTCCAAATCTCACATTTTGTGGAAAAATTAGGGCTGGAAGCAGACATCTAAGCAAAAGCCACTTGTAGTGTTCATATCTCAACCTGTAGAAAAGAATGCAGAATGTATCTTTTAGCATGTCTCCTAAGCTTAACTGAATAAAATGTGGCTCCTCTGAATGGTCCTCTAGTTTAGTGCAACAAAATATGCCTGGAACTAGCTGGGAAGTAATGTAACTCCTGTACAGAAATATCCTCCAGGACAGAGATTCTTGGACAGGAGTCTGGCAGTTGCTTGTGGGAACATGCTGTGAAAACATGCAGAGTTAGGATAACAATGAGAGACAGTGAGGCCCCCTAGGGCAAAAGTCCTGAGCAGATGAGAGTCCAGGGGCCTCTCTGACCCCACACTGGAAACAGTACATGCTAGAAACAGCAAAAGAGCAGGATAAGATTTAGCAACAGAAAATGTTTAGGCTCTCAAAACAGAGATTAGGAATCAGTATGTTTCTTGCCCTTTACTTCACCCCCTGCAAAATTTTTCTGCCTGCTTCCTTGAGTTACTTGTACTGGCTAATAAATATCTGAGTAAGACTGGGGAAGGGGCTTCAGTCCTTCGATCTGCTGACCAGGACTGTTGCCTCCCCTCAGCTCCTAGGTACATTTCATCTGATCCCTGAGTAGTCATTGTTGTTGCAACAAGTGGTGCTTTGTGTGAGGAACAAAAACCAAACAACAGGTTTGATCCTCTGAGTAGTCATTGTCTCTGTGACAGTTGCTCTAATTCTTGTAAGATAATATAGATTCTATTTAAGTGTGTGGAGTCATTTACAAAACTTACTGAACAGTTAAAATGTACTGGTATACCTTCAAGTCATAATGACAGCCATTGTTCTTTCAGATAACAGTGAATATCTTATTAGAATCAATACTTTTAGGCTTTTATCATCGATTCTCGTTGAGAGTAGATTTATTCAGTATCCAAAGTAAAGACATTTAAAATGATAAATAAACAAGATGCAAACTATCACAACAGTAGAAAAGCAGAGTACTTGACCTGCATTAATAAAATACTCAGCTGGTGCCTGACCAGGCGGTGGCGCAGTAGATAGAGCGTCGAACTGGGATGCGGAGGACCCAGGTTCGAAACCCTGAGGTCGCCAGCTTGAGCACGGGCTCATCTGGTTTGAGCAAAAGCTCACCAGCTTGGACCCAAGGTCGCTGGCTTGAACAAGGGGTTACTCCGTCTGCTGAAGGCCCGCGGTCAAGGCACATATGAGAAAGCAATCAATGAACAACTAAGGTGTCGCAATAAAAAACTGATGATTGATGCTTCTCATGTCTCTCTGTTCCTGTCTGTCTGTCCCTATCTGACTCTCTCTCTGTCTCTGAAAAGAAAAAAACAAAACACCTCAGCAGGCTTTTCAAAAGTAGACCTGTCCTTTATAATCTTAAAGCAATTTGCTTTATTTGTTGTTATAACTAATGTTCAATATTATGTGTTAGGGAGAATGCATGATGCAGTGGGGAAGGCTGAGGTTCTGGAGTAAAAAAATTCCAGGTAGTTTCTAGTTCATTTACTGACTATTGAGTTTGCACCATTTGCTTTGCTTTCCTGGCTAACCATTTCCTCATTTGTAATCCCATTACATGTGGAATTTACAACACCCACTTCAAAGGGTTTCTGTAAAGATGAATTGAAATCATATATGGTAAGTATTGGATACTCAGTAGTTATTCAATAAATGGTAGCTCTTACTATAAAAATAACCATGGAGGTTATTTTTTTAAAATCAATTGCAAGTCATCTGCATGAGTTATACCATATCCCAGTCCAATTTAGCTTTCCTTATGCTTAGTGCTAAATTCAATTCTCAGTTTATTCTGCAGGAGGAGTTTTTCTTGCTTTCTCCAGGCCCTGTAGTACTTTGTACATCCTCTACTAAAGCATCAGGCATTTTGTACTGGAATTGCTAATGGACATGTTAGTCTCTCACACTGGACTATATTCCATACACCCAGGACAGGGCCTGGCCAATAAAAAGTACTCCATAAATGTTTGATAAAGGAAAACACTGCAAAATGACATAGGGAAAAAGAAATGTGAGGAAAAGTACATACTCTGACTTGTAATTTTACTCATTTTGAATAAAAATTATAATTGGCTAAAATGGCTAAGGGTGTATATGAGTAATACATCCATTCACTCATGCATCTATTCAAAGCTGAGGGCCTAGATGTCGCTGAGGACAAAAAAATGGGTAAGATGAGCAAAGGGAAAAAATCATCCCAAGGGAGCATCTTTAAAATGTGGATTCCAGTGTGGTTTGGAGAACCATCCAAAACGCTGGTGCTCAGAGTACGGTTGATAGAAGGAGTTACAACTACCTGGAAGGTTGGTAAACATGGAGATTCCAGGTCTGCAGCTCAGTTCTACTGAATAGGAATCTCTGAAGATGGATCAGTACTTTGTCAATTCTAGACTCAATATAATATGTTGCAACATGGTTTTAATTTGAGAACACCAATGCTCATTCCTCACACCCTGCCTTTCCCTACATGCACATACTCTCCACCATCTTTTAGGACAACTGATACCTTTAACCATAACATCTGACACACTACGCAAATATGATTCTGGGCCATATATTACTTAAGTACCATCAGATTTTTTTCTACATATCATCCTTAAAAATAAATGTGAAGCTAGGACAAAGAACTGTTAGTCGTTTTCTTATATTGTTAACTGTCCATATATTCCCAAACAGATTAAAAATTATTTCTGATTTAAAAAAATTACAAACTATAATATTATTGGATTAAAGGAAGTCAAATTGGGTATAACTCATTTATTTAGTGAGCACCTACTAGGTCTTAGACACTATGTCAGATTCTAGAGACAACAGAAAACAGGTCCCAGTTCTAAGGAGCCGAGACAGCAGGAGGTAGGCCCCAAGCAAATAACTAAGGTGATAAAAGCTTCAAAAGGAGAAGCATGGATTATAAGGAAGTGCATAAGAGCAGCATACAATCCACTGGAGCGATGGGCAGCGGGGGCGGTGGGGACACCGGTCCCTTCCCAGATAGATTTATCTAACAACCAAGTAGAAATTAGTTGGGAAAAGAGGGAATAGCAGTACCTGCACCAGAAGGAATGTGTGTAAATGTCAAGAGGTTAGGAGCAACATGACGAGTGTGGAAAACAGGGCTGAAACACGACATTTAGAGGAAGGATAATGAGATAAGGCTGGAGGGTGCATGCAAGTCCAGTTCGAGGAGGCAAGGGCAGACATGGAGCTCCGCTTGGAATGTGCTCAAGTGGAGGTGCCATGGGACATCCAAGGGGGATATTGTGGGACATCTGGGAGGTGTTCCGAAGGCAGCAATATGTATGAGAACAGCGCTCAAGAGGGAGCTCTGGGTTGGACACAGGTTGGGAGGAGTCAACATTTAAAATGTAAGTGTATTAAATATATTCAGCCTTACATTCTCTCATCAGCAAATACAACAATTGTACTTTTGATAGCGCTATTTTCCCAACTGCCATTATATTCAATACATATTTTCAGTAAAATTTGAGATAAGGAGACACTCCCCTGAAGCAAACCATCCTATGGTACCGTTACCTGTAAAATGGCATGATAAGCTCGACTCATATACGTCAGCCAGGCCTGTGGGAGGAAGATGGCCCGGTGCCACTCTGACAGCTGAATGTGAACCTATGGGAAAGAGGCCACAGCAGTCAGTCCACACAGTGTTAACACAGAGGAAAATTAAACTGTGTAATCAGTTCTTTCCTTCCCCTTCTTTAAATGGTTTATGTTCTAAAACAAACCAAATCAGTCTAAGATCAGAACCACAAATAACGTCTTTTGGATATTTTCAAAGGAGAAGAGCTTAGAGTCCCGTAAAGACAAAATAAAATAAGCCTGAAATTTTCTAAATTAAAGCAAAAGAATCCTACAATAATAACAAGTTAAGATGTATATGTAATACAAATATGTCCCTGAAAATTAGGGGGGAACTCTGTAAAGCCTCTTGCCAATGTCAGGAAACAAGGTATTGTCTAACAAATCCCCCTAGTAATTTTAAATAAAAATAAATATTGCTCACATCTTGGATTTCCACTCTGACAATTTCTAAAGTAATAAACTTAAATTGCCAACAGAAATATCATGTTGTGTAGAAATCATGATGGTAAGAGCATGCAAATGAGTACCACACTCAGCAATTGTGCACACCGCTAGATAAGTGCCCTTTAATCAGTGTGGGTAAACAAGCGAAAAATGAAATATACCAACACTGAAACCCTGTTTCTGAAGCGAGGCCCAGACACAACATCTGGTTTTCATAGTCATTTCTGTTTCTACCTATTAGTACACTGCTATCTTGAAACAAATCTTCCCAAGGTCTGCTTCTGTTAAAAGATAGATCACTCCAGAAAAACAGTCACAGTGCATCACATTTCACATTTCCTGTAACTCATCTCATTAAAATCAAACAACTAAAACTTTAGTCTGTCTCACAGACAGAAAAACAACAAGAAACAAACAAAAGTCCTCACAAATTTCTATATAATTATCCCAGAATCATGATGACTAGAGTGTTTAAGGAGATTTTATTGTATTATAAGATTTTTTTTTTTTTTGAAAAGAGAACAGCATCTCTGAAGGGAGTTGGTTCCCATGGCCTCTGCTATTTTCTTTAATTCTAGTCTTAGTGTGGGCCTACTACACACAAGGTATTATGAGAAAATATAAAGCATATCAGCTGATCTGTGTCTGCAGAGAGTTTGCAGAACTGTGAGAATCAGAAATAGGCACAAATAGGTTCCAAGACAAAATTATGAAGAATCTATGGGAATAAAGAGAGCAAGGAGATTAATTTGTCTGCTACCTGCCACCTATCATTCCACGGCCACGTTTAAAGAATTAGATGTGCAAACAGCATGAAAAAGGTATTAGAACCATGAAATGAATTGTTTAAAAAAATGATAAAGGCAGGTTTCTTCTTTTTCTGATTAGATTCTCTCTCTGTTGGGTAGGGTAGGGAGAGCCTTGTCGATATATTACCAACACGCTTGAAGAAATAGACCCGCCAATTCCTGCTAGTTCTCTTGCCTTTCAGAAAGCAGACTACAACTGAGGCCACATTTCAAGCTGGGAGGCATTAATCAGTGTCTTGTCCTCTGTTTTCAAGATGCAAGGAATTTTCTTAACTTTTTTCCTATCAATTCTGTTCCCTTTTCACAAACTATATTAACTATCTTGAAGCCTTACTTTGAGGTCTGGGTTTAACAGAAAGAACACTCAAATACCATAACCAAAACTTTTATCTCTTACTTCAGAACCTCAAAATATTAAAAAAATTTCCTGCCAAGTAATTTATGGACATCATTACCAGTGCACCACTGAGACGATCCAGAGTCTCAGCAAACTAGCAGTAAGAACACTGAGTGTTTTTGGAAAGACAATTATCTCAACTGGTTCTTAAAGCTGAGTTTAAAAAAAAAAAGCATTATGGAAAAAAAGATAAAGGAAAATGAGCAAATCAAATGTTGAGCTTTTAAGAACAAAGACATTCATGCCAGGAAACCTATTTAAAATAAAGTTATAAACAGAAGGTTAAAGTGAATCCTGCTGCTTCTTCAACCACAGCTGAAGGCGGGCGCAGTGAGACGCTTGAGCCTAGACAGCAGCCTGCAGTCCTTATGCTGTATGAGATTATACCCAGTCTTAGTGTTCTATGGAGGTAGCTGTGAATAAGTCTTTTTCAAGATGCATTCTCTTGCTCTTTCTCTAACTGAAGAGAGACTCAGGGAAACAGCTTGAAGACAGTCATCACCTACACTCCAGTTGTGTTACAGGCAAAAGAGGAAGTTATTCCGAATCAATATATAGCTACCTATAAAGGTTAATGTTGCTAGGCTGAAAAATACAATTAGCTCTCTTTTTTTAATGTTTTTTTTTTTTTTTTTTTTTTTTTTTACAGAGACAGAGAGAGAATCAAAGAGAAGGATAGATAGGGACAGACAGACAGGAACAGAG
This sequence comes from Saccopteryx bilineata, assembly GCF_036850765.1. Classification (NCBI taxonomy): domain Eukaryota; kingdom Metazoa; phylum Chordata; class Mammalia; order Chiroptera; family Emballonuridae; genus Saccopteryx; species Saccopteryx bilineata. The sequence goes on along the minus strand of NC_089491.1, from coordinate 82,463,268 downwards.
AGAGAGATGAGAAGAATCAATCATCAGTTTTTCGTTGCGACACCTTAGTTGTTCATTGATTGCTTTCTCGTATGTGCCTTGACCATGGGCCTTCAGCAGACCGAGTGACCCCTTGCTCGAGCCAGCAACCTTGGGTCCAAGCTGGTGAGCTTTTGCTCAAACCAGATGAGCCTGCGCTCAAGCTGGTGACCTCAGGGTCTCGAACCTGGGTCCTCTGCATCTCCGTCCGACGCTCTATCCACTGCACCACCGCCCGGTCAGGCTCAATTAGCATTTTTAAAGTATGAAAATTATGTATAATTTACTATACTTCTTTTTTTTTTTTTTAATTTATTTATTCATTTTAGAGAGGAGAGGGAGAGACAGAGAGGAGAGACAGAGAGAGAGAAGGGGGGGAGGAGCTGGAAGCATCAACTCCCATATGTGCCTTGACCAGGCAAGCCCAGGGTTTCAAACTGGCGACCTCAGCATTTCCAGGTTGACACTTTATCCACTGCGCCACCACAGGTCAGGCAAATTTACTATACTTCTGAGAAGCCGTTGAAGGAAACACAAGCAACAAAATAATTCCAAATCATAAAGTTGCAACTTTGTTATTCAGGAAATGATAAAGCTAGGTTCTCAACTACTGTGTGCCAAGTATTAAGGAATATGTAAAGTTTACTTTTTCTATAACTAACTATATATACCCTTGTAATGACAGGTGTCTGGTAGACTGCTGAGATGAGCAAGTCCTATGATTTAGAGAAGAAAAAGCCTATCAATGTGTATGAGGTAGTAAGTATAATGAAATACTTTGCATATGCCTAAAAAAAGACCACATGAGGGAAACAGTATCAGGAGGAGAAGAATGCTCATGAGGCAAGAGTAGGGATAGGAGTGGGTTACAGGGTTAAATAGGGTGCTCAGGATAGATCTCATTGAGAAGGTGAACTCTGAGTAAAAACTAGAAGGAGATGAATATTTAGAAGCCAAGAAACATGCTAGTAGAAATTTAAATGGTTATGGAAAAAAGTTTGGAGGTTCCTCAAAAAGTTAAGCACAGAATTACCATATGACCCAACAATCAAGATATATACCCAAGAGAAGTGAAAGCATGTATTCAAAGGAACACTTGTATATGAATGTTCAGAGCAACACTTCCAAAGTAGCCACAAGGTAGAAATAACTCAAAGGTTTACAAATGAACGAATGGATAAACAAAATATGGTATGTCCACAGTCCACAGTGGAATATTATTCAGCCAAAAAAAAAAAAAAAAAAAGGAATGAGGTACTGACACTTGCTACAGTGTAGTAGCAAACCTTGAAAACTATGCATAAGCAAACAAAGCCAGACACAGCAGGTCACCTGCATGATCCAATTTATATGAAATATCCAGAATAGCAAAATCCACAGAGACAGAAAGCAAATTAGTGGTTGCCAGGGGTGGAGACAAAGGAGGGAAGAGGTTAGAGAAAGAAGGCAAGGGAAATGGGGAGTGATTGCTTAATGGATACATGTCTCACGAGTGGGTGAGGGAAATATTTTAGACGGTGTATATTGTAAATGTACTAAATGCCATGAGATATATACACTTCAAAGTGGTTAGTTTTATGTTATGTGTATTTTAGTTTAATTAAAAGAAAAGGCAACAATCCTAAAGTGAGCACAGCACATGGCTGTTCCGTTTCAGAACAGAGAAGGCCAGTATCAACAGCACAGAGTGAGCACAGAGGGCGTAGGAAGAGAGAAGGCTGTTGAATTTACAGTGGGCCCAGAGAATTCAGCCTCTTCCAGGTCATTTTTCAGGACCTGCCTTTATTATTACTCAAGGGGAGTTATCATAACATTTTGAGAAGGAGGAGGACATGATCTGATTGATCTATACTTTAAAGAAATCTTGCTGACACTGTGATAACAGTAGAAAACAAAGGTCGAGGTGAGGAAACCTACTCAGAGGCTACTGTGACACCCTGGTAAGAGATAATGGTAGCTCAGTGCGTTGTATCAGCAGCTCTGTAGAATAATAGTCTTAAAATACTTTAGCTATGTAAATTTTTCCACCCCACCTAAAATGTTAAGGAGAATGCCAAGACATAAAATAGAAACAGAGAAGTAAAACTTGTCCAGATGAAGTCAGGGCAAAGGTTGGGGGCTTGGCATTCAGCCCTCTTGATCATCAGACCCTAGTCTGTGATGGTCCCTAGGACTCTTTAAAACAGTTTCACTAGAGCAGGGGTCTCAAACTCGTGGCCCGCGGGCCGCATGCGACCCGCCGAACAATTTTGTGCGGCCCTCAGACTAATCCACGAAGTTCAAAATATTTTGGATAAAATTAAGTAAGCCCGTGGATTAGTCTGCGGGCTGCACAAAATTGTTCGGCGGGCCGCGAGTTTGAGACCCCTGCACTAGAGGGACATGAAAGAAATCAGTGGTTATAAGTAGATGGGGAAGGGAAAAGGGCTACCAAGGAGCAAGGGGAATTTTTAGGGTGACAGACTATTCTTATCTTGATTGTGGTACTGGTTACACAAATGTGTGTACTCGTTAAAATTCATAGAACTATATACCAAAAGGTGAAAAACCTACTGGATGTAATTATGCCTCAATAAAAACAAAACCAAAAATACATAGTTTGAAAATCACTACTTTTAGAACATGTACTTCTTACCCACACACCTCCCACAACCTATTACACACTGTACACTTCTTCATCATCATTCAAAACCCACTCTTCCGCTTACCGTTCCTTTTCCTATCAAGAGTACCCATGAATTTCCCAGTCACACAAGTTTAAAACATCTCATTCATTTTGGACTTCTTTCTTTCCCCTAACTCAATGGTCAACTCTACCTCTGAAATGTTTATTATATTTGTCCCTATATTCTTCCTCATTGGTTTAGTCCTAATTTCTGCTCAGATCACTGAGGCCACTTAACTAATCCCTTAACAGGCTAAAATCTTTCTTCATTCTAATATACCCTACATGATGTAGCCACTATCATATTAACTCAGAATTTCTTTTCAAAGCCCTTGATAGTTCATTAAAGAATAAAGCTCAAACTTTTTAGTACCATGTTCAAAGTCTTTTAGACTCCAAAGCATCACATTTACTTTAAATAATTTGTTCTGATGTAAGAACTCTGCTGACCAAGATCCTCAACCTCTTTATCCACTTGATTTTCTGCTCTTCTCTTTCTTTTAACCTGTATTCTGGCAGAACTGGGCTAGACACCAATTACCATGCTTGCCCTATTTCTACAGGACCTCTGCACACACTGTCTCCTCTGCCTTGAATGCTGTTTTCCTCTCATCGCCACTTACTGAAATAATTTCTCCCACCTCTATACTTTCAGTACACAATAGGCCTCTCCTGTAACACTCAATAGATTCATCTTAGATTATTTGTGTATGACAATTAATCTCATACAATCCGATGGGCAGAGATCATGTCCTATTCATCCTGGAATCCCGCTCATAGTAGCCATAACAGTGTCTCGCACATAAGTGTTCAATTAAGTACCTGCTGAGTTTAACCAAACTAAATGTATAGTATTTGCTTTAAGACAAAATTTTGTCATGTGAAAACCATACTATTATAAACAAGTGATCATAAAACATTGTGAAGTACAACTTTCAATCATGTTAGAAGCACAATTTTAGAAAACTTTTATTTTTAGTAGAAACAGCTAAACTTAAACACAAGTTGTTGACAATATGGTTATTTGAAATTTTATTAAAGCATTTCCAAAATGTTTTGGCCAGGAAATATTTAATTCCAGATAAAAACACAGCGAGTGACAAGGCAAAACTTTAAAGCAGGTATTATAAATCTCATAGTTTGAAATTTCTTAACTAAACTTTTATTTGTATCATAGAGGTTCTAATTAAGTATATCTGAAATACAAGTCAACAAAAATACTTTGCTTAGAAACACAATGTAGGGAACTGTTGAAAAGTGAAACAAAAAAATAGATCTTGTCTCCTCACTGATAAATGTTTATTAGAAGGGACTGCATGGTCACCTAATTAGTTAATTTACTGTTCAGAATACACTGCCCAGAAATTTGGTATTATTTTCTGCTTCTGGGTGATCTTAAGAAATAAGATTATTTATTTATAAGAAAATACCATTTTAACAGCCCTTTATTAAATACTATAAGTAAGACAAGCTTTGGTGAACATGTTTGATTGTCAAACTAAAACGGGATAAGGTGGGGCAGCATCTAAAACTGAAAGGTAAACTACGTGTTTGCTATTGAGTTAAACCCCCAATCTCACAAAACAAGGCATTTCCCCTGCTCCCTAGATGTGTGTATTATCAAAATAAGAAAGGTATTTAACTATACAGACGCATGAACACTGAGCCACTACACTGGCTCCGTGACAAATACACAATCTTCCCACATTTCCAGAAGAAAAATCATTTGTATTTAATGTTAGAGACCCCAAAAGCCATTCAATGTCTGTTTGTTTATATATAAAAAATAATAAGCTTCATTTTTATGTCAATAGTAATCTTGTTTTCCCAAGATAATGTTTTGCTGTTCCTGTCCCCTGACAAATAGTGACTGGAAGGCAAGAAGGGAGGTCTTGTAGAGGACACATTTTTGAAGTAAAATACACCCATCTCTTTGTAGGTGCTTTCTGGACATTTAAAACTCTTTTTCTCTCCTTCACCCCTTCCTCCCTCATTCATTTTCTCTATCCTTTTTAGTTTATCTTTCTCTTCCATCTCTCCCCACCCCCCTTCCCCATCAGGGTAACACCAACTCAAAGCTGACAATTCAATCACATCTCAAGCAACCGTTTACTCTGTTATTTAATAGGAAGGGGGAAAACCCAGTTACCATAACAACTCACATCACATGGTAATTATGGAGTCTCTAATATACAGCAAACCATACTCTTCGCAGTGTTTTCTAAGGGGAATGTATAATAAGCACAGATACTACTCTTCCCAATTATTATACAGAATTTTCATCTAATTGCTTTATATTGCATGAATAACTATCCTACTCCATGTTCTTCATAAGAGATATAAGGGTTTTTAAATAAGAAACTGAAAGAAAAAGACAAACTACCTATATTTCAAATAATGGGTTATATATCATATTGATTTGGGCATTTAGGAAAAAAAAATTAAAGGAGGCAGAAAAAACAATTTATATGGTAAAAATAATCACATGTTGATCAATTAAATAGAGAATTTAGAAACAAAATTTTAATTCAGAATAGTGCTACCAATAGTTTCAAATAAGCTTTCTCTGAAATAAAAATAAGCAAAGAGCTCGTTGCCTAATGCTGAGGCAGAAACGTGGCAGCAACAGCAGCAACAGCAGCAGCAGCAGAATCAGGAAAATTTGCATATGCCCAAAGATAGAGGAAATAATGAGGCAAGACTGCCATTCTCATCCAGGGACAAACCGGCATCATTCAATTTAGGTGTGATTGTCATGTCAGAATTAGAAATGTCAATGGATGACAAGACAGGGAAGGAAACTGTCATTCACCTTCAACTTCCTCATCAACAGGTGCCATGTTAGTTTGGGGATGAGAAATAGTAGTTAAAAATCAGAGCAGAAGAGGACAGTCCCTTAAGCTTGGACAAGCCCTAGTAGATCTGAAATAATTCTGTTCTAAGAAGCAAAGAGAGAGAGGACACTTCGGTTTTAAAGAAATCTAAATAGGACAATGATTACAGTAGTGCCCCCTTATGTACAGTTTTACTTTTTGAGGTTTTAGTTACCACAGTCAACTGAAATGTAAAAATATTAAATGAAAAATTCTAGAAGTGATTCATAAGTTATTCATTTATTTTTATGGATTTCAGCAAGAGAGGAAAAGAAAGGCAGGGGCACTAAGCTGTTCCTATATGTGCCCTGATTGGGATCGAACTGGTAACCTCTGCACTTTCGGATGATGCTCTAACCAACCAAGCTATCCAGCCAGGGTGTAGAAATAATTCATAAGTTTTAAACTGAGCACCATTCTAAGCAGTGTGATGAAATCTCATGCCTCCCACTTCATCAGCCCAAGGATATAAATCATCTCTTTGTCTAGAGTCGCCTGTTAGTCACTGGGTAGCTGTCTCAGTTATTAGCCAAACTATTGCAGAAACACAGTGCTTGTGTTCAAGTATCCTTTATAATAGTCTAACGCTATGTCACAATGCCTATGTCATTTACCTCACTTCATCTCACTATGTAAAAACTGTATCAACTTATATCATTGCAAGAAGAAGCCAGGTGAATATATCACAAGATATTTAGAGAGAGAAAGAGAGACCACATTCATATAACTTTTATTAGAGTATACTGTTATAAGTTTTGTTTTATTATTATTGTTGTTAATCTCTTACTGTCCCTAATTTATAAATTAAACTGTATCATAGGTATGTATAGGAAAAAACATAGTATATACAGAGTTTAATACAATCTGTGATTTCAGGCATATCTCCCATTGATAAGGGGAGAATACTGTATGCAGAACTGCTCCTGGAATGTCAGGAGCATATAACATAATCAATAATTCAAATGCTATACAAATGTTCACCTGAAACCTATGTACTCTTATTGATCAATGTCACCCTGTTAAAGTTAATTTTCTAAATAAAATTTAAAAATTAAAAAAAATAAATAAATTGAGCATCAGTATAAAATTTAATATAAACATAGTGGGGAAGCACTAACTATTTTTAGATCTCCATTAATATTTTACAGTTAATTTATAGCTGCTATATAAGTTACATATATATTAAATAAATCTCTTCACTGTGATATTTTGTTGTGTTATTCATTTATACATTTTAATTTATAAACACTTGAATGAGTAACTGCCATAAAAAATTTTGAAACAACAAAAACACACATTTCTCAAGTAGTTTCCAGCTTCCCACTTCCCTCAGGCACTGGAATAATTTGCAATGATCAGATTTCATGCAAATCATGTAATGGCATAACATAGTTTTATTTTAAAAAGGTAGCCTAAAAGTAAAATAAACACTAAAACCAAAGGCTCTTTTTTTACTTAAACATTTTTATTTACTGCTAATTCATTACATTCACAAAATATAAACATAGGTGCCTTACATACTTGCAAAAGGTTAGTATTAATAGGCAAGATATTTTCTTTAAATAATAAGTTGGTATTTATTTTTTACAATGGAAGTTAAACACTGGTGAGATAAACCAAATTCCTAGATACTGCTCCCAAATATTAGGCTGGGCAGTAGGGGAAACAGGACAATTTCTCTCAGAAATATGTCAAAATATTTTCTTTTTCAATTGGCTCAGCTATTTTGGTTGACTTTAAAAGCAACTTAATGATGATAAAGAGAAAAATTACTTCCAAGTATACACTAAATTGTATGAGCATAAAGTAAGGAAGAAAATCCCAAAATAAACGAGGAAGAAGAACCTGTAGGTATGGGAAGGAACCTACCTCGTGCACTAGAGCAAGTGAGGTCTGCTTGAAACTTCGCCCTCTACTGGCCATCAGTCGATTCAAAGGTTTGCCATCTTTACTCTGATACATTGAAATATCATAACAAAATAACATACCACCTTTAAAAAAAAATAAAAGACATTTCTTGTGAAAAAACTACATTAATTAGATTCTCAGTAATCAATCTTCAATTATTCTGGATAGAGATATTTAGAAATTACAAGAATTTTCTAAGCAAATTATAATTGGCCATAAGTGTCTAAGGAAAGAAAAAATAAAATAAAAGTTACTATATTTAAACCATCACTTATTTACAAGCTACAGTCACTTGTAAATAAATGGATACATTTACAGTTCATGACTTACTTAAATTTTATGAACTGTTACTTTAGAAATTCTCTTGCACTTTTAAAAAATTTTAATTCAATTAAAGAGTAATGTTTGCACATACCAATCTTTGTGAACTCCTGATCACAAGGGTCCCCTTAGTTTATACCTACAAGTGGACAAGTTTTCCCTCACACCTGCACTCATGTCCACTCATTCTCCCTTTTTTCCTCCCTCCTCCTCTAACCCTTCTCTTCCCAGTCCTTCCCACTCTGGTCAAATAAGTTCTCATACTGCACTCCCAGGTCCAGCTGGGCCCCCGTATTAATGAAAGAAGAGCAAGGGCAGGCAGCCAACTGTTACAGTGAGTTGGGTATGGTATACATAGAGAAAAGTACATGTATCATAGCATACAAAGCTCAATGAATCTTCACAAACTGAGCAAACATGTGTAACCACCACCCAGAAAATATTATTAAACATCCTAAAAGTCTTTCCTCGTGTTTCCTTCCTTTTCTCATATCTCCTTCTAGTCACACACACCCCTATCCTAGAAGGTTACTAGTTGCAACCGTCTAGTAATCACTTTGCCTAATTTGGCACTCTATATAAATGGAATTAGACTGTAAAACGACTTTTCTTTAAAATACAATCTGGTTTCACCTGAGCAGGCAGTGGCACAGTGAACAGAGAGAGCATCAGCCTGGGATGCTGAGGACCTAGGTTTAAACCCCTAGGTCGCCGGCTTGAGCACAGACTCATCTGGCTTGAGTGTGGGATCATAGACATGATTCCATAGTCACTGGCTTTAGGTCCAAAGTCATTGGCTTGAGTCCCAAGGTTGCTGGCTTGAGTCCAAAGGTTTCTGGCTTGAGCAACAGGTTACTGCTGGTGCCCATGGTCAAGGTACATATGAGAAAGCAATCAATGAGCAACTATGGTGCCACAACTATCAGTTGATGCTTCTCATCTTTCTTCCTGTCTGTTCCTCATTCTCTCTCTCTCTCTTGCTCTCTCTTACTATCTTGCCAAAAAAAAAAAAAAAAAAAAGGTTAAAAACAACCTGGCTTTTTTTTACTCAATATAATCATTGCAAAAATCATTTATATTGTTATTGGCAATGTACATTCATTCTCATTGGTAAAGAATATTTCATCATGTGAACATACCACTATTTATCCATTTTACTGTCATCAGGCATTTAGATAGCTTCCCAGTTCAGGGCTGCTCAAATAATGCTGCTATGAGCATTATAGTACATGTCTTCTAGTGACTTCGGTTTGCTTTATCTCTAACAATGAAATAGCTGGGTAAGAGAGTATAAATTCATTCAGTACCAGTTTTTTAAAGTGATTGTACTATAATACATTCTAGCAGCAGTTCTGGTTGCTCCACATATTTACCAAAGATACAAAAATATTACTTTGTATCTTCCATCTTTTTTTTTCATTTTAGCCAGGTTGTTAAGTATGTAGTAGTATCTAATTGAGGTTTTAATTTGCATTTTCTCTGATGACTTAACTTGATCATCTAGGTATATGTTCATTAGACATTTGAATACTCTTATTTTGAAGAGTATGTTCAATTTTTTTTTCCTGTTTTCTGGTTATCATTTTCTTGTTGATTTGCAAAAATTCATTATATATTCTAGATATGAGTTCATCATACATATGTATTATACCTTCTTGCATCCTATGGCTTGTCTTTTCACTGTCTTCAAGATCTATTTTAAGCCTAACCAGGTGGTGGCGCAGTGGATAGAGCATCAGACTGGGATGCGGAAGACCCAGGTTCGAGACCCCGAAGTCACCAGCTTGAGCACGGGCTCATCCGATTTGAGCAAAAAAAATTCACCAGCTTGGACCCAAGGTCGCTGGCTCAAGCAAGGGGTTACTTGGTCTACTGAAGGCCCATGGTCAAGGCACATATGAGAAAGCAATCAATGAACAACCAAGGTGTTGCAATGCGCAACAAAAAACTAATGATTGATGCTTCTCATCTCTCCGTTCCTGTCTGTCTGTCCCTATCTATCCCTCTCTCTGACTCTCTCTCTGTCTCTGTAAAAAAAAAAAAAAAAAAAAAAAAAATCTATTTTAACATGTGTTCTTAACTTTAATATAGTTTGCCATTATTTTTATAACTGGAGCTTTTAATTATAGAATCATTTGTTTAAAATATCATCCCTTTTCTCCACAGTGCTGCACTGTCACCCTTGTAATGCATCTGGTGACCTTGCATATGAGTCTGCTTCTGAAAATTCTTTTTTTTTTTTTTTTTTACTTTTTATTTTAGAAGAGGGTATTTTTTTATTTATTCATTTTAGAGAGGAGAGGGAGAGACAGAGAGAGAGAGAGAGAGAGAGAGAGAGAGAGGAGAGACAGAGAGAGAGAAGGGGGGAGGAGCTGGAAGCATCAACTCCCATATGTGCCTTGACCAGGCAAGCCCAGGGTTTTGAACCGGCGACCTCAGTATTTCCAGGTCGACGCTTTATCCACTGCGCCACCACAAGTCGGGCTGCTTTTGAAACTTCTTATTCTTCCATTGGCTGGTTTGTCTATCCTTGCACAAACTCCACACTGTCCATCACAGTCTATGTCTGGTTCAATCCTGTTCCCAGGGTATGCTTCCCCAAGATTTTCAACTGCAGTCTAATTGGACTCTTCTATATATATTAGTTATGAGAGATTCAGATATGTCCTCAGAGGTTTTCAGCTTATCTTTTTAACTCTCCCATCCTTAAAGTTTCAAATTTTGGCAAATATCTGGTGAGAGAAACAGGCTGTGTGTTTGAGGTTCCTGAAGACTCCCATTTTGTCATTCAGGTACCATATAAATGTCAAGATCTCTATTAGTTTCTCTGCCTTCTGTACCAGCCCCTTGTTAAGGTCACGCTTAAATTTCAGCCTGTAGCTCAGGCCAGAATCAATAAATGCACCCAGTGAAAAGAGCTCTGGAAATTCGGTGTCAATTCACTTCTCACATGCTTTGTTTTCAGACCCATTCTCCTTGCCTGTCTTTGTTTCCTAAGCACAGAATGACAGATTTCACTTTGCCTTTCAGAAGGATCAGCCTCGTTCTTTAACCTTCAGTGCATATGATAATCCAGAAAATATCTTATGTGAAAAAATCTACAATTTGTCTCCTATATTAGTCAGAATCTTCAGAGAAACAGAATGAGTAAGAGATATAGATCTGCAAGCTGGAGAATCAGGAAAGCCAGAGATACAATTCACTCTGGGTCTAAAAGCCTGAGAACCGAAAGTGCCGATGTCCAAGGGCAAGAGAAGATGGGTGTAGCCATTCAAGCAAAGAGAGCAAATACACCCGGCCTTTGTTTTTCTGTTCTGTTCAGGCCCTCAGCAGATTGGATGATACCCAAACACACTGGGGAGGGTGATCTTCTTTACTCAGTATACTGATTCAAATACTAACCTCCTCTGAACACACACTCATATATTTATACATATCCCAAAATAATGTTTGAGCAGCTCTCTGACCATCTCTTAGCTCAATTAAGTTGACATATAAAATTAGTCATCATATCACTCTCTCCAATGGAAACACTAAAAGCACCACTGGTTGCTTCCTGGCCAACCCCCAATCTTAGCCCACAACCAAAATCAGTGGATATTCCTCATGGGGAGTGGAACTGTTCTAAAATGGTCTTCTATCCTGGAATTTTTGTCTACCTAGTCATTTTTGCTTCAACAGTTCTCTGAAATTCTTTAAAATATGATTTAGTTTTGTCATTTATCCAGTTGTGCCTAGATGTTGGCAGCAGCAGCAATACCCTACCATGACCTACTCCATCCTACTTGGAAATGGAAGTTAAAACATTACAGTAAAAAATTGTACCCGAATACTATATACTGTGCTCACCTGCAAGGCCAGGCTTCAATCCTGGTTGCTTGTTGGTTTCATACATTTTCAATATAAAATTGGGGATTCCTGCTACAGTTTTTCCTTGGTCTGAGCGGGCACCTCCTTTTAATGCCAAATGATACACCCCACGGGGCATATTCACCATTTCTTGCTTCACAAGTGATGTAAAAAATTCCTGCAAAGCTGAAAGAGACATAAAAAAGATAAAAAATAGAGTACTATAGTAGGCTAGAAGAGAAACACTTATTCTTAACTCTCTCTCTCTCACACACACACACACACAACCACAACAAAAACAAGTTAGCCTATTTTAGGCCAAACTTCACCAAGTAAAAAAAGAACTGATTCCCATTCTCTTTTCAGTCTTCCCCAAAGTCAGACCATTGAACCTAGTTGCTTAAGCTTAAAAACCTCACCATTCTTAATTTTTCTTTCCCAGACTCCTTATCTGTACTCCGTCAGTGAGTCCTTCTAGAATAGATCAACCTTCAAAACCATAGCCCAAATCCATCTGTTTCCATTTTCACTGCTACTTACCCAGTTATTATCTCCTCTCTTCCTCATGTGTACTAATTTAAAAACTAGTTTCTTGGTTTGTACTCTTCATGATCATCCCTACAAACCATCTACTTCCCAAAAGCCAGAATTCTACATCATTCCCCTCCCTAACATCTCCAGTGGTTTTCCCCTGTACACAGAATATCAAAATTTCTGATGACGATAAACACTTTCTGTGACTGAGTCCCCGCTGCCCCTCTGACTGCATCTCTGACCGCCTGCCCTCCTCACTAGTTATGTAAGGCACACTTCCATGTGGCCTTTTTCCCACGGCTTAGTAACAAAAAGTCTGTATCTCAGTCAGGGCCACCACACTTGCCATTCCTTCTGCACGGAACACACCAGCTCCAGGTTTCCTGGTTCCTTGTCATTTAGGTATTTTCAGAGAGTACTTTTATCGTTATGTAGCAATATTAGTATAATTATTAAAAAATATATATTAGTTCATTAGTTTTTTGCTCATGGTCCTTTTAAATAAGCCCAAGGTCTTTTATTGCTTGACATTTTAATTTATCATGAGTTTCTCAGAAGACAATGGGTACCCAAACAAAATACTTGTAAAACTGCAGTTTACATTCAAGTGTTATTTTCCTAAATTCCACTAGAGGTTGCCCAATGCAGAAACAAAAACATTAAAACTAAAAAAATCATAAGGAAAACCAAAAAGGGAAGCTTCTGCATGTGCCCCCTATTATCGGAACAAAAAACAAGGCTCCACCTAATAAAACCGGAATTTCATTCTAAATAGACCTAAAAGTTGCCTTTAAATAACCATGATTAACTTAAAGGCAGTTAAGTGCTCACTGGAGCATCTATTATGTGCCCAGTTCTGCCAATCCAATAAAAGAAACTTCCTAAATGCAACCAAGCTTCTCCATTCAAAGACCAGAGAACACTGTGGGATGCCTTCCATTTACCCCTCCAGACCCATCCTCCACCCTCTCAACCCTGCTCTGTGTCCTGGAAGAGTAACAACTGCATCATCAGTCTTCCTTGTCCTCTGGCTTCATCTAGTGATAACACTGGCAGGAGGTCGGGGGGTGAAAAAACAGTGAAGTAAGGCATGTACTCCCTAGACCCATGACGGTGAACCTATGACACGTGTGTCAGCACTGACACGCATAGCCATTTTTGATGACACATGGCTGCATGTTACCACATACCAGAGAAGTATGGGCCCACATGCTGAGAAGGACGTTTCATCCTTGGCTCCTACATGGCCAGGAAGTGCAGTAGCCGAGGATAATACATTTGCTGTAGTGTAGACACTCTGTGCCGGAGGTCTGTAGGCCAAAACAATAGAACTCCGGCACAGAGTGCCTAGTTCTGGGACTTTTGATTAGGCCGTTAGGGGATCTTTGACCTCACTTCCAGCTGGCGGAGCAGGGAGCAGCGGAATGTCACAGGGAACGCATCTCTGGGGGCCCTGTGATCGCCATTACCAGCAACCACATAACCACAGCAACCATCATCCAATCTACTGTTCTGGGGTGTCGTGGATTTCTAATTGACCATCATTACTGAGAGAAGTGAGGGGGAGGCTGGGAGAGGCGAGGGCCTGTGTTATGGGTGCTGTTTCCCGCCATTAGAAACAGCGGCAGCCATCTTAATTTACATAAGATGCAACTTGCAGAATTTCAAGACAGCATCTGGGCTCAGGTGTTTGTTGACTTGAGGTCAAAGCTCGAGAATCTGGAAAGGTGCTGCTTGGAGAATCAAGAGGAGTGCCACTATGAACAAGAAATTTGGAGTGCCTGGAACCGATTACCAGACACTTTTAGCACCCTGAAAAATATAGCAATGGTTTTACTCATAATTTTTCCCTCTACATACTTTTGTGAGACCTTATTCTCAGTGTTAAATAACATCAAAACCAACAAAAGAAACAGATTGACAGATGAAGTTAGTAGTGCTTGCTTGGGCTTGAAGTGTACAAAATACCAACCTTCAATTGAAGATTTAGCCAATGAAATTCAGCAACAAAAAAAGTCACTAATAGGCAGATTAGTTAAAGAATTCCCCCTCCCCCTCACTTATCTTAGTTCACAGCACCCCACACAAGTTAAATAATATCAAGACCAACAAAAGAAACTGACTGACAGATGAACAAAGAAGTCACTAAGCAGGTAAGTTAAATAATTAGTTTTTGGTTTATTAAATAGTTATATATTACAATTATACATTTTTGTTATTTAAACTATAAATATCGTGAAATTATGGTTTTTTTTCTCAAAGTGACACACCACCCAAGTTATGCTCAGTTTTAGGTGAATTTTGACACAACAAGCTCAAAAGATTGCCCATCATTGCCCTAGACACCTACCTGCAGGATTGTTACAGGTTTCCTGCATCCCTCTAATGAGGGCCCTGGCTCCCCTATTTGAGACACAGATGAGCTCTCTCATTCTCTTCACTGCTACCTCCCCTTACCTATTCTAGCTAAGGAACGTTAACCACTCTGGGATGATTTACCATTGCTTGTGATTTTCCTTTAACCTTGACAACATACCTATAAATAGTCTTTTGATTAAACCCTCAATTACTCTATCTGAATGTGCCTTTCCTGTCAAGACCCTAACCAATACACCATCTAAATGAAAGAGGTGAGTAGCATTCAATTGTAGGCCACATACCCCAATACCTGAATTCACATGCACATGTATGACTGCTTCAAGTTGGCTGAGCATGAGCAAGGCTTTTCAGAATGCAGCCAGGCCTGTCATTTGTGAGACTATGATGAGAGAGGGTCATTTCAAGCTTTCTCAGAAGGAATCTTATTCTGGCAGAAGCTGATACATGACAAGAGATAAATACACGTCGGCCATAGACTAACCCAGGAATGGAAATCTGTCTTCTTGTCAAGTGCACCAGAGAACTAAGGATTCTCAAAAGAACTCTAGCCCTGAGAATAGTTTAAATGAGGATAAGTTTTGTAGTAATATAATGTTATAGTAATTAAATATATAGAAATATAAAAAAATATGGAAGATATGTAAAAGTAATTAAGATATAATATTAAAATTAATTAAGAAAATTAAATAAAGTTATGCCATCTGGATAGGAATTAATATAGTGTGTGCAGATGTGATAAACAGACTCTGCCTTTCGCATAGGGCCCAGTTAGTGTGTGTGTGAAGTTATACATAAATAAGAAATGGCTTGATGTCATAATTGTAAGTTAACATAAAATAGAAGCTTCCCTAGGAACATCTTAAAAGTGGCTTGATGTAACATTTCAGTAGATTAACATAAAAAGGGCTCCCTGTGCGGAACTCCCAAAAAGGTGGTTTGAGGTGATAATACTGTATTTTCAACCTTTTTTTTTTTCATGGCACAAACACACACTAATTACTAAGGTCAGTGCCCCTGACTAAATACAACCATTTTCATCTTATGGCACAAATAAATTAGTTACTAAGGAAGAAGAGGTCAGGGCCCCTTTTTCTTTAGTAATTAGTTTATGAGTGCGTGAGAAACAAAGGTTGAAAATCACTGCCGGGATTGACACATGTTAGAAGGCATTTTCCAGAAAAGGTACTAAAGCTGAGGGACCCCCTACTGAGGTGGTCACCCAGACTCTGTGAACATGGACTGTCTCCACACCTCTCTGAGCCGTGACCCAAGACAGCCGAGAGGAGCACACCGACAGGGCCCCCTTAAGCTGTACCCAGGAACGTCAAAAGGATCTGTGAGTAATAAACTGCCTGTGTGATTCTTGCAACTAACTTGTGTGAAGGTTGTGTTTTTCCTCCGGTGGCAGTTAGTGTTGGCACTGTTCAGCAGCATCCTCATAGCTGCCTCAAGAGTAGTCTGGAAGAGGCTAAAAGCCCTGCTGATAAGCAGGAGTGTCCCACTGCACGGGGAAGTTGAGTCAGGGACAGCTGATCGACTAGAGCTTGGGCTCTACTGGGGCAGTAAGATACCATGGCGGCAACTGATACAGAAAGCGCCGTCTTCCCCAGCCACTAAGCTAGCAACTAGAATTTCTTCACATTGTCATTGAGTCTTGCCCTAGTCTTTTCCTTACAAATGACCAGGTGAGAATTTGAAAAGAGCTAAAATTTTGTAGTGTTAGATATGTTTTTAAAACAACCCAAATGTCTTTCAACAGGTGAGTAAACAAATGGTAGTACATCTTACAATGGAATACTACTTAGTAGTAAGAAAGACCAATTTCATACAGGCAAGTATTTGGATGGTTTCAAAAACATCCTGAGTGGAAAAAAAGAAAAAACTAACCCCAAAAGTTTATATGCTGTATTAAAAAAAATGCCAATGAAATCCAAATAGGTCTATAGTTAATAATACTGTACCAATATGAAATTACTGGTTTTAATAATAAACTAAGGTTATGTAGATGTTATCAACAGGAGCAATTGGGTAAAAGTATATAAATCAAACTGTTTCGGCAACTTCTTGTAAGTCTAAAATTATTTCAAAAATTAAAAAAAATTAAATTGATACCAGTAACACCCTGTTTTTATAAATGCAAATTATTGCATTTACTGTGTGGCTGCATTTGTGTTTGCTTGAAAGGAAAGAAAAGAAGAAAAGGGCCAGGATTTATTTACACTCAGTGCAATCTGGTTGTCTGTCTACTGTACCTTGAAAACTATTATGTATTGTCCACTCTGGACCTTTAAGGTATACAACCCTAAAGCTAGTGCTTTTTCCTGGTTCTTTTTTTTTTTGAGTAATCTCAGGAAAAGTGAGGCCCAGAAAAATGAAGAACTTTGCCCACAGTGACATGGTTTGCCAGACATAGACAGCATCTAGAGTAGACTACCCTCCTGACTCTAAATTATTAAATTTTCTCAAACAGATACAGTGGTTGATCTCAAATCCTCCCCTTCATTCTCAAGAAAAGGTGCTAATGACTATCAACCATAAACCATGTAGAGGAGCCACTCAATGGCCCCTACAGCTCTGTGCAGGCAGGGAGGACAGAAACAATAGCATGCCTTGACAATGAGTACCTTCCTCCTTCTTCTATTCATACCATGAGCCCGGGGTGAGAGGTCCATGAAGAGAGAACAATATCACTTAAAAAGCTCAAAGGACTTTTAACTAACTCTAAGGCTATTCTAGGATACAAGAGGAAACTTGGTGACAGGCTTTTTCCTTCTTCGATTCATCACTAACTGCAGGAAAGGTCCTAGACTCTGCAACAACCTGAGGTAGGAAGTGGGGAAGAATAGAAGAGAGGAAACGGAAACACGTTGTTAAGGCTTGTTCTGGACATCAGGAGAAAGGAAAAGGTAAACTCTTTGTCTAAGTTGTACCATTCAGTTTTCCCTAATGAAAGAAGGTGGGGATTTGGAACTTGAGCTTTTTCTAGAAATAAATAATACCTATATGGCTGAATAGCAATGTGAGATAAAACCAAGGAAAAATCTTCCAACATTACAGATAGTGAGATTATTATGATAAGATGAAATTTCTTGTGTTTGTTGAACTTAATTTTCAGAAATTAAATTTTTACATCTATGAACATTCAAGCTAGAATTGAGAGAGATCAGGTAATAGATGCCTGCTCAGCAAAACGTTGGCTAATACTGAATTAGAATAATTAAATAGAATTAGAATAATATTTTTAATGCCAAGTTTCTGTAAAAGTCATGTTGAAACTAAACAACTGTACAATTTTATCTCTTTTTTAAAGGCAATTTATAGTTCTCTTATGCTACCATCTTTGGAGTAATTCTAAAGAAAAAATAAAATTTATAAGAATAAAACTAGCCAGTAAATCTTGGAATAGTCTAATGATCTTTTCACTTACCTTATATAATAATAAACAGTTATATGAATCAGGGACTTAAAAGTCCCACTGCAAATTGGTTTTACAGAATAAATTTAGCATTTGAAATAAATTCTAATTTCTCTGTAAAAATGGTTATTTAAACCAGTTTTCCGCTTCCATTTTATTCGAGTCTAACATACTCAGTATGTTTTGAACACCAGATTACCTCAAGCAGTCCTACAGAACAGATGGATGCATTTTGCATTCCAGATAGAAGGTATGTGAGATTAAAGTCACCTATGATATGGACACATCACAAAAGAACACAATTAATCAGATAGGTAAAAATCACTAAAAAATGCTAGCTTCCCTGCCACTAAGTAAGTAAGAGTCACCTGGTAACACCAGCGGCGAGGTGAGCGACAACAGCTGGAGATAGCAAGAGCCAGGGACGGAGAGATCTGGGTCCTTTCCAGCGCCCTCCCCATCTTCATCTTCATCCAGATCCTCAGGAATGTGCAGTTCCGGTCTTATCTGAAATGACAAAGAAGATGACACTAAAATATTATGTAGAATCTTTTCTTTGTCCTTTTTATGGCAAGGTTTAAAAACTGAGTTAGGCCCAAGTGTTCCATAACATCAAAGGCCATTAAAAATTAATTTAAAAAAACTTCGCATTCAGATTACCTAAGTGTCAACCTCCAATCATCCTATTAGATACAATCCAAGATTCATATCGAGAACTAATAATATTTTGGTAAGAAAATCACCAAAAACCAACATAAGCAATGATTATTATAGAAATCTAATAAAATTTTATACCATGCGACAATACAATGCAAACATATATACATTTAATATATTGAACTTCTATGGTTTATAATTAACTATTTGCCTAGTCTGACACATTTCTTTTTTTTTTTTTTCTTGTGACAGAGACAGAGAGAGTCAGAGAGAGGGACAGACAGAAAGGGAAAGAGATGAGAAGCATCAATTCTTCATTGTGGCACCTTTGTTGTTCATTGATTGCTTTCTCATATGTGCCTTGACCAGGGGGCTACAGCAGACTCAGTGACCCCTTGCTTGAGTCAGCAACCTTGGAATCAAGCTGGAGCCTTGCTCAAATCAGATGAGCCCGCGCTCAAGCTGGTGACGTTGGGGTCTCAAATCTGAGTCCTCTGCATCCCATTCCGACACTCTATCCACTGTGCCACCACCTAGTCAGGCTCTGTTACATTTTTTAAAATTTGTGATTTCAGCCATATTTCTGTGACAAAGCTTAAAATCTTCCAATAGAATATATAGTAGAAATCAGGAAAGAACAGAATGCTTTAGTTGAAATTACCTTAGACTTAGCAGTTTGTTGCTATGGAATATAAAAACACTAAAATATGTAACTGGTAGATAAACATTATTGTGTGTAATTTGCAATTTGAAGATTTTGTGGTTGTTTGAACCAAAAATAAAAAATGTAAAAGATTACTACTATTATAATTTCTACAAAATATAACTGTCAAGCAATTAATTAAATTTTTAATACTTTCAATGACACACCATCATAATGCCCACGTGAAGATAATTAAGTATTAGGAGAGGAAATCAAAATATATAAAAGTGGTTACTTTAACCATAAAGTGCCAGAACCTAGTCATTACCATTAGCCTGTCTCCAAGAGTTATTTTTAGAAATAATTAACAATTCCTGCAGACAGGCTTCTTCATAGGTCCCCAAAGCACTGTTCCATTTAGGAAATGCACTGAGTCAGGGTTCTTGCAGAGGGATTAAAAAAAAAGGAAATGCTTCTGTTAAGTATATATAATAACCTCACTCCAATGAAGCCTTTCAACCATAACTACTAGTGTTCTCTTCAACAGTGAAGGAGTGAAAGCAACCTGACTGCCCGAGCACTAAGACAAGATTTAATTCTGCCTCAGTATTGATCAGCTAATTCACAGAGGACTGAGCCAGTCACAACTATGGAGATAACAATAATCCATGCTTCGCATAGGGCATTTGTTGATACCAGTGCATACCAAAGAAACCCTAGCATGTTTGCAAACCTTTTGGATTTGAAAAGCGGAGTTTTCCCAGTGTCTCTGGTCTGCATACATACTTAGAAGCTGCCAGAGTTAGTTTCATCAGGAGTTATCTTAGAGATTTAAACAAGTCCTAATTGTGTATAAAGTTCCCCCCAAGAAAGTTGGTCCGAATTCATTTGCTTACTTCCTGAATTTTTACATATCTATAGTACAACTTGAAAATAATATTTGAAAAATATACTGGGGGAGAGTGACGTCACGGAAATGGCGCCATGAGCAGCGCGTCTGACAGATCTCCCAAAAATCTCAATAAATTTATCAACTAGAAACAGAAAAATATATCCTCGGAGCATCCCGGAGTTCCACACACACACTGAAAGCGAAAGGACTGTTGCTGAGGAGGGAACACGCCTGTGGTGAGTCAACCCACACGTGCAGCTGCCTGCGCTGTGGTCCGGAGAGTCCTGGCCACCAGAGTGCACTAAGAAGCCACGCGTGCACGCCCCGTGCCGCGGTCCGGGGAGTCCCGGCTACCGGTGTGCACTGAGAAGCCGCACGCGCGCCCCTGTGCCGCAGTCCAGGAGGGGTGCCAAACCTGTCTTTCCTAGTCAGGAGATTCTCTCCGTGGGCGGGGCACCTCAC
Source organism: Saccopteryx bilineata (assembly GCF_036850765.1). NCBI lineage: Eukaryota > Metazoa > Chordata > Mammalia > Chiroptera > Emballonuridae > Saccopteryx > Saccopteryx bilineata. The sequence continues at coordinate 82,442,652 of NC_089491.1, read as the reverse complement.
CCAGCCATTCAAGCTAACAATCAAGCGTTGGGGGAGGGGCATGCAGGCAGCCTGAAATACTCTCTGGAGCACAGCTGTGGATCCAATCACTGAAATTAGCTTAACCCACGAAATCTGCGCACCCACGGGGCTCTAATTGATAAGATCTCTCCCAGTTCAGCGATCCAAGACAAGAGGCATAATATTTTTCAGTGCCGTTCGTTAAAGGGGCAGGGGCAACTTCTGATTGACAGAGCCTCCATATTCAGGGATATACCTAACAAGAGGGACTTGGCAGATATTAAGATCTATACGGCAAGCAGCGAATAGTGCATCTTCTTCCCAGCCAAAACAGGCTACAAAGTGTGGAAAGCCTGGGTTGAGTGGTCCAACTGAATGGTAGGCGCTGAACAGTCACCTTAACAACAATTGACTCCCAGCCCCACCTGATTACGCTGGAGGCTCTGACTGCCAGAGCCTTACCCAGAGCCTTGCACTGAGTGAGGATAGAGTGGGGATTTCCCAGCTCTTTGAGCCTCTTACTCCCCAGACAGAAGCAGTGGCAGCCTCATAGCTGGATCACCAGGCTGCTAATTCAGGAAGGGGAGACTAGGGGAGAGACTCCAGGAAAGCAAACTCTCTCATTGTTGGACTCTGCAAACACCAACAAGCCTTGACTACCAGTGAGACTAAAGCCAATTATATGACATTGCCATAGAATCCCATCAACTGCAAATCCCTACCTAAGCGTGACACAGGGGCAGAACCTGGGGTACAGAGTCACCGACCAGGAAGAGGGAGAGAAAAGAAAAAGGAAGAGGTTAACCTCTCAAAATCAAGAAAAATCCACAGACTTTATAACTTGTTCCACTAATTCTTTGTTGTTGTTGTTTCTTTCTTCTTTCTTATTGACTTTATTATTATTTGTATTTCCTCCACCTCGGTCCTTTTATTCTCTGCCCATCTTATGCTACCCTTTTCTTGAACTACACTACCCATGAGTTTTACATTTTATTTCTTTTCTTCATCCTTACTATACTTTAGAGTTACACTCCAAAACCCTTAACTCTCACTCTCTCCCCTTTTGTTTTTTTTCCCCTTTCCTTTTTTTCTTCCTTCATTTCTCTCTTTTTCTTATTTTTTCCTTTCTATTCGTTTCTTCTTTTCTCCTTTTACTTTTCCTCCCAGTTAATCCTCAATCACGAACAAATTATTTAATTTGGGACTCAAGTTTTTTTGGTTTTTTTGTTGTTCTTTTTTTTTTTCTTTTCTGCTTTTGTTCTTGGTTTTCCTTTATTTGTTTGTTTTTGTGGCATTTTGGGTACTTTTTACATTGCTTTTTAACTCACTAGCATTCCTCCCAACCCAAAGTCTCCATTGTATTTAGTCTTCACTCCACTTAATACAACAGATTTTTCCTTATTATTTTTATTTTTTTTCTTTAAATATTATTATTTTTTCTCTCCTTTTTTCTGTTTCCCTCTTATCCCTCTCATTATATCTCTTAGTCGACCATCACTTACAAGCAAATCATTTTATGCTTGTCTAAGATATTCTCCTTTTTTTTTTTTTTTTTGCATTTAGTAGGTCCCAACTCCCTTTTTTGCCCCTTGAACTCTTCACCCCAAATCAGGCCCTCCGTTATAGGCAGTTTTTGTTCCATTTAGCATAATATAATTCACAGGTCATCACGATATTTCCCTAAAGAGGTGAGAGGAGGGGAGGAGAAGAAAGAAAAAAGGGGGAAATAATAAATTATTACTTTTTTTGTGTGTGGATTGTTTTGCCTTTTTTTTTCTTTTTTTTCCCCTTTTTATTCTTTATTAATTCTAATTAACACTATCAACAAGACCACCTTCAGATGCCAATAACAAAAAGGAAATCGAATATTATGGATACAAAAGATAGAGAGGTAACACAAATAGATGTGGAAAAATCTATGGAGAAAAGATTTAACATATTGGAAGCCTTGGAGCCAAATGACAGAGAATTTAAAATAGAAATCTTAAAAATACTCAGAGATATACAAGAAAACACAGAAAGGCAATATAGGGAGATCAGAAAACAACTCAATGAACACAAAGAATATATTACCAAGGAAATTGAAACTATAAAAACAAATCAAACAGAAATGAAAAACTCATTTCACGAGCTGAAAAACGAGGTAACAAGCTTAGCTAACAGAACAGCCCAGATTGAAGATAGGATTAGTGAAATAGAAGACAAACAACTTGAGGCACAACAGAGAGAAGAAGAAAGAGACTCAAAAATAATAAAAAACGAGAAAGCCCTACAGGAATTGTCAGACTCCATCAGAAAGAATAACATAAGAATAATAGGTATATCAGAGGGAGAAGAGAAAGAAAATGGAATGGAGAATATACTCAAACAAATAATAGACGAGAACTTCCCAAGCCTGTGGAAAGAACTAAAGCCTCAAATTCAAGAAGCAAACAGAACACCGAGTTTTCTTAACCCCAACAAACCCACTCCAAGGCACATCATAATAAAGATGACACAAACCAATGACAAAGAAAAAATTCTCAAGGCAGCCAGGGAAAAGAAGAGTACAACATATAAAGGAAGGCCTATTAGATTATCATCAGATTTCTCAGCAGAAACTCTACAAGCTAGAAGAGAGTGGACCCCAATATTCAAAGCCCTGAAAGAGAGAAACTTTCAGCCAAGAATACTATACCCATCAAATCTATCTTTCAAGTATGAAGGAGATATAAAAACATTCACAAATACAAAAAAGATGAGAGAATTTATCATAAGAAAGCCCCCACTCCAGGAAATACTAAAGGGGGTTTTCCAACCAGATTCAAAGAACAAAAGAAAACAAAACCACAAGTAACAGCTCCACCAAGAAAACAATAAAACCAAACTTAAACTGTGACAACAAAGGAAAAAAAGGGGGGAGAGGATGGAGATTAACAGTAGCAAAGGACGAAGAACTGCAGAAATACTCATAAGAAAGGGTACTACAATGAATATGGTAGGTACCCTTTTCATTACTTAATGGTAACCACTCTTGAAAAAACCACCACAAAAACACTTGACTTAAAAAAGGTAGCAACAGAAGAAAGAAGTATGGAATACAAACAAACAAAAACAAACAATAGAAAAACAAAAGAGAAGAATCAAACAAGATACAAAACTAACAGAAAGCAAGATATAAAATGGCAATAGGGAACCCACAAGTGTCAATAATTACACTAAATGTAAATGGATTAAACTTACCAGTAAAAAGACACAGAGTAGCAGAATGGATTAAAAAAGAAAATCCAACTGTATGCTGCCTACAAGAAACTCATCTAAGCATCAACGATAAAAACAAATTCAAAGTGAAAGGCTGGAAAACAATACTCCAAGCAAACAACACCCAAAAAAAAGCAGGCGTAGCAATACTCATATCTGATAATGCTGACTACAAGACAGAAAAAGTACTCAGAGACAAAAATGGTCATTTCATAATGATTAAGGGGACACTGAATCAAGAAGACATAACAATCCTTAATATATATGCACCAAACCAAGGAGCACCAAAATATATAAGACAGCTACTTATTGACCTTAAAACAAAAACTGACAAAAATACAATCATACTTGGAGACCTCAATACACCGCTGACGGCTGTAGATCGGTCATCCAAACAGAGAATCAATAAAGATATAGTGGCCTTAAACGAAATACTAGAACACCTGGATATGATAGACATCTACAGGACACTTCATCCCAAAGCGACAGAGTATACATTTTTCTCTAGTGTACATGGAACATTCTCAAGAATTGACCATATGTTGGGCCACAAAGACAATATCAGTAAATTTAGAAAAACTGAAATTGTACCAAGCATATTCTCTGATCATAAAGCCTTGAAACTAGAATTCAACTGTAAAAAAGAGGGGGGAAAACCCACAAAATTGTGGAAACTAAACAACATATATCTAAAAAATGAATGGGTCAAAGAAGAAATAAGTGCAGAGATCAAACGATATATACAGACAAATGAAAATGAAAATACGACATATCAGAATCTCTGGGATGCAGCAAAAGTAGTAATAAGAGGAAAGTTCATATCACTTCAGGCCTATATGAACAAACAAGAGAGAGCCGAAGTAAACCACTTAACTTCACACCTTAAGGAGCTAGAAAAAGAAGAACAAAGACAACCCAAAACCAGCCAAACAAAGGAGATAATAAAAATCAGAGCAGAAATAAACAAAATAGAGAACAGAAAAACTATAGAAAAAATCAATAAAACAAGGAGCTGGTTCTTTGAAAAGATCAACAAAATCGACAAACCCTTGGCAAGACTCACCAAGGAAAAAAGACACAGGACTCAAATAAATAAAATCCAAAATGAAAGAGGAGAAATCACCACAGACATCATAGATATACAAAGAATTATTGTAGAATACTATGAAAAACTATATGCCACCAAATAGAACAATCTAGAAGAAATGGATAAATTCCTAGAACAATACAACCTTCCTAAACTGAGTCATGAAGAAGCAGAAAGACTAAACAGACGAATCAGCAGGGAAGAAATAGAAAAAACTATTAAAAATCTCCCCAAAAATAAAAGTCCAGGCCCAGACGGTTATACTAGTGAATTCTATCAAACATTCAAAGAAGACTTGGTTCCTATTCTACTCAAAGTCTTCCAAAAATTGAAGAAGAAGCAATACTTCCAAACACATTTTATGAGGCCAACATAACCCTCATACCAAAACCAGGCAAGGATGGCACAAAGAAAGAAAACTACAGACCAATATCTCTAATGAATACAGATGCTAAAATACTAAACAAAATACTGGCAAATCGAATACAACAACATATTAAAAAAATAATACATCATGATCAAGTGGGATTCATCCCAGAGTCTCAAGGATGGTTCAACATATGTAAAACGGTTAACGTAATACACCATATCAACAAAACAAAGAACAAAAACCACACGATCTTATCAATAGACGCAGAAAAGGCTTTCGATAAAATACAACACAATTTTATGTTTAAGACTCTCAACAAAATGGGTATAGAAGGAAAATATCTCAACATGATAAAGGCCATATATATGATAAACCATCAGCCAACATCACATTAAATGGCGTAAAACTGAGGACTTTCCACCTTAAATCAGGAACACGACAGGGTTGTCCACTCTCTCCACTCTTATTTAACGTGGTGCTAGAAGTTCTGGCCAGAGCAATCAGACAAGACAAAGAAATAAAAGGCATCCATATTGGAAAAGAAGAAGTAAAGGTATCACTTTTTGCTGATGATATGATCCTATACATCGAAAACCCAAAGGACTCCACAAAAAGATTACTAGAAACAATAAACCAATACAGTAAGGTCGCAGGATACAAAATTAACATACAACTGTATGGTATTGGCAGAAAAATAGACACTCAGACCAATGGAACAGAATAGAAAGCCCAGAAATAAAACCACATATATATGGTCAAATCATCTTTGATAAAGGGGCCAACAACACAAAATGGAGAAAAGAAAGCCTCTTCAACAAATGGTGTTGGGAAAACTGGAAAGCCACATGCAAAAGAATGAAACTCGACTACAGCCTGTCCCCGTGTACTAAAATTAATTCAAAATGGATCAAAGACCTAAATATAAGATCTGAAACAATAAAGTACATAGAAGAAGACATAGGTACTAAACTCATGGACCTGGTTTTTAAAGAGCATTTTATGAACTTGACTCCAATGGCAAGAGAAGTGAAGGCAAAGATAAATGAATGGGACTACATCAGAATAAAAAGTTTTTGCTCAGCAAGAGAAACTGATATCAAAATAAACAGACAGCCAACTAAATGGGAACTGATATTTTCAAACAACAGCTCAGATAAGGGCCTAATATCCAAAATTTACAAAGAACTCATAAAACTCAACAACAAACAAACAAACAATCCAATAAAAAAATGGGAAGAGGACATGAACAGACACTTCTCCCAGGAAGAGATACAAATGGCCAACAGATATATGAAAAGATGCTCAGCTTCATTAGTTATTAGAGAAATGCAAATCAAAACTACAATGAGATACCACCTCACCCCTGTTAGATTAGCTATTATCAACAAGACGGGTAATAGCAAATGTTGGAGAGGCTGTGGAGAAAAAGGAACCCTCATACACTGTTGGTGGGAATGTAAAGTAGTATAACCATTATGGAGGAAAGTATGGTGGTTCCTCAAAAAACTGCAAATAGAACTACCTTATGACCCAGCAATCCCTCTACTGGGTATATACCCCAAAACCTCAGAATCATTGATACGTAAAGACACATGTAGCCCCATGTTCATTGCAGCACTGTTCACAGTGGCCAAGACATGGAAACAACCAAAAAGCCCTTCAATAGAAGACTGGATAAAGAAGATGTGGCACATATACACTATGGAATACTACTCAGCCATAAGAAATGATGACATTAGATCATTTACAGCAAAATGGTGGGATCTTGATAACATTATATGGAGTGAAATAAGTAAATCAGAAAAAAACAAGAACTATATGATTCCATACATTGGTGGAACATAAAAACGAGACTAAGAGACATAGACAAGAGAGTGGTGGTTACCAGGGCTGGGAGGAGGGAGGATGCAGGAGGGAGGGAGGGAGAGAGTTAGGGGGAGGGGGAGGGGCACAGAGAAAACTAGACAGAGGGTGACGGAGGACAATCTGACTCTGGGTGAGGGGTATGCTACATAATTTAATGACAAGATAACCTAGACATGTTTTCTTTGAATATATGTACCCTGAATTATTAATGTCATCCCATTAACATTAATAAAAATTTATTAAAAAAAATAAAAATATACTGGGGGAACAAACAATGATGCTTACAGCTGGAAACGACATCACTAACACCAGTTACCACCACAGTCCGTCAAAGCACCTGGGAGCTCTGCTGTACATCAAACCCACAAGTGAGAGGGGTAGGTGAAGGGCAGAGGTAACACTTAAGCTAGTTCGGAAACAGGAATGACAAGGAGGTGGAGATATCAGAATCCTCATTCACGGCTGGTGTGAATGTAAAACGGTGCAGCCCCATTAGAAAACAGTTTGGCCACTTCTCAAAATGTTAGAGATGGTTATCATATGCCCCAGCAAAGCTAGCGCTAGGTATACAACCAAGAGATACGAAAATATACAATTACATAAAAATTTGCACATGATTGTTCATGAATGTAAATACATTATTCATAATAGCAAAAAAAAAGGGGGGGGGGAAATGGAGTCAACTCAAACGCCCCTGAACTAATGAATACGTAAACAAAATGTGGCATATCTATACCATGTAATGTTATTTGGTCATAAAATGGTATTAAGTATAGATACATGCTACACATGAAGGAACCTTGAAAATATTATGCTATGAAGTAAGCCAGTCACAAAAGTCCACATACTATATGACTTCATTATAGGAAAGGTTCAGGCCAGGCAAATTTAGAGACAGAAAGTAGATTAATGGTTGTTTAGGGCTTGGGGAAGGGAAGGGGTAATGGGAATTGGCTGATAACAAAATGTTCTAAAATTAGATTGTGATTGCTCTGTAATTAGTTGCACAATTCTTTGAATATACTAAAACCACTAAATTGTATGCTTTAAATGGGTGAATTATATAAAATGTGAATCATGTCTCAATCTGTTTTAAAAGAAGGAAGGTAGTAGGGAGGAAGGAAAGGAAGGAAAGCGGAAAGAAGGCAGCCTATAAGAATGAGGAGAAGAGGAAATGGGAGAGGGAGAGGGAGGTGTAGTGGAACAAGTGCAAGAATAAGAAACAGAAGCCACCATCACCTTCAGAGGGACTTTAACTGGTGCATGAACTATGCCAAATGATCCAACGCTTCTAATTCCAGAATTATTTACCATAAAAGGAATACAATCATTTCTGCACACATTTTAGCCTATCCAGCCTTTCTGCTCAGTCAACCTAAATTATTTAAAATGAGTCACAGCATCCAGACCACCAATATTTCTGAGAGCCACTAAAGACCTAGTAGGTTGGGGATAAAAAAAAATTGATTCACCCTTCATCTTAAATTGTCTAATTTCACATTCACGTAACTGAACGCCTATATTTATCAGCTATATGGTAAACAGCACATGTCTGCATCTTACATAACATATATTTAACAAGGAAATTACAGATGTACTATAATTTAGGTATAGATGACATATTCTGCCTACTTATAATACTATGATTGTTCCACCAATTTTGTTTCTTCAAATGTGACTTGATTCTTCTGAACAAATTAACAATTATTGTTAGAATTTGGTTCCATCACATTTCTGTCTTTTCCAGCTCATCTCTTAAAGAAGTATTTGTCCCAGCTTCCCAGTGCTCTCTCCAGTCTTTGCCTTTGGCTTGTGCACAAAAACTTAATATACGATCAATGTGATTACAGCTAAGGGAAATCAAGAGACACTATGTGAAAAAAATACCTCTTGAATTATGTAATTAGGGCGATTATATTACATTAGCTGCTAAAACACCCAGGAAAACTGTACATATATTTAAAGCACAAACACACACACCCATAGTACAAACACAGCTATGCCCTTCCAATTATAGCTAAGCTTTATTGAAGAAACTTTAATGGAGAGCCAAATATAAAATGATAAACTACTTTTAAAATCTGCTTCAAATTGAATACTGGAAAGCTTATACTACAAAACGCCTTACTATGGGTTCTGAGCCAGATAATCTTTCAATTACCTTCGTTTGCGTGTAACCTATGAAAATGCAGGAGTTTGTGCATAAACAGAGAATTTTATTTGAAACACGTCAAGTATCTGCATAAATTCATTTCAAAAGAGAAACAGCTTCTGATGAATGCAGTGACATTCACTTAAATCAAAACCAAACAGGTTACTCTATATTAATATCAACCCGGCATGCATAATGAGTCCTTTTATATTACTTCTAAAACTAACTCCAGAAATCAACAACACAATTTATCTTAAGATTTCTATAATAAAAGTTTAATTTTTAGATAACTAAATATTTTTTAATGAACCCAAGTCAGAGAGGAGAGTCAATCTTCTACCTAAATGTTTACCCATTACCGATTGTTTTGTCAGGAAAACAATTCTTTCCAGTTCTTTTTTGTTTGTTTGGTTGTTCTCTTTGTGTTGATTTTTTGTGTGTGTGCTAAAGAAGCCAGAAACGAAGAATAAATAAACTAAAAAGAATAAGCTAAAAAGAATAACAATAACAAAAAAACACAAACTAAAAGGGGGAAAGCATTTATATCTATTTTTATTGATTGATTTTTTTTCTTTTTAGTGAAAGTAGAAGGGAAGTGGGGACAGAGACATTGATCTATTCCTGTATGTGCCCTGACCAGGGATCAAAATGGCAACCTCTGCACTTTGGGATGATGCTCCAACCAACTGAGCTATCTGGCCAGGGCTTATTTTTTAACATTAGAATCAACAGGTCCTCAAAGAAGCCCACCAAATTTTTGACCAATTTTAGATTTCCAAATTTAAGTAATTAACAATATTTTTACAAACCAACAAATGAATTTAAACTAACGTATTGTGTCTATCGCCAATAACCTCACAGAACTTTCTAAAAACAAACCAATGACAAGAAAGATGAGTTAATAAATTTGATACTTAAATCTCAAACTCACATGGTGTTCATTCAGCTCTATTATCCAATGCCATTTTCCATATTGCCTTAGTTGTAATGTCTTATTCAACCCTAATTTTTTTTCTGATGGCTGCCACTCCTTTAACACCTTTTGTTCTACCAGCCTGTTAGCATTCAACAAGTTTCACAGTTTTAAATTAATGCATCAATCAACAAGAAATCTTTCTTTAGTAAAGTTAAAGGATAGTGCTAACAAAAGTAGCTGAATTACACCCACAAATGGATTATAAACATGTAACCATGTTGATAATGATGTATTATATCTTTTTTTTTTTTCATTTTCTACTTGAAATTCATACTGTGTTCATTTGGAAGATCATTCCACAAGTATTCACAGCAGAAAAACAGAAGATGAACACACTTTGACTGGAAAGGTGTACAGGTAACCTTCAGTTTTGTGAGTAATTGAAATTGCTCTTCATGCAGAGTGAGTAGTCTCTGACAACAAAGAATCTTAGTTTTTATCTTATAGAAGTTGCTATCTGGCAGGGACTTTTAAAACAATTGAAAATAAGTTTTAATACAAAATGAGCCTCAGTTTCATATCACTGTCATCATCTACAAAACTAAGGTGGGAAACTGACTGGTTGTCACCCGAGTCTTTGAAGACTTTGGGGACTTGTTTGGGATATAAACATTGACTGTTTTCTAGACTTCTAGTCCTTAGTTATTCAAACAGCTAAACTGAAAATTATTAATCAATAAATTTCCAAACAATTCAAGAGAAGGGAAGACTTACAAGCTCATTTTATAAGGCATGCATTTTCCTAATTCAAAAACCAGGTAAAGACACTACAAAAAAAGAAAGCTATAGGCCAATATCCCTGATAAACATAGATGCTAAAATCCTCAACAAAATGTTAGCAAACTAGATCCAGCAATACATTAAAAAGATCATACACGCCTGACCAGGAGGTGGCGCAGTGGATAGAGCGTCGGACTGGGATGCGGAAGGACCCAGGTTGGAGACCCCGAGGTCGCCAGCTTGAGTGCAGACTCATCTGGTTTGAGCAAAGCTCACCAGCTTGGACCCAAGGTCACTGGCTCAAGCAAGGGGTTACTCGGTCTGCAGAAGGCCCACAGTCAAGGCACATATGAGAAAGCAATCAATAAACAACTAAGGCGTTGCAACATGCAATGAAAAACTAATGATTGATGCTTCTCATCTCTCTCCATTCCTGTCTGTCTGTCCCTGTCTATCCCTCTCTCTGACTCACTCTCTGTCTCTGTAAAAAATAAATAAATAAATAAAATTAAAAATAAAATAAAATAAAAAGATCATACACCATGATCAATTGGAATTTATTCCAAGGAGGCAAGGCTGGTATAACATTCACTATTCAATAACCTTGATTCATCACCTAAACAAAATGAAAGATAAAAATTACAGAATTGTATGAATAGATGCAAAAAAAAAGCATTTGATACAATCTAGCACCTACTTATGATAAAAACTCTCAGTAAAGTGGGCATAGATGGATCATACCTCAGCATAATATAGACCATATATGACAAACCAATAGCCAAAATAAAACTGAAAGCAATCTCCTTAAGATCAGAAACAAGACAGAGGTGTCCTCTTTCACCACTGTTATTCAACATAGTACTTGAAGTCCTAGCCACAGCAATCAAAAAAGGAAGAAATAAAAGTATCCAAATAGGAAAGGAAGAAGTAAAATTGTCACTACTTGCAGATGGCATGATACTGTACATAGAAAATCCTTAAGTCTTCATCAAAAAGTTACTAGCCCTGATAAATGAATTCAGCAAAGTTACAAGATACAAAATTAATAGAAATCAGTGATATTTTTATACACTAGTAATGAACTATCAGAAAAATAAATTAAAGAAACAATGCCATTTACTATTGCAACAACAATAACAAAAAAAATCAAGTACCTAGGAATAAATTTAAGCAAGGAGGTAAGACTTGTACTCAGAAAATTATATGATATTGGAAAATGAAATCGAGGAAGATACAAACAAGTGGAAACACATACCATGTTCATGGATAGGAAGAATAAACATCATTAAAATGTCCATACTACCCAAAGCAATCTATAAATTCAATGCAATTTCTATTAAAATACTGATGGCAGCCTGATCAGGTGGTGGTGCAGTGCTAGAGCATCAGACTGTGACCTGGAGGACCCAGATTCGAAATCCCAAGGTCATGGACTTAAGCACGGGCTCATCTGGCTTGAGCATGGGCTCACCAGCTTGAGCGTGGGTTCTGTCCCTCTTTCTACCCCTCTCTCTGTTCCTCTCTCTACCCCTCTCTCTGTCTCTGTCAAAAAAAATTTTTTTTGACAAAGGAGAGAAGAGTATACAATAGAGTAAAGACAGTCTCTTTAATAAATTGTGGTGGGAAAAGTGAACAAGTACATGCAAAAAATAAAATAAAATTAGACTACCAAATTATACCAATTACAAAATAAACTCAAAATGGATAAAAGACTTAAATGTAAGTTGTAAAACCATTAAATCTTGGAAGAAAACATAGGAAGTAGACTCTCAGACATCTGTCATAGCAATATTTTTGTTGATATATCTCCTTAGGCAAGTGAAATAAAGGACAAAATAAACAAATCGGACTATATTAAACTAAAAAGCTTTTACACAACAAAAGACACCATTCACAAAATAAAAAGAAAACCCACTCAATGGGAGGACACATTTGAAGATATGTCTGATAAGGGGTCAGTAACCAAAATTAATAAAGAACTTTCACAGCCCTTTTAGAAGCTATGGATATTGCTAGTTACCATAGTTCAGTCTGAAGTCTCATTTTTTTAAGTTTTATGAGTCATATAACACTTTTTCTTAAGACTTCCCATTTATAATAACTGCATGACAAGGTGGCCAGTTTATCTTGGGAGTCCTTGATGATGTGGGAAACCTTGCCTTACTTAGAATTTGATTTTACAAGAGCCCATCCTTCAGTCCCCTTTATGTCGTGGATCCTATTCAATTCAATAGACAGAAGTTTGCCTGGTTCTTACGGGTATCTAATCTCCATATAATCTCAATATAGAATAAAAAGAAAACCCATTTTAATGCACGAGGATCCCATGTGGCCTCCAGGACAGGTTCTGGGTAATGTTATACATAACTTCTAAACGATGTCTGCTTTACATACTAAAGGCATTTGTGCATTTGAATTAGTAGTAACACTAAATGTGAAATCAGACACTTAACTCCAGACATAACCTAACAATTTAAAATTGGTTATATTAGATAGATACTAGAAAAGGTTGTATGTTTTTATGGTAGTCTAAATACTAAGCTAATGTCACACTATGTGCTAACCCTTGAGGACAGTAATACGTTCCTCATTCAGTTCTCCATGGCTGACCTACACATCATTAGGAGTCCATTATCTTGGGAGTCCTTGATGATGTAGGAAACCTTGCCTTACTTAGAATTTGATTTTACAAGATCTTTTTCACATGGCACCTCAATTTTATATCAGAAACAAATATCTGGCTACACAGGTGGTATAAATCTTTGTCTATGCAGGTCTTGCTTGGATTTGAAGTAAAAGATGGTACACTAACATGGCAAAGTGGTTCCTATGGTGGCATAGATCTCCTGGAATGAGCCATGGGCAGAAGGCATGCAGTCATAGACCCTGTCACTTTAAGGAGACTTCATTTGCAATATAAGCATCTTCCATCTGCTTCAAAGAGATTTAAATTCATTATCTGTGATGTCTAAGACCACTACAGTCTAAGACAATTACAGATTAAACAGATAATGAATATAAATTCTTATATTTTATAGACAAAATATCTAGAATTACATATACATCCACCAGGTACAAATATCCTAAGAGGGGGCATACAAATGAAGTGGTAAACCCAGCAGTGAAGAGACAGACACCAGTGACAAAGCAGAAAGGCCTACCTGTTCAGGCAGATGGAAAATGGTGTGCTCTCCAGCACTGAAGTGTGACAGAGATTTATATGCAGCATTTGCTACCACTGGGTCCTAGGTAGGATAAAAGTAAAACAAAAGAAACAACATGTATTAAACATCAATTCTGGGGGAAGAAAACTTCCCTCACCAACCTCGAAGTTCTATCATCAGTGTTTTGGAAATAGTATTCACTTGTTAATCTGTCCCAATTGAAAATAAAGAGAAAAGCATTGGGTAGGGGGATCAGAAGCAATACATTTTTTTTTCTGAAGTGAGAAGTGGGGAGGCAGACAGATAGACTCTCACATGTGCCCAACCAGGATCCACCCGGCATGTCCACCAGGGGGCAATGCTCTGCCTGTGTGGGCCTTTGCACCATTGCAATCAGAGCCATTCTAGCGCCTGAGGTGGAGGCCAAAGAGCCATCCTCAGCACCTGGGCCAACTTTGCTCCAATGGAGCCTTGACTACAGGAAGGGAAGAGAGAGATAGAGAGGAAGGAGAGGGGAAAGGGTAGAGAAGCAGATGGGCGCTTCTCCTGTGTGCCCTGGCCGGAAATCGAATCCAGGACTCCCACACGCCAGGCCGAAGCTTTACCATTGAGGCAACCGGCCAGAGCAGAAGCACTAAATTTTTATCTTGGTTTGGACATTAAAAATAAAGTAACTCGGCACTGGCCGGTTGGCTCAGCGGTAGAGCGTCGGCCTGGCGTGCGGGGGACCTGGGTTTGATTCCCGGCCAGGGCACATAGGAGAAGCACCCATTTGCTTCTCCACCACCCCCCCTTCCTCTCTGTCTCTCTCTTCCCTTCCCGCAGCCAAGGCTCCATTGGAGCAAAGATGGCCCGGGCGCTGGGGATAGCTCCTTGGCCTCTGCCCCAGGCGCTGGAGTGGCTCTGGTCGCTGCAGAGCAACGCTCCGGAGGAGCAGAGCATCGCCCCCTGGTGGGCAGAGCATCGCCCCTGGTGGGTGTGCCGGGTGGATCCCGGTTGGGCGCATGCGGGAGTCTGTCTGTCTCTCCCTATTTCCAGCTTCAGAAAAATACAAAAAATAAATAAATTAATTAATTAAAATAAAGTAACTCATAATCACTCAGGCCCCCACGGGGTAGTATGGGTTAGTGGAAGGTGTGTGAGAGTTTAGAGTCTGATAGGGCTGAAACTGGATTCTGATTATCGAGCTACAAACAGGGCAAGTTGGCCTGCTGGAATCTAAGCTCTGTTACTCATGAGTCAGATATAACATCACCCAAACCTTCTTCTCTATACTCCTTGATTGGACAGAACTTCTAAAAAATGGACTGAATTTTTGCTTGTTTGATAGGATGCTAGTGGGGAGGGACAAAGCAGGAAAGGGGAGGATCATTAGAAATATGAAACAATGGCAAAAGTTCCTTCTCAGACAAATGTCAGCTTCACAAAGTAACAAATGCACTTTATGGTAAAAATGTATTAATGAGAGTAAACTGAGAATAATTTTCAAAGCCTAAATTAATGAATAGTCACAATTATTTAAGAAGCCATCATTTCAAAGAAGCCATATTTTTTATTCTAAGACTCTTAATTGATAGTTCTTTGCCCAGCTTGGTTCTGTTTCACTGGCACCCCTTGTCACAGTACCTTGTTTTGAGTGTGGGTCCAAAGGATGCTTAGGACTTGAACTTTAAAATTCTGAAAAATCAACAAACATCGGGGCAAAATTTTAAGACAACATAAAACCAAGAATAAACATTATACCACTAGTAATTGACTTAACCTGTATTTACCCATCATTCATAAAATAAAAATACTCAAGAAACGGACTCTAAAGATATGGATATTTTAAACACAATGGCACTTTAAGATTACTAAATTTAGGAACTTAACTCATTTCTTACCGACCTCTCAAGTCCTAGTACAAATGTCATACCCCTTTCGTGCCTCTGTTCCTGATCCCTGCCCTAGAAGAGAGTCTCTCTTCTCCAAGCATCCATAAACCACATGGCACACTTTAGCATCTAGTATGTGGTTCACTCCCTACTAGGTTGTACACACCTTTGGGCAGTGACCGTGTTTTTCACTTAAAGACCTAGACCAATGGTCGTCAACCTGGTCCCTACTGCCCACTAGTGGACATTCCAACTTTCATGGTGGGCGGTAGCGGAGCAACCAAAGTATAAATAAAAAGATAGATTTAACTATAGTAAGTTGTTTTATAAAGATTTATTCTGCCAAACTCAGCAAAAATCCAACATAAAGTACTTAGTAAGTAATTATTATTATATGCCTTAACTTGCTGTAACTCTCCTTTATAAATTTTATAAAGTAAAGTTACTTCCCTACTTTATAAATCACCATTACTGTGGAACTGGTGGGCGGTTAAAAATTTTTACTACTAACAGAGATACAAAAGTGGGCGGTAGGTATAGAAAGGTTGACTACCCCTGGCCTAGACCATAAGGCCCAAAACATAAAGAACATAATGCTCAGTTCCTCAAATGATAAATATTTAATAATTATGCATAAAATTGCCTTCCAACTTCTAATGTCTTACCCTTCTAACTTACATAAAGTTCTTCTATACCTCCTTGCCTCCACATATTGTTTTCCCCAAACTTCAGTGGAAAGCAACATTGCATTAATTCTTCAAGATGTTACTCTAATAGTATCAATTAAATAAGGTTTGCTTAGATTCCTCCTAAGAATGCTGGTCACTTTTACCACGATAGTCTCTTAGTACTGTGATTAATTGTACTCATCAAATGTTATAATTATTACTGTTTATGTCTATCTTCTTTATCAACCTTTAAGTTTTTGGAAGGCAGGGACTGACAGCACGGTGTAACAGAAAAATAGAGCTTATAGAGCTAGAAAGTCCTGGATCTAGAAACCAGCTTTCACTTAGAAACTACAGTGTTGGTCAAGTTACTTGTCTAGCATGTAGCAGATACTCAATAAATATTTGTTTAATGGATGGATGGACTTTAAAAACCTCAGATTCTTTTTTTTTAATTAAGTAAGAGGCAGGAAGGCAAAGATACAGACTCCCTCATGTGCCCTGACCAGAATCCACCATCAAGCCCACTAGGGGGCAATGTTCTGGCCATTTGGGGCCACTGTTCCACTGTTCAACAACCAAGCTATTTTAACACCTAAGGTAAGGCCATGGTGCCATCCTTAGTAACTGGGGCCAACTTACTCGAATGAGTCATGACTTTGGGAGGAGGGTAGGGAAGGTGAGGAAGGGGGGGAGAGAGAGAAAAAAAGGGAGAGGTGAAGCTGATGATCACTTCTCCTGTGTGTCCTGATCAAGAATTGAACCTGGGACTTCCACATACCAGGCTGATGCTCTACCGCTGAGCCAACCAGCCAAGGAAAATCCTCAGATTCACCTTCCTATCAGATACTAGAACAAATTGGTATAAAGTAACTGGAAGAATAATGAGAATATATAAGTTCTTTAGCCCTGGCCGGTTGGCTCAGCGGTAGAGCGTCGGCCTAGCGTGCGGAGGACCCGGGTTCGATTCCCGGCCAGGGCACACAGGAGAAGCGCCCATTTGCTTCTCCACCCCTCCGCCGCACCTTCCTCTCTGTCTCTCTCTTCCCCTCCCGCAGCCGAGGCTCCATTGGAGCAAAGATGGCCCGGGCGCTGGGAATGGCTCCTTGGCCTCTGCCTCAGGCGCTAGAGTGGCTCTGGTCGCAACATGGCGACGCCCAGGATGGGCAGAGCATTGCCCCCTGGTGGGCAGAGCGTCGCCCCATGGTGGGTGTGCCGGGTGGATCCCGGTCGGGCGCATGCGGGAGTCTGTCTGACTGTCTCTCCCTGTTTCCAGCTTCAGAAAAATGAAAAAAAAAAAGTGCTAAATAACTTTTGAGAAGAATTATAAATATTTTTTCCAAAAGCTATTATAAAGCATATGCCTTTCCAATGTAGAAACAGATAATTTTTTGAGCTCCAAACACATACCTCATATTCAGCTGTATTGACTGTTAAGGAAGGAACCAGAGAAAACAGTTCACTGAGGGTCTTCAAAATGAGAGGTCTTGTATCACAACTCAGCTTTGGGGAGAGAGCATTCCAAGTGGAGCGAATACAAACAACCTGTGAGGCAAAGAAAAAGTCAATGCTTAACAAATCCCAATTCCTGTGAAGCCATTAGTAAAGAGTACTATCTTTAAAAATTTTTTTATTTTAAAATGACAGTTTACATTCAATATTATATTAATTTCAGGTGTCGTGTATAGTGGTTAGACATTTATATAACTTACAAGGTGATTCCCCGGATAAGTCCAGTACCCACTTGGCTCCATACACAGTTATTACAATATTATTGACTATGCTCCCTACGCTGTACTTCACATCCCCATGACAAGAGTACTATCTTTATTACAAGGAAACTTAAGAACAAGAACATTCCTAGAAGTTAAGATTTAATAACATATTTCTCTCAAAAAAAATTTAAACCAATATAAACTGCTATTGAAGAAGACCCAGCTTGCCTCATATAATTTCCTTTTTACTACTTTATTTTGGTTAATCAAGGGAAAATAATCTCTCTCACATGCAGGCACACACATGAAATTAAGTTCCACACTAGTTATATTCATTGTTGAAGAATCAGTCTCTGAAACAAAGAAGGGTGAGATAATGCTAGGATACTTCTAAAGCCACAAAGCCACTGTTCTTGTGTGTTTTCAGCCCTGCTACATCACCACTCAGAAAATTGGGATGCTAATGTATATAAATCAAATACTCTCAAATCATCTTATAAACTTTTAAAGAAGAGAACAATTATTTAAAATAATAATTCAAGACTTAGTTTTAAAAGTCATCTCAGATTTTTTAAGAGGCTGACAAGTGATAAAATAAAAACTAGGCCCTAGCCAAGAAGCTCAGTTGGTAAGAGCATCATCTTGACATGCTAAGGTTGTGGGTTCAATCCCTGGTCAGAACACATACGAGAATCAACCAATGATGGCATCAATAAATGGAACAACAATCGATGTTTCTCTCTCTCACTCTATCTGTATCTGTATCTCTATCTCTCTTTCTGTCTCCCTTCCTCTTTCTCTAAAAAAAATAAATAAAACTAAACCCCAACAAAAATGTTTAAGCCCATTTCTTTAAACAAAGTGTTCTTAGTTCATTTTAATGTCTGGTTTTATGGATATTCAAGTATCTTCTTAAGTTCAACTCCAACCACAACAGATAATTTCTTCACCTATAGATATTTTAAAAAATTTTAAAACTCAGGCAGGACCAGTGCCAACATAGATCAATTAGAGTAAAACAAGGATTAATCTTTCTAAAATACTCCAATCTCTTCTCTTAAACTTAAATTAACACACACAATTTATCTCCATCTATACACAAATTATTTAGAAAAGCTACAAGAGGTAGTCAGTGAAAAGCTGTCAAAGATAAATGAATATTATGTACTTAAGGACACAGGTTAAGGAGAGGCTCAAAGGAGAAGACAGGAAAGCATCTCAGAAAACTTGGACTGAGTGCTTTTGCTCTTATTTTCTACTTTCCACAGAACAACAGAAGAAACGTTGACTTAGGATTCACTATAAATTTGGATTCCAGTAACACGAAATAAGTAAAGGCAGTCCTTAGTATCAGGCATGACAGTAGGCACATGTATACAAGAAAGTAGCTCTAATATTACAAATCATTAGTACTTGAAATTAAAACAAAACAAAAACAAAACCCAACTCCTTAAAAGCCGTCAATTCTCAGAAAAATACAACAAAAAAAAAATTAAAAAAAAAAGCCGTCAATTCGACATTGAGTATATACCCAGAGTAGTCACTATAAAATACTAAGAGAAACAATAAAATATAAAACATAACCTAACTCTTTGAAGAACTTAGCATGTATTGAAATAAGAAGTGTATGTGATTCTAAATCATCGGAAAACTAAAGGTATGATTAGATTTTGAATTATATGCAACAGAAAGTAGTTTCATGAGGAATCTAGGGAAGAAAGGTATCGGCAGTTGGGAATTCATCAGAGAGGGTATCACAAGGCGGGTAGTCTTGAGATGGGGCTTGAAGAAAAAATGGACCGAAATCAACAGATAAACCACCAAGAAATGGAAAGCTTAAGCCAAAACACACACAGAAAAACAAGTTGTAGGCACAAAAAGTATGAGAACCAGTGAGCAAGGTTCATGGGTCAGAACCAAAGCAGTTTGTACCAGAAGTTTAAAAAAAGAAGCCTCTGAATTGGGGAATGAATCAAATTAAAGTATTACTTTTAAAAGATTCTTCTAGCAAAGTCAAAGCAGTCATCCACCACTCTAATTTCTATCTCTCACTAGTCCCTAAAACATAAATAGCCTTAAAGTTTTCTAAAAATCTTATGCTCAGTATACTCACTAATTGCCCATGATTTCTATTCACTTTAAATGCCTATCCAATTCCAATCTATGTTGTTTCAAGAACTAGTTGAAATCCCACTTCCACAATTAAGTTTTCTCTTACAATTCAAGCTCTCATTTCAGCTTTCTTTCCTCCAATTTCTAACACGTACAACTCTGTCACCCAATTTAGCATTTAATTATATATCATCTAGAATTGTTCACTCTTTTTGTGAATGCAAATTGTCTCCTCAACTAGATATCAAATTCTTCAAAAACAATGACCATGCCTTATAGTTCTCATTCCCCACCACCTGGCACAGTAACACATATAAAACAGATTATCAGTACTTAAATACTGGAACCTGAGGAATGGTAAATCGGAAGTAGAGACTCAGAATTAAAAGAACTTGGAGAATGAATTGGAGAATGAGATATTTTGGGCCTACAGACCTGCCTGAATAAAATTAACAGTGTAAAAAGAGGTAAAATGGAAAAGGGACCATGTTTGCAGGAGATGGGGGCTGAAAAGTTCCATTTGAGTTGGTTGATTCGAGTTGATAGAAAGAGATCCAGAGAGAAACATCCTGCAAACCAGGGGAAAAAAGCACTATAACTCCAATGTGAGGCTGGTCAACAAGAGCTTTGTCACCCTAATGTTTCTAAAACTAAAATACAAGGAGGAAGTATGGACTCACAGACGTTCTGACACTTTTTGCAGATAAACAAAAAAGATCTCTGGCCACCAACTACAGAAATACAAAACAGACCTTGCCCTTTCCATGCCTGCTAGATGGGAGATGAGGCTACATCCTCCAACTATTTTCAAGAGTTTACAAAAACTTTTTTCAAAAGTCTTCTTCCTAGAAAGTTTACAAACTAATGCCAGAAATGGTAGTCTACATACAGACTGTGAGAAAATATTCTAGAATCTAGCCATAAATGGTGGCCTTAAGCTTAAGCAAAATATACCTGCAGAAAATATTTGCAAACCTAAGCTTGCACATACATAATCAGGAACAGGGAGGCCTCCAACAAAGAAGGATGCTTTCTCTGACCTTCTCAAACCTGGGCTATTCATGACTAGATATTCTGGCCCCGAGAGCTCTTTGGATTCAACCTGGAGTTCTCTTGCTATGTCCATTTCCTAACCACTAGCCTTTAGACCTGTGAGATCTGTCAAATGATATCAGATTAGTCATTCTCACAGTCCTAACCTTTACTGGCTTGTCCTGCCTTGTTCTGCACATTACCCAATAACTTGTTTGTTTTCAGAAAACAGATTGACTTCTGGTTCCACCAATATTATGGGCCACAACTGAAATGATTGATAAAGAAGAAAATTCTGTACTTATAGCTGAGCTGAAAAGGAAAAAAAGGGGGGTGGTATTACCCAGGGCTAGAAATAAAGAGGCAAATACCTGTACTGAAGTATTGTAAAAACTGTATCAGTTTCAGTAACCTAATATCTTGTGATTAAATGTTCACACGGAAATAAGAAATAGAGCCTGAAGCCTACACAAGGTGGGAGGTGGAACTGAGACCTCCCACATAAACCAGCACTCTTGAAGGGAAGTACCTTCAGTATAACGGTTGAACTAGAAACCACTGGAACTGAAAAATTAATAGAATAATGACAGTGAGGTGAAGGCAACTGGACCAGTCTCAAAGGATACTCCCATAACACATTAATGATTTGCACAAAAATATAAAATGAGCCCCTCTAAAAATGAGGTCACAACAAAAAAATTAAAAACATGTAATGATATATGAGTTCAATATAAGCTAGAATCAGAAAAAACAACTAGCAGGATAGAATATTTGCAAATTAATAAATGTGATACAACACATGAAGAATAAAAATCACATGATTGTATCAATCGATACAGAAAAAAAACTTTAATAAAATCCAGGACCCATTTATAATAAAAACTCTCAGCAAAGTGGAAATACAGGAACATACCTTAACATAATAAAGAGCATATATAATAAACCAACAGCCAACATCACACTCAATAGGTAAAAATTAAAGGCAATCCCATTAAGATCAGGAACAAGAAAGGGGTGCCCCTTTTCACCACTCTTATTCCACATAGTACTGGACATCCTGACCACAGCAATCAGATCAGACAAGGAAATAAGAGCCATCAAGCCTGTTCAGGTGGCGGTACAGTGGATAGAGCGTCGACCTGGGATGCTGAAGACCCAAGTTCAAAACCCCAAGGTTGCAGGCTTGAGTGTGGGCTCATCTGGCTTCAGTGTAGGGTCACTTGAACACAAAGGCTTGAACTCAGGCATACTGGCTTAATCAAGGGGTCAGTGGCTCAACTGGAGCCCCCACGCCTTCAAGGCAACTATAAGAAGCAATGAGTGAACAACTCAGAGTGCTGTAACTACGAGTTGATGCTTCTCATCTTTCTCCTTTCCTGTCTGTCTCTCTCTCTCATAAATAAATATATAAATATAAACAAACAAATAAGTAAATAAAGCCATCTATATTGGAAAGGAATAAGTAAAACTGTCATTATTTTCAGATGACAATATATTATACAAAGAAAACTCTAGAGTTTACACCAAAAAACAACTAGATATAATAAATAAATTAGTCAAAGTAGCAGGATACAAAATTAATGCTCAGAAATCAGTGGCCATCTTTATACACCAGTAATGAACTATCAGAAAGAAAAATTAAGGAAACCACCCATTTACTATTGCAGCAAGAACAAAAATAAGATACCTTGGAATAAACTTAACCAAGTAGGTAAAAGTCTTGTACTCAGAAAATTATAGGACAGAGCCTCCCAGTCTAGGCATGTATGAGAAAGCAATCAATTAATAACTAAATTGCTGCAACTATGAGTTGATGTCTCTCATCTATCTCCCTTCCTCTCTGTCTGTCTGTGTTTGTCTCTGTCTCCTCTCTCACACATGCATGTGCACATGCTTACTTAAAAAAAATTAAAGACATTAAATAAAGAAATTGAAGATGATATGAATAAGTGTAAGTATATACTGTGTTCATGGATAGGAAGAATTAACATTATTAAAATGTCACTATAACTCAAATCATTCTATAAATTCAATACAATTTCTATTAAAATACCAACAGCATATTGCACAAACCTAGAACAAATAATGCAAAAATTTATATAGAACCATAAAAGAGTCTGAATAGCCTCAGCAATCTTGAGAAAAAAGAACAAAGTTGAAGGTATCACAATACCTGATATCAAACTATACTACAAGGCCATCGTAATCAAACAGCCTGGCACTGGCATAAAAGCAGGCATGTAGATCAGCATAACAGAACAGAAAGCCCAGAAATAAACCCACACCTTTATGGTCGATTAATATTTGACAAAGGAGGCAAGATCATACAATGGAATACAGCAGTCTCTTTAAGAAATGCTGTTGGGAAAACTGGACAGGTACATGCAAAAAGAAAAACAAAAAAACATGCCATACATAAGAATAAACTCAAAATGCATAAAAGACTTAAATGTATGTGGTACAATCATAAAAATCCTAGAAGAAAACAGGCAATAAAATTACAGATATGATTTTGGTTGGCTCAGCAGTAGAGAGTCAGCCTGGTGTGTGGAAGTCCCGGGTTCAATTCCCAGTCAAGGCACACAGGAGAAGCGCCCATCTGCTTCTCCACCCTTCCCCCTCTCCTTCCTCTCTGTCTCTCTCTTCCTCTCCTGCAGCCAAGGCTCCATTGGAGCAAAGTTGGCCTGGGCACTGAGAATGGCTCAATGGCTCCACCTCAGGTGCTAAAATGGCTCCAGCTGCAATGGAGCAATGTCACAGATGGGCAGAACATCCTTCCTGGTGGGCATGCCGGGTGGATCCTGGTTGGGCACATGCGGAAGTCTGTCTGACTGCCTTCCTGCTTCTAACTTCGGAAAAATTAAATTAAATTTAAAAATCGCAGATATTTCTTGCAACAGTATTTTTGCCAATAATCTCCTCAGGCAAGGGGAACAAAGAAAAAATTAATAAATGGGACTACATTAAACTAAAAAGCTTTTGTTCAGCAAAAGAAACCATCAACAAAATGAAAAGACAACCAACTGAATGGGAGAACATATTTGCTGATACATCTGAAAAGGGGTTAAGATCCAAATTTTATAAAGAACTTATAAAACTCAACACCAGGAAGACAAATGATCCAATTAAAAAATGAACAAAGGATCTGAATAGAAACTTCTCCAATGAGGACATACAGATGACCTATAGACATATAAATAATCAATGTCAAGAATTATCACAGAGATGTAAATTAAAACCAAAATGAGCTATCACCTCGCACCTACCAGAATGGCTATCATCAATAAATCAGCAAACTAACACTGGTGAGGATGTGGAGAAAAGTCAACCCTCATGCACTGCTGGTGAGAATGCAGAATGTTGCAGCAACTATGGAAAACAGTATAGAGTTTCCTCAAAAAGTTAAAAATGGATCTGCCTTTTGACCCAGTGATCCCACTTTTGGGAATATATCCTAAGAATCCCAAAACACTAATTTGAAAGAATATATGCATGCTCATGTTCATTGTAGCATTATTTACAATAGCCACGATCTAAAAACTGCCCAAGTGTCCATCAGTGAATGAGTGGATAAAACATCTGTGGTACATTTACACAATGGAATACTACATGGCTGTAAAAAAAAAAAAGAGCAGTCTTACCTTTTGCAACAGCACGGATAAACTTGGAGATGATTATGCTAAGTGAAATAAGCCAGTCAGAGAAATACAAATATCATATGATCTCACTCAAATGTGGAATCTAATGAACACAGTAAACTGATGAGCACAATAGAAACAGAGGCTGGGTCACATGGAACAGATGGACAGATGTTGCGGGTGAAGGGAAGAGACTGGACGAAAGAAGGTGAAGGAATTAGTCATAAGACACACACACATATATAAATAAATAAAACACATAGACACAGACAACAGTGCAGCGATAGCCAGAGGGGAAGGAGGCGAGACAAGGTGGAGGTAGGCAGAGGAAAGGAAAGTGGGAAGAGAAAGACACATTGCTTGAGGAGGAGGGTGTATGATGCAGGGTGCAGATGGTGTTATACTGATTTGTATATTTAAAACCTGCATGGTTTTGCGAGTCAATGTCATCCCAATAAATTCAATTAATATAAAAATAATAAATAATAAATGAATAAATAAAATGTATTTTAAAAAAACAAGTAGCAGGATTAGATATCCATAGACCTCCAAGACCTTCAGATAACAGAGTAAGTACATTAGAAAGTAATTCAAAAGCATTTAACAGAATTAAAGATGAAAGATAACCAATTTAATTTCTGGTAGAAGAATATGGCATAATGAAAAAGAGGGAAATCCGGAGAAATACCAGAAAGAATCTCTACAAGTGAAAAATATAGTCACTGAAACTACTAAACTATAAATAGGGAGTACCCAAAATATAGGCTAGAGAGATTAGAACTATAAAATGTAAAAGAGAAGTTCAAAGTCAGGTAGCGTTGAATGATGCGTCTTTCTTATGTTCACCAAGAGTTCCTAACAAAGTTCAGTTTTAGAGTGGCCCTTGGAGAAGTGGTTGATTCTAGGGCTAGGATAGGAAAAAAAATAACAAGTCTGGAGCACCTTCTGCTGCCAGAAAATAAGGAAGTGTTCAAAAAGATGTATACTTGCTGAAAGGGCCTATCTGAAAGAGCTCTCAGTGGCCAAATAAATATCCACGAGTCTATACTAGTATAAATAATTGAATGAGTAAATGAATAAAATAGAAGGAACATCTCTTCCTTGAGAATTCCAGTTAATAAATGTAGAAGCAATGAAAGAAAAGTAAAATCACCATGAGACAGATACCATAGGAATAACTGTAGGCAAGATGTGCTGCTGATGGATGTTAAAATTAGTGGGCATACGTTTGAGGACAAACAGGACAAATATAGTAGATACTCTCAAAGTCTCTCCTGTGAGACCCTTATTAATTACATAAGAAAAAAATAGTAACTTTGCTGTGAAAAAACTCAAAATACATCATTTTAACCAAGTGATTAAGGTTGATATCGCCAATAATAAAACTTTGCCAACATCATGTTCTCCTGATATGACACACTGAGAAAGGCACATTATTTCTGTAATATTCTAAAATGCTACAGAAATGCATAACCTCAGTCTAATGAGAAAACATCTTCACAGAAAACCAAAGGACATTTACAAAATAACTAACAGGACTCTTTAAAAGTGTCCAGATCATGAAAGCAAAGGAGACTGAGAAACTAGCATAGATTGGAAGAGTCAGGAAACATGACAATTAAATGCAATATGGAATTATGGCACAGTAAAAAGACATTAGTGGGAAAACTGGTGAAATCTGAATGAAGTCCACAGTCTAGTCGATAGTATTATACCAATGGTAATGTCTTATTTTTGTGCTATAGTGTGTTATAGTGATGAAAGCAAGATGTTAACATTAGGGGAAACAGAACAAAAAATATATGCAAGGAGTCTCTGTATTATTTTTCTTTCTTTTAAAAAAAGTGAATAGCTTTTTTGAGATATAAATCACATACCACACAATTTACATGCTTACAGTACAATTCAATGGTTTTTAGCAGGGGTCCCCAAACTTTTTACACAGGGGGCCAGTTCACTGTCCCTCAGACTGTTGGAGGGCTGGACTTTAAAAAAAACTATGAACAAATCCCTATGCACACTGCACATATCTTATTTTAAAGTAAAAAAAAAAACAAAAAAACAAAAGTAGTATTGTACATGAGCGACGCCACACTTTGCGGCATCGCCACATACAGTACCCCAGGAGCATGCGCATCCTGTGCTCCTCTCACTGACCACAAATGAAAGGGGTGCCCCTTCCGGAAGTGCGGCAGGGGCCAGATAAATAGCCTCAGGGGGCCGCATGCGGCCTGCGGGCCGTAGTTTGGGGACCCTGGTTTTTAGTATACTCACGAAGTTGTTAAAACCATCATCACAATCAATTTTAAAACATTTTCTTTTTCTTTCTTTCTTTCTTTATTTTATTTTATATATTTTTTTGTATTTTTCCAAAGTAAGATGCAGTGGGGAGGTAGACAGACTCCCGCATGTGCCCGACTGGGATCCACCTGGCATGCCCACCAGGGGGCAATACTAGGCCCATCTGCAGTGCTGCTCCGCTGCAACCAGAGCCATTATAGCACCCGAGGCAGAGGCATGGAGCCATCCTCAGCGCCCAGGCCAACTTTGCTCCAATGGAGCCATGGCTGCTGGAGGGAAAGAGAGAGATAGAGAAAAAAGAGAGGGGGAAGGGTGGAGAAGTAAATGGGTGCTTCTCCTGTGTTTCCTGGCTGGGAATCAAACCCGAGACTTCCACACGCTGGATCGATGCTCTACCACTGAGCCAACTGGCCAGGGCCAATTTTAGAACATTTTCATTACCCCAAAAGGAAACTCCAAAATTATTTGTCATTCCTCATTTCCTCTCATTCCCCAATAGTAGGCAATCATAACTCTACTTTCTGTCTCTATAAATATGCTTTTACTAGACCTTTTCTATAAATAAAATTATATAATATGTGGTCTTGTTATTGGCTTTTTTCACTTAACACATTACTTTTAAGGTTCCTTCATGTCATAGCACGTATCTGTACTTATTCCTTTTTATTGATAAATAATATTCTAGTCTATGTATATATATATAAATAATATTCTAGTCTAGTCTATATATCTCTCTATACTGTTTTGAAACTTTTGTGCATGATTAAAGTTATTTCAAAATAAAAGGTTAAATAATAGGAATAGAAAAATGTACTAAGAAATAATGGCTGAAAATTTTCAGAATCAATGAAGGACATTATTAATTCTCTAAGCCCTAAGCAGGATAAATAAAAGTAACTTCATATTTATATACATTATAATATAACCATTTACCACCCAAGGCCAACAGACAATCTTCAGAGCTAAGTGGGAGAAAATAAAGACTATATACAAAGGAACAATTTAGAAGAACAACAGACTTTCCAAAATTAAGATCATGCAGTAAGATCTTAAAAGTGCTGAGGAAACCAATAGCCTACAACACTGAATCCACCATTCAACACTAAGGGCAAAACAAGCAAAAATAACTAAAACAGGATGAACAATGCATAGATATTGTATACACATAGCCTATGAATATTTATGTAAAAAATTACTCAGAACATATTGCTTTGTTTGTCTGTGAGCTTTTGGAGAATTCATCCCATTCTAAGTGTTTACATTATGCATTTTTTTTTTTTTTGCTATTTTTGTTTCTCCAGGAGAATGATACTTTTCCCATGTTATTCTTCCCCAGAATTTCAGCAACACTAAAGAGCACAGATTAAAAAGCCCCTATGCAGTACTGTATACTGGAAAGAATACATGGTTAGAGTCTGAAAGCCCAGGTTCTCCCATTTGGTAGTTGTGTGACTATGGCAGTCATTCATCTCCTTCAATCTGTTTTCCAAGCTACTAAATAGAAATAATACTAGTAACACTTGCTCTATGTATAGCACCAGGTTAACAGTAAAGATCATATTGAGATAGCTGTATGCAGACGAGCTTTAGATACTGTAAAAGATAATTATTGCTGTTATAAGCAACATAAAAAAATAATGAATCCCAAAAGAATCCAAGCCTTTGCTTTAAATTCTTGTGCTATAAGAATGACTTTGTTCCTTCATAGAGGAACAGATAGCTATCTTCTAATTTTACTTCCACAGGCTATTTCTAGACATTCCTGGGAATAGCCTTCTCACTTTTGTCCTGATGCTTTACTCTAACTGAGGGCAAAGCTTTATAAAAACCTTTAGGCTATGAAAACTGCCTTATTTGTCCTTTTCATAATGAAGGTAAAAGAAACTGCCTTCACAATTAAAGGACTGGAGTCATCATGCAGTGAAGCCCTCTTAAGCTAATTCAGCACACACTATTCACAAAACAGGATACTTCTGTTACCAAAACAGGGGATAAGAGGGAGTTTAAGGAGACAATCAATGGAGCAGAAACAATGGAAAAAATAACACTTTTTCTTATCCTAATAATATGGGGCTTAAGGTTATAATATAAAAAATGACTAGCACAGGTTTATTTAAGCAATTTCAGTCTTTTAAAGTCTGAGACTAGTTTATTATAATGGGAGTGCTGTAGAAAATAATAGAAATAAATATTGAGTTTGCCTTTTTAAATCTCTTATAATCTAAAGGGCACTAATTCAAATGATTTTCTGTAGAGCTGCTCGATTTCTGTCCTAAAGGCACAGATCTAAATCCCAAACTGTGCTTTAGTCAATCAAAAATATTTGTACTTGCTGTAATAAAGCTACTTCATATTAAAATCCCTAATATCACTACCCCATTTGCAAAAGAGGTACATCAGAGACTTTTCAAATTATTGTGAATTTCTGAAAAACTGTTTGACAGTTTGTAGTGCAGAGTTGTAATTCTAACATATGATTAGAAGAAGCTCAGGACTGTGTAGGCGACAAAGTTAAAACAGAGAGGCATTTATTACTCAGACTGATCTGAACTATTAAGCCACCTGCAGGACTCCCCACTCCGTGGCCAGGGATTTTCAGTTTCTCTTTTATTCCTGGATGTGAGAAGCTGCAGTTTCCCTGAGACACCTCCCTACAGGGAACAGTATCTTCCAATGCAAACTCCATTGATTTCTCCGCAGGATCAGAAACAATGACACACAGAGCTCCCTGCAGGGATGTTCACTTTTCAATCTTGCTAGGTTCTGCCAGGATTAATTATCTAGTTCATGTTGAACATTCTTATGGCATGAAGTAGCAAACTCGCAGTAAGAATGTGTCAGAAATATCCTTTCACAAGAAAATGATTAGTGCCTTATTCTGTAAACCCCCCCCCCCCATCTCCTTTCCCTATTCAGATAAATGGAGATTAAACTCCAGGGTAATAAGGAAAAAAAATAGAAATTCAATCAAAATAGTTTCAAAGCCCCCCCCCCCAAAACCAAACTGTCTGAAAGTTGTTCAGCAGATACAAAATTAAAGGCAAAGCAAATTGAGTGTCCACCAGCATCAAACATTTTAAAAAGGGATACAGGGACCATGATGACTGCACTGCAAAAAGAGACAGGGAAGCAGAGTGTAGTGCCACTTCATATTGAAAAATCAACATGCTGTGTACCAAAGATAATGGATGAATTAAGTAGTCACTTCAGAGGCTCTAAAAACACTTTAGCAAGCAATTTTAAACTGCAAAGATGAAGCTTTTAGGAATATCTATTGAGTTCAGTCCATTTTAAAATATAGAGTTTCATGAATACATCTCTAAGTAACTAATGCTGACAGTAACTGAAATTTATCCCAATTACATGCTCACTGAAAATGATGCTTTTACCCCCCTCCACACACTCTATGTACCCACAGATTTTTGAATACCAGCACCAATGAATTCTTCTTGGATAACAATAGTGAAGATCAGTTTCTTAGGCCTGAAAGCCTTCTACAGATCTACCCACAACTCCCTAATAACAAGAAGATAACATAACTGTGACTCCTTCACAAAAAAACAAACTAAATCCTGGTTAAAAAAATAAAAACTAAAGGCAAAACTAATAATAAGTTCAAGAGAAAAATAAATTTATCAGGGCTTCTTTAGGAATTACTTTGTTCTTTAGTGCTAAAAGCCAATGAATTACTACAAAAATAGTTCCCCAAAACAAGGTATGAACAAGTATAAACAAAGCTTTTCCATACACACAGATGCAGCATCTAGCATAGTGTTTGGTACGTAAAAGCACGTCATCAAAATGAATCTGTTGAATGAATGAATGAATGAATGAATGGTGTTAATTAGCCCACCAACTACTAGAACAGGCCTGGGTACATTTTCTGCCAAGGGTCAGACTTAGTATTTTAGGCTTTATGGGCCATACAGTATCTGTCACAACTACCCAACTCTGTCATTGTATTACAAAAGCAGATATTGATTAAAACAAATATTTTGCAAATATTGATAAGTAACCACTAAACATTAAAAAAAAAAACAGAAAAGGTGTGACTTATGTGGAAGAGAAGGAAGGCAACCTTATTTAAAAATGTTTCGTGGGTGGTGCAGAGGATAGAGCGTTGTCTGGGCACAGCGAGGTTGCTGGGTTCAAGCCCAGTCAGTGCACATATGAGAAGCAATTAGTGGATGTACAGCTACATAGAACAAATTAATGCTTCTCTCCTCTCCCCCCCCCCCCCCCGTCCCCTTCCTCTCTCGCAGAAAAGAAAAATAAATAAAAATAAAATGCTTGGCCAAAATCAATTTTTGACTTGTTTCTTTGTTTGAAATCCTAAAGGTATTAGACTCAGAGCAATGACTTAAGAATATTTATAGTTAGTAGAGCTCTACCTTTCCTGTACAAAGGAGAAAGGAGAGCTGGGAAAGTGGAAACAGCGCCATCTGAGACAAATGTTAGTGAGGGGCAGACAGGGAAGCTGAAGCTCTGGAAATGTAATCTCTTAAAACTAATGACGCTCACCTACACCTTAGAAAGTCTTCACATTTCTCTATGTCCTCCTGTTTGTACTCTGTGGTAATAACGAATTGTTCAAGGCAAATTGTTAAATGCTAACACCCTGAACCCAAGTCTCTCGAGAGACAGCACATCCAAACCACTCCTAAGCAAATACTGAACGTGTTGAAAAATTCAAATTACTGTATATGTAAAAAAATCCACAACTCTGAGCAATTAATGTCTTCTTAAATTATTTTCCGAAGTCAACATGTAATTGAATAGCTGTATCACAAAACCCAGAAAAACATCAGTCCTACAGCAATGGTAAAGGACCTTTCAAGAAAGCAAACCACAACTGCTGGAGAAGAGGAGAAGGTTGATTGTTGACTTTCAAAAGAGTCCATCAGCCATAGAAGAGACCATTTAAACAGATGAGAAGACAAAGGGCGCCAAAAAGAAATGTCGTCAAACTCAGAGAAACAAGCCTCGGGTCCTGGGGCCCAGGGGCCCAGGAGAGGAGGGAGATGTTTGTAAAGAAAGCTTGCCTCAGCTGTTTATACTCCAGAGAAGCTAGGAAAGTAGGGAAAACCATTAGCTTTGCCAGTAATAGCCTTTATTTTCCATCCACATTAAAACTTAAATAAACCACTTTGTTTAAACCTCTTTATTATAAAAATTAAGAGTATAGAAAAGTAATGTTTTCTCCACCCCCCAACTCTTGTCAAACCTAACTGTCCACTTGCATCAGAAATGTAAACCTGCTAAATAATAAAAGCCCATGAAAAGAGTAAGATATGAAAACGTTTATCAATGTGGTTTATAGTACGAAAAAAATTATTAAATCAGAAAACAATTTAAGTATCCCACAATAGGAAATTCATTAACTATGCTATGGACATTTGGTAATTCAGTTAGATGTCAGCAAATCATCAGCATGACATGGTGTACATGATCAATTGCTGGCTGAAAAGCAGGTATATATTTTCTTATGTGCACATCTCTGTGATTGATAGATGATTTTAAATCTTTTCCTCAGTTATAACTTCTGACTTTACTCCTAGTTCATTGTGGTAATGACTGTACAACTCTATGAATATATTAAAAACCATCAAATTGCATACTATAAATGAGTGAATTATATTATATGTGAATTTTAACTCAATAAAGCTTTTCATCAAAGAGTGAGAGAGAGAGAGGGAGTTTAGATTTAGTATGGTCCTATATAACACCAGGGGAACAGGTATTTTGGTATCAGAGAATTAGGTTAGTATTTGTATTAGTCAGGATTCTCCAAACAACAATAACAAAAACCAATAAGGGATGGACAGATGGACGGATAGATAGATGATAGATAGATAGATAGATAGATAGATAGATAGATAGATAGATAGATGATAGATAGATGATAGATAGATAGACTGGCATGCAGGTAGGTAGGTAGGTAAATAGTTAAATAGAAGAAGAGATTTATTACAGGACTTGACTTACACAGTTATGGAATCCAAGAAGTCCCCAAAACAGCCAGCTGAAAGCTGGAGAACCAAGAAAGCTGGTGGTATAATTCAGTCCTTGTCCAAAGGCCTAAAAACCAGGTGGCCACTACTGTAAGTCCCACAGTCTGAAGGCCTAGAACCAAGAGTTCAGATGTTGGAGGGCAGAAGATAAATGTCCCAGACCAAGAAAAGAACTTGCCCTTTGTCTTTTTGGTCTATCTGGGCCTTCAATGAATCGAATGATGATACCACACTGGTGAGAACAGGCAGATCTCTTTGCTAAGTTACTGAATCAAATGCAATGCTGACCTCTGCCAGAAACATCCTCACAGGCACAACCAGAAATAATGCTTTATCAGTTTTCTGTGTATCCCCTAGGTCAGTCAAGTTGACACATAAAATCAGCCATCACAGTATTAACACCAACCTCACAGAGTTACTATAAAGATTCCTGTAAAAGACTTAACATAGTACTTGGCAAGGGCAAAGCGCTCAACAAATGTTTGCTCTTGGCATCAGTGTTAAGATTACATTCTGTTTTTTCAACTTGGGTAACTTTCCAAAGATAGATCAGACATTGGACCACCACCTATTTTCAGCACTAGGCTGGTTGTGTTTCATCAGAATTCAATTTCCATGGGTACTTTAATCAACTCTTTTTCTAAGGTCTGATGAGCACTGATACTCAGGGTGTTCATTTGGCACCTGATTCATCCAACAGTGCCAACTATAGTTACCATGAAACTCCCATAATATTGTTTGCGAAAGTCTCCCAGGCTAAGTGGAAGATGTAAAGACTGTTTAAGCTCTTGTTTCTCCTTCATGTTCTTTTACCCTCACTCTTTTGTAGTGAACTTTGGGCTGCTAAAACAGTTTGGGTTGAAGCTAACAAAGTCCAAAGAAAGGAAAAGAGAAGCACCAGGAAGCTGGCTGCTTCTGCCTAGGTTGGCGCTAGCTTTATGCTTTACAAAAGGAAAATAAAAGAGATTTGCAAGTTTCCTTTGACCATATGCAGCCTAACCTCCAGCACAGGAAAGAAGGTAAGACTGGACAGAAATTTCACGTAGGAATATAGGGTAAGCATTTCTTTGCAATGGCTTCTGAGTTATAACCCTCAGAAACCTAGCATTGCCACGGATGTCTAGACAAGGTACATGTGACTGAGAAGAGAATTCTCCAGCATAATCAGTGAACAGCCACACTCTAGCCTGGAATCTCTGAGGGCTAGAAGTGGTGTGAGTGTAGTGGTGTGTAGTGTCTACTTGAGTGTAGAAGAGGTGTGAGGCCGTCCCACCAATCCTACCCCCATATAACAAGACAGCAAATGTAAATTTCTACTGCAATAATAAGAATTTGAGATTTCCTTGTATTTCTCATTTGCTTCAAGATAGTTTATTTTAGGCAACCTTCCCCACATCAGACAGGACTCACATTTAGTACACAACTGAAAGAATAAAAAATTTAGTGACAATGGTCAACCATGCTTTCCAAAATATCAGGATATGTATGAAAAACATATATCCTATGTAGAAAATAATTTAGGCAAAGCAGCACTCCCTATTTATGCAAATAGGAGTTCAAAAGGGAGAAATCTTTTTTTTTTTCATTTTTCTGAAGCTGGAAACAGGGAGAGACAGTCAGACAGACTCCCGCATGCGCCCGACCAGGATCCACCTGGCACGCCCACCAGGGGTGATGCTCTGCCCATCCTGGGAGTCGCCATGTTGTGACCAGAGCCACTCTAGTGCCTGAGGCAGAGGCCACAGAGCCATCCCCAGTGCCCGGGCCATCTTTGCTCCAATGGAGCCTTGGCTGCGGGAGGGGAAGAGAGAGACAGAGAGGAAAGCACGGCGGAGGGGTGGAGAAGCAAATGGGCGCTTCTCCTGTGTGCCCTGGCCGAAAATCGATCCCGGGTCCTCCGCACGCTAGGCCGACGCTCTACCACTGAGCCAACCGGCTAGGGCCAAAAGGGAGAAATCTTATGGATAGAAACTATATTGCCTTGGGCTAGCAATTCCATTTCTATATATTTACCCTAAGGAAATAAGAGATGTGTGCTGAGGTTTAGCACTAAGGATTGTCACTGTAGCACTGGAGATAATAGTAAAAAATGGGAAACAAAATCCTTATCAATAAAATATTGAGGCCCTGGCCGGTTAGCTCAGTGGTAGAGTGTCGGCCTGGCGTGCAGGAATCCCGGGTTCGATTCCCAGCGAGGGCACACAGGAGAAGCGCCCATCTGCTTCTCCACCCCTCCCCCTCTCCTTCCTCTCTGTCTCTCTCTTCCCCTTCTGTAGCCGAGGCTCCATTGGAGCAAAAGATGGCCGGGGCGCTGGGGATGGCTCCTTGGCCTCTGCCCCAGGCGCTGGAGTGGCTCTGGTCACGACAGAGCGACGCCCCGGATGGGCACAGCATCGCCCCCTGGTGGGCGTGCTGGTGGATCCCGGTTGGGTGCATGCGGGAGTCTGTCTGACTGCCTCCCCGTTTCCAACTTCAGAAAAATACAAAAATAAATAAATAAATAAATAAATAAATAAATAAATAAATAAATAAATAAAATATTGATAGAAGTATGATACATGCAATGTATAATATGTAGTCACTGAAAATGCGTGTATACATATAGCCAGCAAAAGATGTAAATAATACATTAAAAAGGGAAAAATAAAAAATCAGGTTATGTTAAACAATATGCTTGGTACAATTTCAATTTTAAAAACATCTATAAACAGCCTGACCAGGCGGTGGCGTAGTGGATAGAGCATCGGACTGGGAAGCAGAGGACCCAGGTTCAAGACCTCAAGGTCGCCAGCTTGAGCGCAGTCTCATCTGGTTTGAGCAAAGCTCACCAACTTGGACCCAAGGTCGCTGGCTCAAGCAAGGGGTTACTCAGTCTGCTGTTGCCCCCCACCACCGTCAAGGCACATATAAGAAAGCAATCAATGAACAACTAAGGTGTCGCAGCAAAAACTAATGATTGATGCTTCTCATCTCTCTTCGTTCCTGTTTGTCTGTCCCTATTTATCCCTCTCTCTGACTCTCTGTCTCTGTAAAACAATAAAATTAAAAAAATTAAAAAACATCTATAAACATACATACATGCATAGAAAAAGATACAAAATTATATATGGTAAGTTGTTTAAAAAATATTTCCAGTTATCTCTGGAAAGTGACCATCATGAGTAAAATTTTTGTTTCAAATTTTGCTTTTCCATATTTTCTGATTTTTTAACAACAAATATCTTGTGTAGTTAAAAAATAAATAAATAAAAGCTTTAAAAATTCAGTATGCATATTGCCTGATTGGGGTGGTAGTATGGATACAGCACTGACTCAGTATGCCTAGGTCACTGATTCAAAACCCAAGGTCACTGGCTCAAGCATGGGGTCACCAGCTAGACCACAGGGTTGCCAATACAATCCCAAGGTTACTGCCATGAACTCAAGGTTACCAGCTTGAGCCTAGAGTCACCAGCATAACCCTGAGGTTGTCAGTTCAATCCCTGGTCGAGGAACATATGAGAAGCAATAAATGCAAAACTAAGTGGAACAACCAGTTGATGCCCCTCTCTCTCTCTTTGTGTGTGTGTGTGTGTGTGTGTGTGTGCCATTCTCTCACATCCTCTCTCTAAAAATGAAAAACCCAATATGCATATCCTAAAAAGTAAAAATTCACTGAAACAATGGAACAGAAAATGTAAAGTCAAAATTTCCCTGGAATATTTATGATATCTCAGCAAGCTGGTATTTATTACCGGTAAATTGCATGCGAGGCCAACCCTCGGTTAAGAACTAGGACTAGAGATGAATAAAAAGAGCTTACTGGGTCCCCAAAGTAGCTCACAGGAACACAAACATGAAAGAAAACATTTACAGTAATTATTATGATGCTCAAATATAGAAAGAAGCTGTGTGGAAAGGGGGAAGTACTTAAACCTGAGGGATAAGGAAATTTCAAAAAGGAGAAACAAGTATCATTCAAAATTTGTTATTAACTGCTATGAACTATCCCACTAAAAATAAGAGTTTGGTATTCTTAGACTAGCTTAAATTCATTAAACTTTTAAAGCAACCTACACTTATGCTTTGTATAGCTAAGTGTACCAAGAATGGTTAAATATCTGTTTGCTTCAGGTCCTCAACTTAGAGTGAAAGTGTACTGGGGGTAAGAACCAGGTCTGTCCTTTACATCATTATAACTCTAGGATGTAACAGTGCCTTGTGCACAGTAGGCACAAATATTGTAGTTGAATAAAGACAAAGGAATAAATATGAGTAAAAACTGCCAGTTTACCCTTTCCTCCACAGGGTTGGCTCAGAAAGTAGGTTGTCTTGCCTGGCCTAAGGATGTCTCCCTTGTATCTTAGAAGCAAATCCCTCTTTAGTACTGCTCTGCAACTGAGGTCCCTAACCAATGCTAAGTGCTTCTTAAGTTTTCCATGGCTAAATACTGTTTCTCCTGCTCGCTAAACCATTCTTCTTCACCATCTGTCATTTGTCAAGTACAGTGGCTGTATCTTTCCTACCTCCTCCCCTTTGGGGTATGGGTGGGCAAAGGGGTGGGAGGTGGGAAGAGAGGGGAAGAATTAATTACATCACTCATATAACACAGAACAAAGGGCAAAGAATTAGCCTTGTATTTAAACTGCAACTCTGCCTTTACTTAGCTCCATGTCCTTGGGAAAATTAGTTAGGTCTTAGTTTATCACATATAAAATGAGGACAATACCACCAAACTCACAAAGATGTTGTGATAATTAAATGAAATAACCTATATCATAAACTTAGTGTCCTGCCTTGACCACAAGCAGGCAACAAACAAAATGGTTGTTTTTCTCTTTGTTTTGTGGTTGTTACATAATGACATTCATTCCTCAATTACCTATTTAAAGAGTTTCAGTAAGTAAATGACATATCCTAGTTTTTTTAGAGTCAGGCCCTTATTCTTTTAAAGAATTTCTATATTATCTAATAACACAAAATCTGAGGGAAAAGTCATCTTCACCATGACACCTCTGAAAGACATCTTAACATAAGTTACACAAAAAATATTTTCTAGACCAGTGATCTATAAACATGCTTGTTTGTACATCTCTACTGGTACCAAAATTTTAGCACACCAATATATATGCACACTTATTTATATGTTATATACATGAGCTATAAAAAGAAAAATATTAGCCAAAGTAAGACTATTTAGAACAATGTTCCTTAATTTTTAAAAACTTTTAACACCTTTAAGTTCAATAACCTTTAAACTTTCATATAATACAAAAATGTCAGAGGCAGACCAGGTGGTGGCGCAGTGGATAGAGTGTCGGACTGGGATGCAGAAGACCCAGGTTTGACACCCCAAGGTCCCCAGATTGAGCGTGGGCTCACCCGCTTGAGTATGGGATCATAGACATGATCCCATCGTTGCTGGCTTGAGCCCAAAGGTTGCTGGCATGAAGCCCAAAGTCACTGGCTTGAGCCCAAGGTTGCTGGCTTGAGCAAGGGGTCACTCGCTCTGCAGTAGCCCCCCAGTCAAGGCACATATGAGAAAGCAATCAATGAATTGACGCTTCTCATCTCCATCCCTTCCTGTGTGTCTGTCCCTATCTGTCTCTCTCTGTCATTCTCTCTTATCTCTGTCAAATATATATATATATATATATATATCTATATATATATATAGATATATATACAGATATATATATATATCTGTCAAGACACTCCCAATCTAAATAATATAATTTGCCAATAAGCATATGGAAAGATGTACAACATCATAAGTTATCAGGAAATTGCAAATTGAAACCACAAAGGCATACCAGTTCATACCCAAGGATGGCTAATAATCTTTTAAAAGACAATAACAAATGTTAGTGAGAATATGGAAAAATGGAAACTCTCATACCATTGCTGGCACGTAATGTTAAATGTTATAACCACTTGGAAAAAACAGCTTGGCAGTTCCTTGAAAGGTTGAAAATAGACTTATCATACGACAGGGCAATTCACTGCTACATAGTCAGGAATAATCTCTTCATCTCAAGATTCTTAACTTAATCACAGGTACAAAATCCCCTTTATTATAAAGGGCAATATTTTCAGGTTCCAGAAATGAAGACCTAGATATATTTAGGGGCCATTATTCGGCCCACCATAAAATGGTTTAAAATGTTCTGGAATTTGAAGTGGTAGGCAATATACAAGTTTGTGAATATTAAAAATCACTGAATTATATACTTTAAAAGAGTAAACTTTACGATATGTGAATTAGGTCTCATTTCTGTTATTTTCTTAAAAAGACACTGTTGTCATAAAAATATAGCTATTACATGGTTCAAAAAAGAGGACAAATAATTTGTGTATAGTTGTGCTTAGGCACAGTATGAAGGAATAAAGAAATTTCATAAAGCTGAGGTTAAGTGTTTCAGATAAAGCTTTCAACAATACACACTTAGATCAGCATGTTTAATAAAATGGTGGAACTAAATACATAAACATATCTCCTATAAAGTCATTTAACTGATATCCATAAAGTACAATTGATATCCATTTTACTTATTTATTTATTTTAGACAGAGACAGAGAGAGTCAGAGAGGAATAGATAAGGACAGACAGGCAGGAAGGGAGAGATGAGAAGCAGCAATTCTTTGTTGTGGCACCTTAGTTGTTCATTGATTGATTTCCCATATGTGCTTTGACCGGGGCTACAGCAGAGCATATGACCCCTTGCTCAAACCAGTGACCTTGGGCTTCAAGCCAGCGTCCTTTGGGCTCAAGACAACAACCACAGAATCATGTCCATGATCCCACGCTGAAGCTGGTGGGCCTATGCTAAAGCCAGAGGAGCCCGCGCTCAAGCCAGTGACCTTGGCCTTTGAACCTGGGTTCTCTGTGTCCCAGTCCGATGCTTCATTCCCTGCACCACCACCTGGTCAGTCTCAATAGCCATTTTCTAACAAAAGGGAGATGATGTTACAACTAGCCTTCACCATGGACTCCCACTTTTCTTTTAGGACACCTGGCTAGTACAGGTGACGCATGATCACCTGATAGAATCACGTGATCAATTCATGTATTAAATATTATTAAGGCTTAATTTCTCTCTTATTCAGATAAATAAGAAAGATTTTAATATTTTCCTCCCATACCTCATGGGTGGACTAACACACAGACTACTCTAGAGACTGCTGCTCTTGACAATAGTTCCAAATTTCACTGTACATCAAAGCCTTTGGGGAACTCATTAAAAAGCAAAGAGCCTAAGCTTTATCTCTAGAGATTCTAATTCAGTAGCCCAAGCTATCCACAAGCTTCTGAAGACCCTACTCTATACACTAGAAAGCATAGCTATTTGTTTTTCTATGAACTATATAACTTGGATAGAGTAGCTGAGCCAAATAAGTAAAAAAGAAGAAAAATACACTCCAATTGAAGTTGTAAGTGTAAGATAAAGAAATAAGGCCAATGGTATTAGTTTGTTTGACCTGTATTTCAACCATTTCAGAACAAAGCTATATGACCCTGTCAAATGTTTGAGCAAGTAAACTGCTCAAATGACCAGTCACTCTAAAGCAAAAAGATTGATACTCATGAGAACACCTTACTCATTACTGTCGAATTAGAATCTAAGGCAATACATTACACCATTGTGAGAAGAACTAAGTCTAGCTTTTAATAAAGCTCAAAAATCAGACAACAAGGCCTATATTGCATGAAGTCTTCTAAATCATAAAAGATAAGTAATGTATACTCAAACCATGAGAAAGACTATAGAATGACATCCAACTAGTAGTTCAGTCCACAGACTATCAAATCCTTCTCTGTCAACTATGAAAAATCTCTCAAACTTCAAACTAAACAACCTTAAAACCAAATGTGTATATTATTGTTTTTAAATACTACTGCTGAATAAGTATGCTTGTTAAAGACACATTCTAAGTAATGTGTTACCTGTACAAAAACTTGTCAAATTCTGGCTGTCTCAATGCCAAATATTT
This sequence comes from Saccopteryx bilineata, assembly GCF_036850765.1. NCBI lineage: Eukaryota > Metazoa > Chordata > Mammalia > Chiroptera > Emballonuridae > Saccopteryx > Saccopteryx bilineata. The sequence goes on along the minus strand of NC_089491.1, from coordinate 82,401,755 downwards.
TATAAGCACTGCCTTTCACTAACAAGTGATTTTAGTCATTCAATCAAAGTCTAATTTAGAAACATTAGTGTTTCCATAAATGAGTGTCTTACTGATATTTTATCCTAGACAAGAAGGTGAAATGCATCTGTTTTCATCAATACATTTACATAGTAGGAGATGAGCTTAAGTACCACAGATAATTCCATTTTTTATAAAAAGGTTAATTCCAGATCAGTTAGGTATATATGCTAATGTCTTTTTAAAAACAGACCTATTTATTTCTTGGAAGGTATCAATCGGATCTCAAAATCCATAAAAGCTTTCAAACCATTGATGCCATTTAGGCTTCTACCCTCCTTCAATGATTCTCTCTCTAGATCTCATTTACCCCCCAAAGAAAAACCTACCCCTTGTATAAGCTTAAACCAATATATTTTATTCACTGGAATTTCAGAATGGTGCACAATTAGCATCATTTTAATCATGTCATTATTTCCAGCTCAGTGGCATTTATTCAGATGAGCACAATTTGCAACCTCTGAGCCCAGCTCTTCTGATGTTAACTGGCATCATTAAAACCCTCCCAGTGTCCAATTCGTTTGATCTTCTAAAGAATGCCCTGAGTCTGTGACTGAGAGCCGGAAACTCCTGGCTGGAAACCCCCAAACAGCGGTCATGTTCGGCCATGAACTACTCACATCAGTTAATAATCCTCAGACACCATGATTGCAATTCAAGAGAGAAAGCTTTTCACATAACAATTAGTTAAGCACAAAATTAACAGAAAATTGGTTTAAAATAACACACAAGAGGCAAGAGGAGCTCCTAAATGTTATAACTTTAAAAGTTGAGATTGTAAATTTTTCAGAGTAAAGTATTTTAAAAGAGTGTAGCAATCTGCATATGGAAACTGGCAAATAGCAGAGGAGAGAGGATTGAAATATAAAAACAAAAAATGGTAAAATTTCAAGAGCTTCAATTTAAAATTTTCTATGATAAGTTTTTGATACAGTGTTCGACTTATGATTTCCAAGTGTTTTCTTTAAAAAATTGAAAACAACCAATTAAAAATAGTGGGAAGCTTACTTCTTTTCTAATTAAAGAAAAAAAAAAGTTTAATTTTCCCACACATTTCACACATGGCTTATGTGTGAATAGTATTCCATTATACGAACATACAATAGTCTGTTAAAATATTATTTCGAAAATGACAAATCATTTTCAACTATATTTTAAAATCTACTTATAAAATGACAAACTAAATGTTAAATAAAAGGCAAGTTCCTGCTGTCCTTTTAAAGTTAAAAATAAGGCCAAACTACAACTTTCAACTGCAAAGAGTCATTGTGTAGTATATAAAAAGCTCAGCATGGAAATAGATTCAACAAATGTACAAAAAGCGTTTTCATGCCCAGGAAGAACTGAAGGCATCAAAAAACATGCCCCAACTACAAATAACGTAGAGCTCAGTTCAAAAAGACCAGCAAATTCCTTCTCTAATGCATAGCAAATTAAACTTAATCAACTCCTCTGCAAGGTTGAGCAGGCAATCCACCTTTAAATGTCCCCACAAACAAAACATAAGAACAACAAAAGAGGTTCCAGGGTATAATAAATACTGAATCCACAGTAGGCGACAGAAGCCTTACTGAACACAGCTGAGAAAACCTGCCACGGGACAATGGATCACATTTCCATATTAAATTATATTTATCACGCTGAAAAATGCTTAAACAAAATACAGGATTTTTATTGGCCATTTTTATACCACTCTCACTCCCTAAAACCTTCTAAACCTGCTGAGTGCCATTGAAAATCATTCCCACCCCATGGTGCTCAGAGGGAGACACTGACAAAGGGTTGGGATGATGGGAGAGGGCAGGGACAACTACCTTCCCAGTGATTTCAGAAAATAAGTCGGTAAAAGAGGATAGAATAGCCGAAACATAACTTTGGCATAGCGTATTTCCGGAAAATCACTGCTGTGACAAATGGCCTGAAGTGAACTCTTCCAGCGGTCAACAATCCCCTGGAAAGGCCCCTCCCTTCCTTATCTATTGCTCAATTGTACAATACGCTGCTTTGAAAATATAACACCCTCTTGGAGCTGGACAAGATGAAAGAGCTTTTCTTCATGATCCTGCAATGCCTATTAATTTTTGCTACAACAGACACAGCTGATTAAGAAAACAGAAGGCTAGCACTGCCTCCCATCCCCATCTCAAGACTAAAGAGAAAAGAAATGTTAAAAGTGAATGAACCTTCTTTTCACTGCTATTCATTGATTTTCATTTCTGCATACACCATAAGCTGTTTCTCCTCTAACCTTCAGCAATATGCTTAGACTGAAAGTTATTTTCCTCTTTGAACAATCAGTAGGAAGGTTACTAGATTCCTATGCAGTTACAGAATTATGTTTCCGAATTACTATGACTCACTTATAACTACTCATAACACAGGTTTTTAGAAATCAGTGACTAAAAGAGCAAAACTTAAACTGTTCCCAAAGAACATTCATACTCTTATTACAGTTAGTAAAGCAACATGATAGATTAAAAAAAGCACAAGAATTATAGTTAAATGAAAGAGCATTCAAATCCCCCCATTACCACATTTCTATGTCAATTTGGATGTTAGACTTCATATACCTGTCATCAAATATCACCTACATTAGAAGCTTATTGTGAAATTTAATATAGGATATTATGAATATCAAATGCCAACCATGTAACTAGCATGAAAAAAAATGTAGCTTATATTATAGTTTTGGTTTTTTTAAACCATAACAACATACTGTAAAAAGTATGGACCTTAATTATGTAGTTCTGTAAATTCTGAAAAATGTATGCACCATTGTAACCACCATCCTAATCAGGATATATAGACCATATAATATATGATGTGAGTCACATATGCAATATTAAATTGTCTAGTAACCACATTTTTAAAAAATTAAAAGGAAACAAATGAAATTCATATCAATGTTTTCTTTAACCCAATTATATCCAAAATATTATCATTTCAATATGTAATTGAATTTTTAAATTTATCAATGAGATATTTTACATTGTGTTTATACTAAAGCTTTGATCTTCTGTATATTTTATACTTACAGCACATCACAATTTGAATTGGCCATCCATATTTTAAATGCTTCATTAGCCACTTGTGGCTGATGTTTCCTACACTGGACAGTGCAGATAGAAACTACGGTCCAGAAAATTTTCTCGGGGCCCTTTCTAGCCTATCGTCTTCTCCCGACCCCATCAACCACTATTCTGATTTCTATCTCTTTAGATTGATTTTGCCTATTCTTAAATTTCATGAAATAAATGTATGAATTTTTTTGTGACTAGCTTCTTTCACGGAACAAGTTTCTGAGATTCGTCCATGTTGTTGTAAGTAGCATGACCCCATCCTTTCTATTGTTAAATAGCATTTCACTGTGTGAATACACACAATTGTTTACGCATTAAGCAGCTGATGGACATTTGGGTTGTTTCCAAAAACAGTCATTAATATAGCTGAAAGGAAGTCTTATACAAGTCATATGTGGACATGTTTTCATTTAATAGAGTAAATATCTAGAAGTGGAAATGTTGCTTCATAAGGTAGGTTTATGTTCATCTTTATAAAAAATTGCCACTTTGCCACAGAGGTGATTTTATACTCCTGGCAATAACGTATGAAATATCCAATTACTTCATACCTCCTCCAATATTTGTTTGTCAGTCTTTTTAATATTATAATCTCCGGATAAGATGAATTTTAAAAGCACGCATTATAACAATGCACAAATGATTCAAAAATAAAACTAATATACATATATTTAACTTTGTCCAACTCTACTTAAAATTCTATAATGGATTAAACCACAACCCGTTTTTCTTTATTAATAATTCTCCAAAGCCCAAAAGCTAAACCTAAATGGGACAAATTCACTGTGAGGAAAGAATATTCCATTTAAACCTGCCCTTTCCTCAATAACAATTTGAATCTTTGGACATTCTGGGCTGCAGATAGCAGAATGATCATAGGAGAAGAACTGCTGTCCCAGACTCAGTGAAGTACTGACACAAGCAAACTGTTCTAATAAATAATTCTGCCAGAGATTTAGGTACAAATGCTACATTCCACCTCTCTCTCATGCTAAGGGTAACTGTAAAATTATTAAAACAACAAAAAACACCTAACTCAGCAATTTTCAACTGCTGTGCCCCAAGAATTTTTAAAACATGCAATACCTGACTATTTAGTCAGTGGCACTGACCTCTTTTCCCTTAGATAATTAAATTAAAAAATAAGAAGAAGAACAGCCAACACAACAATAGCTGCCCAATGTGAATAACTCAAAATTTGTCAGATTAGCAAAAAAATACATTTTGGGGATGTGCCTCAGAATTTTGTAGTTTATGTGTGCCATGAGATGAAAAGTGTTGAAAATTGCTGACCTAACTATTCGATAAGATCATATCCTTAGAAGTCTGAAATATTTAGCTCAAAAAAAAAATTCAAAAGAAAGGAAAAGCTTTACATACATAATTACTTCTTAAATTATTGAGTATAAGAAGAGAAAAAACAGGAAGTAACTTAAAATCCAATCAAAAATGAATTATCTGATTAATTATGATACTTTCACTCAATGGAAAGTAATTATGCCATTCAAATACGTAGCAAAATAAAAAAATTTTCTAGCTACATATAAAAAGAGAAGATGAAAATTGTAAAATATGTATATGTAAAGAAAATACAATGAGGCCTGACCTGTGGTGGCGCAGTGGATAAAGCATCGACCTGGAAATGCTGAGGTCGCCGGTTCGAAACCCTGGGCTTGCCTGGTCAAGGCACATATGGGAGTTGATGCTTCCAGCTCCTCCCCGCTTCTCTCTCTGTGTCTCTCCTCTCTCTCTCTCTCTGTCTCTCCTCTCTCTCTCTCTCTCTCTCTCTTTATCTCTCCCTCTCCTCTCTAAAATGAATAAAATATTTTTTAAAAAATTAAAAAAAAAGAAAATACAATGAGAAGGATGCGAAAAGTTAAAATGGTTTTGTAAAATGTGGACAGAAATACTATAAAAACCAAATGTCTTTAAAGGTAGCATCTTTAAAATATAAAATCTACCATATTTCCTCATGTATAAGAAGCTCCCACGTGTAAAACACACCTTAATTCTGGGGTCCAAAATTTGAAAAATAATGTATTACATAAAGTTATTAAACTCAAGTTTTATTCATCATAAAGTTCATACAACTCTTCATTACTGTCAAAACTCCCATCTATTAGCTTGTCCTCATCTGTGTCTGATGACAAATCACTGTCTTCATATATTGCCTCATCCTCAGTTCCATCTATGGCATTTGAAATACCACACTTCTTAAATGACTTGACAACAATCTCAATCTTGATATTATCCCAGGATCTTTTTCTTGTGTGTGTGACAAAGAGAGACAAAGAGAGGGACAGATAGGCAGAAAGGGAGAGAGATGAGAAGCATCAATTCTTTGTTGCAGCACCTTAGTTGTTCACTGCTTGCTTTCTCATATATTCCTTGACTGGGGGGCTACAGCAGACCGAGTGACCCTTGCTCAAGCCAGAGACCTTGGGCTCAAGCTGGTGAGCCTTGCTCAAGCCAGATAAACCCGCGCTAAAGCTGGCGACCTTGAGGTCTCAAACCTGGGTCCTCCGCATCCCAGTCTGATGCTCTATCCACTGCGCCATTGCCTGGTCAGGCTATTACAAAGTTCTTTTCACCCAGATGCAAACTTCTTCTATGGTTGGTTTCTTCATTCTTCCAGTTGGTGTCAAATTGTCCCCAGAAGACTTCATCCATTGGTTTCAATCATCTCTCATGGCAGCTTTGAAGGGTTTGTTAATGCTCACATCAAGTGGTTGGAGCTAGTATGTCAAGCCTCTAGGTATGACAGCAAGTTTTGTTTCTTGCTTTGCAGCAATCTTCTTTGTGTTTTTTGTTATGTGTGCCCTGAACTGATAAAGCACCAATAGGGCAGGTTTGCATAAGAGCCCACCTGGTCTCCTTCTCCAAACTTTCTCAAACCAGATCTTCATTCCATCTTGATCCATTCAACCCATGTCATGAATGTAGACAATCACTCCTCGAGAAATGTCCTCTTTTGGCATTGTTTTGTGTTTGAAAATCAGCATAGGAGGCAGCTTGGTTTCGTCAGTACAATGAGCTAGAAGAACTATATAATGGCTCTTTTCATGTCCACATCTTCACAGTTACAATTTTCACTCCCTTCTTATCAACAGTTCTATTATTTGGAACATCAAATTGAAGGGGGACTTTGTCCATATTTGCAATCTGTCCCAACTCAAACTGATACGTCTTCCGACATTGAATGACAAAACAATGAAATTCAAGAACCTTCTCCTTATAGCTTTCAGACACCTTTTGGGCAAGTCTGTTGTGTGTACACATGCTTAGTCCATCCTGTTTCATGAATCTGAAGCACCAACGGTGCCTTCCTTTGAAATCAATAACTTCTTTCTTTTCAGCAATTCTTCTTGCCTCATGCTGAACCATCTTTGTGGACACAGGAATTCCAATTGCCCTTTGCTTCTCAATCCATATCTTCAAATCCTTCTCTAAATCAGGCCATTTTGCTGACCTGCCCCTCATGGCCTTCTTCTGCTGAGGCACTTTCAGTAAGGTTTCTTCTCCCATAGCCAGTCTCGGATTGATTTCTCAGTTTGAGGAGGACCACAATTACATTCAGCAGTCTGATTTCCATTCACTTTTGCAACTCGATCACTTTTAACTTGAATTCAGCACTGTACAAAAATATTTTCTGAGCCATTTCTGGGCAGAACGTGGCAAAATGTAGCCTACCATAATATACCAGTAACTAGTGCAAAACAGTGAGCACAAAGACAGCAAGCACAAAAAAGTGGGAAATGCAAGTAAAAAAACTACAACAATGAGCACAAAAACAAACACAAAAAAGCAGGAAATACAAGAAAAAAATCTACAACCACTATATAAGATGTACCCAGTATTTAGACCTACAATTTTATGAAAAAGGGTGTGTCTTATACATGGGAATATGGTAATATATAATTCATAAAAATAGTGAAAATTAATTTTTTAGCTCAAAACATCTTTTTCATTAGGATCTTTATGTAAAGTCTAAATAATGTAAATCTTATGCAAATCTAATCACAAAGGAAACAGAGAAGGAAAAGAATGAGAAAAGAGTCCAAATATACTAACAGATTTCTCCAATATTATATGACGTTGTCAACTAAACACAAACATGACTAGCAAAAACAGTGATAATTTGTAAATTATCTTATTTTTTGCTCCATAAGACTCACCTGACCATAAGACACACCTAGGGTTTTAAGGAGGAAATAAGAAAAAAATATTATGAACCAAATGGTGTGTTAAAATATTTAATAAAATACCATATTTTTCGCTCCATAAGATGCACGGGCATTTTTCCCTCCACTTATTTTTTTTTTTTGGGGGGGGGGAGGAGTGCGTCTTTTTTTTTTTAATATTTATTGATTTTATTTTTTTATTTATTCATTTTTATTAGAGAGAGAGGGGAGAGAGAGGGAGGGGGAAGAGATAGAACAGAGGGAGGAGCAGGAAGCATCAATTCCCATTATGTGCCTTGACCAGGCAAGCCCAGGGTTTCGAACCAGCAACCTCAGCATTCCAGGTCAATGCTTTACCCAGTGCGCCACCACAGGTCAAGCAAAAGTGCGTCTTATAGAGAGAAAAATATGGTATATCTCAAAAAAGCAGTATTTAAAAAGAAATTGACTTTTCATTCTGACAGACTTGAGTTTGAATCCTGACTCTACCATATTTTAACTGAATTACTTTGAGCAATAATTTAATCTCTGTCAGTCTCCCAGAGGAAAATTGTACCTATTACAGAGCTTTTTAGTAAGATTAAATAAGATAATATAGTTGTAGTATATAGTGCTTAAAATATAGAAAGCCCTTTGTAAAACAATAGATACTATTATTAAAACATCTTTAATAGTTCTATAGCTGAAAGCATTTTGCTAATTTCATATGAAAACAAAAAAAAAGTTATACACGAGCAAAGTATCAAAGCTGAATATATGTGCCTTTATCTGATTTTTGATAGTTTGATAAGCTCTTTGTAGTAAAAGGGTCACAAAAAACAAAATGTCATGATATCCTTTCTAAAAGTATGAAGACAAACTGGTTTACTAATCACTCCTGTAGGACAAAAGGTAACTTGGCTGGACAGGGAAGTTAAAAGCAATGAAGAGAATATTTAGCCTGACCTGTGGTGGCACAGTGGATAAAGCATCGACCTGGAATGCTGAGGTCACCAGTTCGAAACTCAGAGCTTGCTTGTTCAAGGCACATATGGGAATTGATGCTTCCTGCTTCCCCCACCCCATCCTTTCCTCTCCAAAATGAATAAGTAAAATCTTTAAAAAAAAAAAAAGAATATTTAAAGTATCTGAATTTCTCTAAAAATATACAAGTAGCCAATAAACAGGAAAAGATGCTCAATTACATTAATCACCAGAAATGCAAATCAAAGCCACATGAAATACTACTTCACACTCACTAAAATGGCTACAGTTTTTTTTTGTTTTTTTTTAATGTATTTTTCTGAAGTTAGAAGCAGGAGGCAGTCAGACTCCCACATGCACCTGACCAGGATCCACCTGGCATGCCCACCAGGAGTCAATGCTCTGCCCATCTGGGGCATTGCTCCGTTGCCACCGGAGCCATTCTAGCGCCTGAGGCAGAGGCCATGGAGCCATCCTCAGCGCCCGGGCAAACTTTTGCTCCAGTGGAGCCTTGGCTGCGGAAGGGGAAGAGAGAGATAGAGAGGTATGAAAGGGGGGAGGGTGGAGAAGCAGATGGGCGCTTCTCCTGTGTGCCCTGACCCAGAACTTCCACATGCTGGGCCAATGTTCTACTACTGAGCCAATGGGCCAGGGAAGTTTGTTGTTTATTTTTTAAAGTAGATAATAGCAAGTGTCGCTAAGGATGGGGAGAAATGAGAACCTCCAGGCACTGCTGGTAGACATGTAAAATGGCACAGCCGCTTAGAAAAGAGTTCTGAAAGTTCTTACTATATGATAAAGCAATTCCATTCCTAGACTATACCCCTCACAAATTAAAACATGTATCCAAGGCCCTGGCCGGTTGGCTCAGTGGTAGAGCGTCAGCCTGGCATGCAGAAGTCCCGGGTTTGATTCCCGGCCTGGGCACACAGGAGAAGTGCCCATCTGCTTCTCCACCCCTCCCCCTCTCCTACCTCTCTGTCTCTCTCTTCCCCTCCCGCAGCTGAGGCTCCATTGGAGCAGAGATGGCCCGGGTGCTGGGGATGGCTCCTTGGCCTCTGCCCCAGGTGCTAGAGTGGCTCTGGTCGCAACAGAACGATGCTCCGGAGGGGCAGAGCATCGCCCCTGGTGGGCAGAGCGTCGCCCCTGGTGGGCGTGCTGGGTGGATCCCAGTCGGGCGCATGCGGGAGTCTGTCTGACTGTCTCTCCCTGTTTCCAGCTTCAGAAAAATACAAACAAACAAACAAACATGTATCCATGCAATAACCTGTACATAAATGTTCACGGCAGCATTATACATAATAGCCAAAAGATAGAAAAGAATAAATGCCCATCAACTGATGAATGAATATATAAAATGTAGGATAAACATACAGAATATTGTTTGACCATAAAAAGAAGTATTGGTACATGCTGCAACATTGATGAACCTTGAAGGCATGCACATAAGTGAAATAAGCCAGGCTCAAATGATAGTATACAGTTCTATTTTTATGAAATGTGTCCACACTAGGCAAACCCACATCAACAGAAAACATATTAGTGGTTGATGGCTAGAGGGTACTTGAGGTTTAGGGGCTGACAGCTAAAGGGTACAGGATTTGAGAGATAAGTAATAAAAATGTTTTTAAATTGATTGGGGTGATGGCTGTCTAACTGTAAATATACTGAAAACCATTAAGTTGTACACATTAAAAAAATAATATAAATGGTATGTGAATTATATCTCAGTATAACTTTTTTTAAAATGAAAGAATATTGTTTCTCAGAGCCATAACTTTGTATTAAGTCAAAAAGAAGAAAAGGCAGGCCCTGGCCGGTTGGCTCAGCGGTAGAGCATCAGCCTGGTGTGTGGAAGTCCTGAGTTTGATTTCCAGTCACAGCCACACAGGAGAAGCACTCATCTGCTTCTCCACCCTTTCTCCTCTCATTTCTCTCTATCTCTCTATCAGTCTCTTCTCCTCCCGTGCCAAGGCTCCATTGGAGCAAAGTTGGCCCAGGCGCTGAGGATGGCTCCATGGCCTCCGCCTCAGGTGCTAGAATCACTCCGATTGCAGCAGAGCAACGCCCCAGATGGGCAGAGCATCAGCTTCAGTCCCTGGTGGGCATGCCGGGTGGATTCCAGTCAGGTGCATGCAGGAGTCTGACTGTTTCCAAGCTTCTAACTTCAGAAAAATACAAAAAAAAAAGAAGAAGAAGAAAGAAAAGGTAAATGGGGCAAGTATGATGAGATTAGAAAGCTGAATGACAAAAAATAAAGAAAAGAGAATGGAAGAATATTAATTTTTCTTTGAAAATGACAAGCTCTCAACTTGAAGATAAAACTACTTCTCAATACTTATATATTTTTCAGAGGAAAGAGGCCTCAAAATAACCTAAGAGCATTGGACTTGCAGGAGTCATGTGTCTACTTTCCTTTTCTTTCATTTATTAGCCAGGTGATCTTGGGAAGGTGACTTAAGTTGTCAGAGCCTCTTTTTATTTAATTTAAAACAAATCTCCATATCACAAAATGTCGAAATTCGTATGAAGAACCCAACAAATATTAGCAATTTTTAAAAGTAGTTCAGCCTCAAAAGAAATTTGTGAAGCCGTGAATCAATATATCAATAATGTAAAGGAAAGAATAAGTTTCTCTCAATTCCAAATGCCAAATTGTACTTTTGTCTTTACTGGCAACCAAGATTGCTAGAACTTTCTCTCTCCCTTTTTTGTTTAGTAAAGTAGCACCAAAGAAAGCCATATTGCAAAATATAACATCATCTTGTCATCGTTGGCATTTAGATGGAATCCATCCTTTCAGTCTCTCGCTGGAGACCAGGATAAATGATTAAGAAGCAACAACTACAGGCTTAATTGGCCCTACCAAGGACAAACAAATTTCATGAGTATGACTTTAAAACTGAAGAGTCCATCGTCAACCTTAAGAAAAAGAACTCTACTTTTTATATAAAGGCAAGGATGGGAAAGCCCAGTAAAATCCAATTTTGTATGGTTTTCCAAGTTAAGTATTTTATTAAAGACAGGATTATTCAACTTATTCTCTTTTCCTTATTGATTTTTAAAACTTCACTGTCTTTCTATATTCCTTATTATATTTGATAGTCTGAGATCTAAAAAGCAATGGCTAGACAAATCACTACCAAATGCTGCTGGGAAATAGATTTATAACTATGCTGAATATTTTCATTCTTGAAACTCTTGGCAGCCATCAACGCTTCACACATGATATCAATTAGAAGACAGAATAAACAGCCTCACAGAATGCATGCTGGCTTCTGTGGATAGCATGCTGGCAAAAAAAACAAAAGATTAGTCCAAAATTAGTAAATGTGACCTGGCAAGGGCCACTGAATTGAGTATATTTTACAATTTTAACACACATCACAGGACTTAACAGCAGCAGTTTCACAACTAATGAAAACACACACAAAAAGCTTGGAAAGGCTTAAAACAGAAAGATATATTATTAGCATCTAGGCTCATCAAGGGAGAATATTATTTAGACTTAGATGAACATAAAGCTATCCAATACCAAACATAATAAAAGAACAGTTTCATTATCAAAATTAACAGTAATGCAGTCAGTTTCAACAAATTTCACAACTCAGGACATTTGTTCTATCTATAAGGAAACATGAAACACTTATTCACCTTTAGGAAGTATCAATAAAATAGTGATTCTTCCTCTAAACAAGAAACCAAAATGAGAAATAGAGGAAAAAGAATAACTAGATCTTATCATAAAATGGGAGTTAATGATTGCTAGTATTGCTTTACGATTTATTAATGCCCATTTTATAACCAAAAAGAAAAAGATTTAAAGGGACAAGCATCTATTTGTTAGAAAGAAAACAAAGAATTCTTATCTCAGTTTGTTTCTTAAAAGTGAATTTTGATAAAAATATTATATTGAATTTGGATTTTATAACATTAAAAGACAGGAGTGGGGAGACAAATACAATGAGAAAAAAAAGAAATGCCTTTAACCAAGTAGAGGATTATTGAATTATCAAAGTAAGAAGTAGCTCTGTTAAATAAAATACGTAGACATGGTATCTCATTTACTCTAGAGGACAAATGGAATGTAGGACTCAAAGTACTTACTATAGGCTAAATGTTCACATCCCCACTCAAATTTGTATGTTGAAATCCTAATCCCCATAATAGTATTATGAGATGGAATATTTAGGAGGTGATTAAGTCATGCTGGTAGAAGTTTCATAACTGGGATTAGTGTCCTTATGAAGAGACTCCAGAGAGCAATCTTGCGCCTTATACTGTGTGAGGTTACAGGGAAAGACAGATATCTATGAGAACAAAGGCCACCTATGAACCAGGAAGTAGGTCCACACTAGACAGTGAATATGCCAATGCCTTGATTTTGGACTTCCCAGCCTCTAGAACTGTGAGAAATAAGTGTTTGTTGTTAATAAGCCACCTAGTTTACATTCTTTTTGTTATAGCAGCTCAGAGTAAGACTGTAATACATATTATCATGGACTCAAAATTATTATTATGGGTAGTGGTTTGGATTGGGGGAATGGATTTGGTGCTCCAAGTCAACAATCCAAAATGGTTTCCTTTAAGAATAGAAACAAGTACCAAGAGCCTCAGCAGTGAAGGGATAGGATATCATTTGGAGAAGGAAATTAAGTCATTATCATTACATGAGCTTTAGGGAAAAAAAAACCCCACAGAATAAAACTGCTTAAAACCTTCCTGATGGCTTTGATTATATCCAATTGTATGCCAATTTTTCAGGAGCAAGTTCAACATTTAAAGAGAATCTAGCCTGACCTGTGGAGGCACAGTGAAAAAAAGTGTCGACCTGAGATGCTGAGGTTGCAGATTTTAAACCCTGGGCTTGGCTGGTAATGGCACATGCGAGAAGAATCCATGAGTTGATACTTCCTGCCCCCTCCCCTGCTTTTTCTCTCTCCTGTCTCTAAAATGAATAAATAAAAATGTTAAAAAAATAAAATCCTAGTAAGAGCAGGCATTGTGCTAGGTCTTTCTTGTGTGTAATCTCATTTTATCCTGCTTTGAAAAAATAGAATCTTAGGAGTTTAAGTAAATTAGTCAAAGGACACAGCGAATAAAAGTTCTGTATCAGGTGCAGTCCCAGGATTGCCGAAGAAGATGCTTCCTATCACATTAGGGCACAGTTTTCGTGTCACTGGTACTAACTACAACCAAAGTATCTTAGAGAAATGGAATGAGAAAAAAACAGCACAACACAGAATTTATGAGTTACCGTAATAAGCATCAATAAACAACAGAGCCTTATAACAGCAGAGGGCAGATAGGGAAACACACTGGAATTATAGACACAATAGGACAAAATTACTATTTTTAGGGGGAAGAGTTAATTTCATAAACAAGTTTATTTTTGTTTGAAAAAAAATAATACAAAGGAAATACTCCAAAAATGGTAACAGCGGTCACCTTTTGGAGGTTAATGTGTAAAACTCTTCTCTCAAAGCTTCTGTTAAAAATTCATCTAAAAACAAGGTTTTATGGGAAAAAATATAATTATTGAAGTGCTACTTCCCAATTCTAGATGACTGATTGGAGCAATAAAACACAACAGTCCTTGGTTACATGAAGTATTGCCCTGCTGTAACAGTCCTCTGCCATGACGCCCTAAATACGTGGCCAACTTCTGGGAACTGAACACACTGTCCATGGCACACAGCAGTTCCTGAACAGTGACGGTATTTACTGCCGGCTAACATAAGTGTTTACCCAAAAGAACATTAGTTTATTCTCATACTCAGATCCTGAGTAAATACCTAATCTCCCTCTGAGGTCTATTTTCCTCATCTATAAAATGATGTAATAATCCCTTTATTGCAGAGTTGTAGAGTAACATAAATGTAAAGTGCTTAGCACAGGGACACGAGCACATAAACACTCAATACAGCCACTGCTTATATTATTATATTATATTCATTACCACCACATCAACCATAATTGCCATAAGCTAAAAGAATTCTACTTAGTCTCATTCTCTAAAAAACTACAATTATTATAAGTATGTTCACTCTGTCAAAAACAAAAGTATGGTCAGTGAATAATCATTGATGTAATCACATTCTCCAGAACAGTAAAGATTCTCTGCTGTGCTTTAATTTTGGGAGTGATCTAAAGTTTAGGAAATGATTTACAGAAGGGCTAGTCAATGTTTTTATACCTACCACCCACTTTTGTATCTCTGTTAGTAGTAAAATTTTCTAACCTCCACCAGTTCCACAGTAATGGTGATTTATAAAGTAGGGAAGTAACTTTACTTTATAAAATTTATAAAGCAGAGTTACAGCAAGTTAAAGCATATAATAACAACTTACCAAGTACTTTATGTCGGATTTTTGCTAAGTTTGGCAGAATAAATCTTTATAAAACAACTTACTATAGTTAAATCTATCTTTTTATTTATACTTTGGTTGCTCCGCTACCGCCCACCATGAAAGCTGGAATGCCACTAAAGCTGGGCGGTAGGGACCAGGTTGACTACCGCTGATTTACAGGTTCAGTTCTAATGTCGATCCATCCAATCTGATCACTAGGAAAGAAAGGATCCTTTGCTAAGCTTCAAGCCAGCAATAATTTTTGCTGGCTATAAAACTGCCTCTAGCCCATGCCAATTTCCTCACTTCATTTGCTTGTGAGGTTCACTAATCATGAAACTAAGAACAAAATATATTCAAGGATTCTCCTACAAGCATAACTTTTCCTTCTATATTAACAAAAATAAATAAGAAAATAAAGAAGCCTCTAGAAAATGTTTACATAAACAAATGTTTCAAAATTCCCCTTTACAAAAATGTGTAAAGTAGAAGGTCTTGTTTCGCTCCTTCAAACAAAAATCTCTGGGAATGAATATTTAAATTTTCAGTTACTTGAATCTACCTATATTCTTGTAACTAATATATCTTGTAAATTGTTCTTTTCAAAATTATACAAACCAATTCAAAATGCCTACCTCGGCTTGACAGAGTGCATGAAGACCTTGTAACACCAAGGCTGCTGGAGTAGCTTGATCAGGCTTGGTGCATTCATTCAACACCTGGGAAATAGCTGCCAGCATATCCGCACCATGCTGATAAGGCCTAAAGGGAATGACAGTTTAGAAAGAAGATTACAGCCAGAGAGCTATATTACCATTCCCAGGTCTTTTGTCTGAACAAAAAGTGTTCATGCTTTTCTTTACCCTTGTGCCTCTGAAATACTGACCCTCAAATAACACCAGGTGTTTGTCTTCAAAGATTTTCATCATCATTTTTTGCTCTAATTTAAGGCTCAGTTTTGATATAGAAATACTATCCAGAAAAAAAGACACTTGTTAAATAGTATTCTCCCTAAATCATGAATTGTCTAAATAGACAAAATTTCAGTGTATAATGGTGAAAAGAACTGACTTACTTTACTGAGATTATCAATAAAAAGAAAGCTACGCCTACTTGGAAGTTGTTCTGGTATCAGACACTGACTACAATGCAGGTATTGGAGATCAGAGGTGATTTATTATAGTGGTGATATGAACTAAAGTGGCTATAGCTATCACAATAATGATGGTGATGATGATGATAAAAATAATATGAATTATAACTAGTAGAGCACCTATCCAAGTACTGTGTTAAATTCACTCTGTTCCTCTTCCTCCCCTGCTCTCCTCTTTTTTTTTTAAGTGAGGGGAAGGGAGATAAAGAGACAGACTCTCATATGCACCCTAACCAGGATCCAACCGATAACCCCCATCTGGGGCCAATGCTTGAATCAGCTGAGCTGTCCTCAGTGCTTGAGGCCAATGCTTAGACCAACTAAGCTATCCTCAATGGCTGGGACTGATGCTCAAACCAAATGAGCCACTGGCTGCAAGAGGGGAAGAGAAAGTGAGGGGGAGATGAAGGGGAAGAACAACATATGGGTACTTCTCCTGTGTGTCCTGACTGGGATTGAACCTGGGACATCTGCATGCCGGGCCAACACTCTACCCACTGAGACAACTGGCCAGAACCCTCTTCTTTACTCTTGATTCCACATATATTGTGCTATCCTCAGAATGCTTTTAGGTGAATAAAGAAATGCTCAGGTGTGGGAGAAAGGCTGTAAGCTGACAAAATCCTTACAGCCTAGGCTAGGCTTTAGTTTAAGACTAAGCTCTTCTCCACCCTTCTAATACTAAGATTTTCCACTCACCCTTATAATACTAAGATCTTCTCAACACCCTTCTCAAAACTAAGCTGTTCCCCACACCCTGGACTGTTGTGGGGTGGTACATTCTTATGAGGAATCCCATTTATGCCTCAGATGAGTGACCTTGTGTCAGAGACTTCCTTATTTGTATATTGGCTTAAAGGCTTTATAATAAAGCAAGACCAGGGGCTCTCTCGCTCTGATCTTGCCATCAGCATTGCAGAGGCCTCCCAATCCCATCCTCTTTTCTCGGTGAGTCTATTTCTTAATTCCACGCCGTTCTCCCTCAGGACCTGGAATTACTAGCCGCGCTGGTTCACGGCACTCAGGTCCATCCTTGGTATTCCTTGTAACCCTTCAGTGATATAATACCTTTTTCTAATTAACAAAATATCCATTGATGAAACTGCCTGACTGGATTCTATTGTTTCACTGTCTGACAAGCGGAAATCATTTTCCAAAGCTGGAAAATTTGACATATCTTGAGGTGGTAACTGAAAGAAGCACTGAATAAGTCCTCGATGGGCTCTGATCTGATCTGCTATTTAGCCTCTCCTGAGCTGTAGCTTTAAGACTGCAAAATTAAACTGTCAGATAATAATCTCTCATCTCTAAAATTTTTCCCATGCCAATACCTCAAAAGCATTCAGATCTTGTGTTACTGTGTGTAACTTGTAGTCTGAGGTCATTAGGGTCTTGCCAAGAGGCTGAAACTTAGAAAACAGGCAGAACTGCTGATGTTTAGATACATTTTGATCTGGAATTTTACTTGAGACAGGAATTATCTATATTATCAGCATCTGTGACAACCCATTCATTGTACAACTTGAGGAAGTACCATTCACAGTGTCATTCATAACAAAAATGACAGTTCTACAGTGCAGTGGTCAAACATCTGTAACTGCAGGATGGCAACTCATTTTAAATGTATCAAATCTAACTTCTCCTTAAATATTTTTACCTTATTCTATTCAAGAAAAAATCTGGCAAATTGCAGTTTGCTTAGTGTTATTTCAATCTTTTCCCCTCCTACCTATTTATCAGTCCATACGTGAGAACAGCAGAGTCATCTCCCTAGTATATTCATGTCTTCCTAAACCCTACAGCATACATGGGAATTCAAGATCATTTCCTTCCCTGTAATAACACCTAATCATTTCATGCAATAAGTCACAAATAAGGCCTTCTCTATCAAACCTCTATAAAAATCAGACATAACATAGAAGACTATAAGAACAGTTTGACTACAGTCCTCTCTTAGTATTTATTTATAGAAAACATATAAAACATAACATCGTATGTTTTATTACAATACTAAATTGTTATACAGAAAAGGAGATAAATATCCTATATAAAGCTAGATACAAGACTAGGCCTGAAATGAAAAGACATGCTTGCTTCTTAAAGTTATTTTCCAATATTGCTAAATTTTACACTCAGAAAACTTAAACAGAAAACTAATTTATTCTTTGCTTTTTGTTTTGTTTTGTTTTTGTTTTTTGCAAGAGAGAGACAGAGAGAGAGAGAAAAGGAAGGAAAGAGATGAAAAGCATCAACTTGTAGTTGCAGCTTCACTGATTGCTTCCCATGCATGACTTGACTGCGGCGAGGGGGCTCCTAGCCAAGCCAGTGACCCCTTGCTCAAGTCAGCGACCTTGGGCTTTAATCCAGCAAACTTTGGGCTCCTGCTAGTGACTGCAGGATCAACTTAATGATCTTAGGCTTGAGCCAGCAACCCTGTGGTCATGCCAGCAACCTCAGGGTTTCGAACATGAGACCTCAGCATCCCAGGTTGAGGCTCTATCCACTGCCCACCAGGTGGTCAGGCTGAAAATTAATTTATTCTTAAAATTTTCTGCCTATCTTTACTAGATTCTTGTTTGCAATAAAAAAATGTAAAATAATATATCATGATACACATTCTCAAGGGTTAAGCACATCTCACCTTTGCTTACATATGTCTCTGATCGATGCTGCTTTAGCAATCAGTTTCTCCCATTGGACTTCCTTGCCTGCACACAGAGAGGGCACATCAGACATGGCCATGAACCGCTGCAGTTCAGGATAGACACGATCCTATAAAGGCAATTTCACAAAAAAGGTAATTTCTCAATTTGAGTTGAATAACCATTATCTCCTTTTACGCATAATTTTTCCTTCTACATCTTCTATTTGCATTGAAAATTATAATGTATTTGTTCTAATCAGCAAAGGAAAATGTTTTTGTGATTGCTGGGGATTTTCTTATAGGCCCATGGACTGTTCATTTCATAAAACAGAAAAGAGTGGCTAAATCTCACCCTAGTTACAAAGGCTCTAATCACTTATAATCATATTTCTATAACTTTTTTCCACACAAGAGGAAAATAATATTTCAGAATTAAAGAAATACGATTATTTTTTCTTCTTATTTCTCTCAGAGAGTCAATCACAACTGACTGGATTACTGCTCAATAGCATCACACTAAATCAAATTTCTCAAATGCAATCATTGATGCTACACATTAATTCTACTATGCATATCAAAGCAGTATCATACATGACAAAATTAGTTTTCTTCACCAAAAGAAACATGTTTAATATTCCCATAAGTGTATATTTGAGCTTACTTGCTTTTCCCACAAAGATGTCAACAAGCGCAAAGTGACAGCTCTTAGTTGTGGAGTGGTTCCAAGAAGCTGAATTACTCGTAGAATTTGTCCTATGCACACCTAGGAAATAGTTTTAAAATTTAGGTTTTATAAATGTAAATGCAGATAATCCTGAGAATACCAAAAAAATTCTAAAACTCATTATAAAATAAAGACCCAAATGTAAGTTTACTATAATATTATCCATCTTCTCAAAGGTTGGGAATAGCTTTGGGAAGGGAAGGGTTAACTAGCAAACTTAGAAACATAGAGACTTTATTTCAGATAACAGCCAATGGAAAACCATGGCTATAAATTGATTTAAAGAATTATTTCTTAGATATTTTAATAAATACTTTTGGCCCAACAAGGGAAATAGTAATCACAGCAAAATAAGGGGTCAAAATTTCATATAATACCAACCAAAACTGATTGTATTACTCATGCTTCATTTTTTGGGGGGTTAATATACAAACCTTGTGAACACCAAGTGTAGGTAAAGTATATAAGATTTCATTGTATAATTCAGGTTCCAGTGGTTTTCCCAACTTGAACATCAAAACTGGAATCAAATTTGGTACCTAAAATGAATTTAAAGAAGATAATAACTATGTTTTATGAAGGAAATCAATCTATAAAGCAATCATTAGTGAGGTTTTGTTTGTTTGTTTGTATTTTCTGAAGTGAGAACCGGGGAGGCAGAGAGACAGACTCCCGCATGCACCCAACCAGGATCCACCTGGCATGCCCACTAGGGGGCAATACTTTGCCCATCTGGGGCATTGCTCCATTACAACCAGAGCCATTTTAGCGCCTGAGGGGGAGGCCATGGAGCCATCCTCAGCACCTGGGCGAACTCTGCTCCAATGGAGCCTTGGCTGTGAAATGGGAAGAGAGAGATAGAGAGAAAGGGAATGAGGGAAGGGTGGAGAAGCACATGGGCTCTTCTCCTTTGTGCCCTGGCCGGGAATTGAACCCGGGACTTCCACATGCCGGGCCAATGCTCTACCACTGAGCCAATCAGCCAGGTCCTCATTATTTCATTTTTATTCAAAGAAGTAAAATAAATATATATGAATAAGAATAAAAAACTGTCTGCAATTTGTTGTTGATGGTAATTTAATATCATTAAAAAAATAATACCATTAATATTCTATCTCTTTTACAATTAGCTGCTAAACACCAAACTAGTTAAGCATCACAAAACTAGTTAAGATACATATATTGCTCCAAAGAAATTTAGAGTTATAATGAGAACTAACACTTAGGGCATACAAATAATAAAATACCTCCACATATTGAAATATTCACTTATGTTATTCCAATATGAAATAATAAAGGCAGTAATCCTAAAATTAGTATGGGCAGCAAGGAATTCTGAAAAGCCAAAACAATCTTAAAAAAGAATTAAGTTTGAGAACTCAAACTTTCCAATTTCAAATTTTACTGTAAAGCCACAGTAATCAAAACAGTGTGGTACTGGCATAAGAAGAGAAATATAGATCAATAAAAAAATAGAGGAGTCCAAAAATAAATTCTTACATTTAAGTTCAATTCATTTTTGACAAATATTCCAAGAAAACACAATGGGGAAAAAAGAGTCTATTCAAAAACTGATACTTGATTTTAACAACTAGATATTCTCATGCAAAAGAATAAATTTAGACCCCTTCCTCATACCATACATAAAAATAAATTCAATCTAGATTTTACGCCAAACTATAAATGCTAAAAGTATAAATCTTTTTTTTTTTTTAATTTTATTTATTCATTTTAGAGAGGAGAGAGAAAGGGAGAGAGACAGAGAGGGAGAGAGAGAAGAGAGAGAGAGATAGAGAGAGAAGGGGGGAGGAGCTAGAAGCATCAACTCCCATATGTGCCTTGACCAGGCAAGCCCAGGGTTTTGAACCGGAAACCTCAGCATTTCCAGGTCAACGCTGTATCCACTGCGCCACCACAGGTCAGGCTAAAAGTATAAATCTTAAAAAAAAATAAAGTTAACCCTTGAAGAACAAACCAACTTTCCCATACAGTCGAAAATTCATGTATAACTACTATAGGAATTAATTTTTGAAAAGTTGAGTTAGACAAAGCCTGTTTCAAAGTGAAAAGAACAGCACAAGCAACCACAGGAAAACATAGATTTTATTAAATTAAAAATATTTGTCAAAATTTACTGTAAATAAAAAAATACAACCTAGAAAATAGAAGAAAATATTTATAAATCATATATCTAATAAGGGGCATATATTCAGTATATATAAAGAACTCTTGCAACTCAATCCTAAAAGGACAAATAACCTAATTTTAAAAGAGCAAAGACTCTGACTACATTTTTCTCCAAGAAAGATAAATAAATGGCTAATAATGACAAGAATAGACACTCAAGTATCATTAGCCATGACATAAATAAAAATCAAAACCAGAATAATATACAACCTCACACACAGAAAGCATATAATAATAATAAAAAATAAAACACAGATAACAGCAAGTGTTGGCAAGAAACTGAGACCCTAATACATTGCAAGTGATACTGTAAAATGGTGCAAATCCTTTGGCAAAGAGTTTAAGAGTTTTTCAAATGGTTAAAGAGAATTACTGTTTGATCTAGCAATTTTATACCTAGGTATCTACCAAAAAGAAATAAAAACATGTATCCACACAAAACTTGTACATAAATGTTTAGAGCAGCATAATTCATAATAGCCAGATAGTGGAAACAACCCAAATGTCCATCAACTGATGAATGGATAGATAAAATGTAGTCTAGGCCTGACCTGTGGCGGTGCAGTGGATAAAGTGTCGACCTGGAAATGCTGAGGTTGCCGGTTCGAAACCCTGGGCTTGCCTGGCCAAGGCAAATATGGGAGTTGATGCTTCCAGCTCCTCCCCACCTTCTCTCTCTGTCTCTCTCTCTCCCTTTCTCTCCCCTCTCTAAAATGAATAAATAAAATTAAAAAAAGTAGTCTAGCCTACCATGTAATGTTATTGGGCCATAAAAAGGAAATAAAATCAATATGGATAACTTGAAAACATGATGTGAAGTGAAATAAGCCCGTCATAAAAGACCACATATTGTCTAATTCCATTTATACAAAACATCGTGAATAGGCAATCTATAGAGACAGAAACTAATTGCTTAGCATTGAAGAGCTATAGGAAAAAAGAGGAAGTAATTGCTAATGAGTTCCACCCTCCAAGGTTTCTTTGTTCTCAAATTATTTGTAATTATGTTTGCACAACTCTTTAAATATACTAAAGGTCATTAAATTGTATATTTTGAATTATATGGCATGTGAATTTTATCTATAAAAAGCTATATTTTATTTTAAAAAATCAATTAAAAATTACTGAGTGAATATTTATTATGAAGAAGAAACTACTTAAATGCATAAAAATTTTTTTCTTCCTTAGAGTGCAATTTAGTTTTTTTTGCCCAGTATTTGTTGAATTTTCTCTATCTGCTGTAATCTTAGAAAGCCTATTTCTTCTAAGTTTAGAAGGCATTTACTTTAATTCAATTTCAAGGGGGAAAAAATCTTAACCCTATTAACAAAAATGTTAACAGTTAAAAATTAATTCATTAATGAGCCTAACCATGTTATAGACCATGGCAGCATTTAGAGCTATAAATGTAATGTCTACAGACTCACAACACACAGCCAGAACTTAATTTTTTAACAACTGCTGGGGCTCTGTTAGAACAGAAGTTTCAGCATCTTAACCTTGAGGAAATGAAAAGAGAAAAATTTTCAGTTGGCTTCTTATTCCCCATTTAAATTAAAAACAAAAGGTTATCTTAGATTGTGTATACATGTCTCAGTGAATTACTCTTTCTGGGAAGATTTCTACCCCAGCACTTTGACAGATTCTTAGTTCTGGGAAGGGCCATCAGTACATTTAGTGGCATTTTATAAGATAATTTATTTAGTTGAATAGCTTTTAAACAACTGTTTTAATTATACTATCAGGAAATGAATAAAGTACTCTATTTATTCTAAGAGTACAGTTCCTTTATGAGCCTTAGAACAAAGAAATGTATGGTGCTTATTTTCTCTGGCAAATTCAGAAATGAAAAAACAAAGTAGAAAACTTTTACAGTAAGTACTCTTAGGCTTAACATAGTTCTTGATGCTGTTAGAAATCAAATTAAATCCATAGGTCAATGGAAAAAACAAAACAGATATTATTTCATTAGGAAAAATATATAGATACACAGTTATGGAAATTTTTTTACAAAAAGTATGGACAGTTTATTTCCTAATGAAATAATATATGTGTGTATTTATTGATTTACTTGATATGTCATTATGAGGTCCTAATTCCTCTGTTCTAAAGCTTTCTACACTCCTGAGGTAGAAAAGAGAAAAAATGTTTTGACTTTACTTTAAATTTAAAATAAGCTGGTAAGTGCCTGATAATTCACTGAATTCAGACCTTTTCAGTTTCACAAAACTCAGTGCTTTTTTATCTCTCTCTCTTTCAGAATTCAAGTCCTTGATAAACAAATTGATTTAGAATGATGGAATTATTAAGGAGCCCCCACAGCCTGACCAGGTGGTGATGTAGTGCATAGAACATTAACCTGGGATGCTGAGAACCCTGAGGTTATCAGCTTGAGTGTAAGGCTCACCAGCTTGAGTGTGGGATCACAGACATGACCTCATGGTCACTGGCTTAAGCCCAAGGTTACTGGCTTGAGCAAGAGGTCACTGGCTTGGCTCGAGCCCCCTATCCCCCCAGTCAAGGCACATATAAGAAAGCAATCAATGAACAACAAAAAGTGTTGCAACTACAAGTTGATGCTTCTCATTTCTCTGTGTGTCCCCCTCTGTCTCGTTCTCTCTCACTTATAAAAAGGAGCCCCATAACACAGATTCCTCAGCAAAAATACTGCAAGCCAAAGGGAATGAAGAATGATATATTCAAAGTGGTGAAAGAAATAGTAAAATAGCCAGCCAAAAATACTATATCAACCAAAACTTTCCTTCAAAAATGAGGGAGAAATAAAGACTTTTCTAGATACACAAAAGCTGAGCAAGTTTATCCATTAGACCTGACTTACAAAAAATGTTAATAGGAGTTCTTCAAATTGAATGGAAAGAACACTAGAAGAACATAAAAGCATATGAAAGTATAAAGCTAACCAAAAGGTAAATATATAGAGAAATACAAATACTGTAATACTGGTGCATAAATCACTTAGAGCTCTGAAATTTAAGTTCAAAGACAAAAGTATAAATAAGTATAACTATAAAATATATTAATGGACACACAATATAAAAAGATATAATCTGTGACATCAAGAACATAAAGTGTGTAGGGCATAAAAAAGTAGAATTTTTCTATGAGATTAGAGCTACTACTGGGTTAAAATAGACTGTTGTAACTATCAGATGTTTTCTGTATGTCCCGGTGTAGCCACAAAGAAAATACCTATAGAAGATACATAACACATAATGAGTTAGGAAACAAAGCAAGTCACTACAAAAAAAACAAAAAACAAAAAACAAACAAAAAAAAAACCAACCTAAGACAGCAACAGAGGAAAAGAGACAAAAAAGCTATAAGACAGACAGAAAACAACAATATTGCATTAGTAGGTCCCTCCGTAGCTGTAATTAGTTTAAATGTAAATGGAGTAACCTGCCCAATCAAAAGACAGTGACGGGTAATAGCAAATGTTGGAGAGGCTGTGGAGAAAAAGGAACCCTCATTCACTGTTGGTGGGACTCTAAAGTAGTACAACCATTATGGAGGAAAGTATGGTGGTTCCTCAAAAAACTGCAAATAGAACTACCTTATGACCCAGCAATCCCTCTACTGGGTATATACCCCAAAACCTCAGAAACATTGATACGTGAAGACACATGTAGCCCCATGTTCATTGCAGCACTGTTCACAGTGGCCAAGACATGGAAACAACCAAAAAGCCCTTCAATAGAAGACTGGATAAAGAAGATGTGGCACATATACACTATGGAATACTACTCAGCCATAAGAAATGATGACATCAGATCATTTACAGCAAAATGGTGGGATCTTGATAACATTATAAGGAGTGAAATAAGCAAATCAGAAAAAAACAAGAACTACATGATTCCATACATTGGTGGAACATAAAAATGAGACTAAGAGACATGGACAAGAGTGTGGTGGTTACCAAGGGTAGGGGGGGAGGGAGGACATGGGAGGGAGGGAGGGAGAGAGTTAGGGGGAGGGGGAGGGGCACAGAGAACTAGATAGAGGGTGACGGAGGACAATCTGACTTTGGGCGAGGGGTTTGCAACATAATTTGATGACAAAATAACCTAGACATGTTTTCTTTGAATATATGTACCCTGATTTATTAATGTCATCCCATTACCATTAATAAAAATTTATTTAAAAAATAAATAAATAAATAAATAAATAAATATTTTACTCATTTTAAAAAAAAAAAAAAAAGACAGTGACAAAGAGGATAAAAAACAAACAAACAACCAAGATACAAATGCATGCTGTCTACAAGAGATTCATCTTACATTTAAAGACACATAGGCTAAATAAAAGTGATAGGATGAAAAAAAAATCTTCTACACAATGGTAACCAAAAGAGAGCAAGTGTAACCATATTTATATCATAAAAAATTCAATTTGCTTGAAAGATAGACAATTACAAATATATGGACATCCAACATCAAAGTAGTATATGTATGCCCAAATATATAAAGCAAACAGAACTGAAGGGGGAAATAGGAACACAAATAATAAGAGACTACTCTACTCCAATTTAAATAATAGACAGAACATCCAGACGATCAACAAGGGAACAGAGGGCACGAACAACACTACAGACCAGATGAACCTATAAGATATATACAGAACATTTCATCCAACAGCAGCAAAATCTAAATTCTTTTCAAACACACACAGAATATTCTCCAAAATAGATCACATGTTATGTCAAAAAATAATTTTCTAAACAAGTTTAAGAAGGTTGAACTATCTTTTCTGACCACAGTGGAATAAAACTATAAGTCAATAATAGTAAGAAAACAAGAATTCACAAATACATGGAAACTAAACAACATACTTTTGAACAAAGAATAGATAAAAGAAATTTAAATGGAAACTAAAATATATTTCAAGATAAAGATGAAAACACAACACACCTAAATTTATGGGATACAGCAAAAATAGCAGTAAAAATAAAGCTTATAGAGGTAAACACAATGAAAAACAAGAAAGGATCTCAAACAAACAAGTTAATTTTATATCTAAAAAAAACAAAATAAGTGCAAAGTTAGCACAAAAAAGTAAATAATAAAATTAAAGCAGAAATAAAAGAAATAATTAATATAGTGCAATAAAAAATTTTTTTTCATTAAGTTGATATTTTAAGAAACCACAGAATTGACAACCCTTTGGCTAAAGAAAGAGAGGAAAGACTCAGGTAAATAAAATCAGAAATAAAAGAAGACATTACAACTGATACCACAGATATAAAAAGGATTATGAGACAACTATATACAATACTACAACAAATGGAATAACCTAAAAGAAATGGATAAGTTCCTAGAAACACTCAACTTATCAAGACTGAATCATGAAGAAATAGAAAATCTGCACAAATAACCTCCCCACACTTTAAAAGAATCATATACCCTAACCAAGTGGAATTTATCCCTGGGATGTAAAATGGTTCAGCATATAAAAACTAATTAATGTTCTAAACCACACCAACAGAATGAAGGATAAAAATCAGAGAATCATCTCAACAGATGCAGAAAAATATTTAACAAAGCTCAATACCCTTTCATGATTTAAAAAAGGAAAACACACTAACCTAGGAATGGCAGGGAGTCACCTCAACATAATAAAGTCTCTTTATTAAAATTCTATAACTAATTCAATAGTGAACAGTAAAAGACTAAAAGTTCTTCCTCTAATAGGAACAAGGCAAGATGCCCACTTTTTCCATTTCTATTCATAATACATAGTACCAATAGAATATAGTACTAAAGGTGATGAATAATTAGGCAAGAAAGAGAAAGAAAAGTCTCTCAAATCAGAAAAGAAAATGTAAAATTATCCATTTGCAGAAGACATAATTTTATAAGTAGAGACCTAAAGATCCCACATATAAGTTTTAGTTAAAATAAATGAATTCAGGAAAGCTGCAGGATAGAAAATGAACAACAACAACAAAAATCAGTAGTGTTTTCATAAACTAATAACAAACAATCTAAAAAGAAAAATAATTTCATTTACAATTGCACCAATAAATATATAAATAAAATACTTAGAAATAAATTTAATTACAGAAGTGAAAGACTTATATACTAAAAACATTGTTTAAGAAATTAAAGAGGACACAAAATAAAAGGAAAGACATTTTGTGTGCATAGGCTGGAAGACTTAATATTGTTTAAATGTTCATACTGTCCAAAGCAAACTACAGCTTCAATGCTATCGCTATTAAAATCCTAATGACAGGCCCTGGCCGGTTGGCTCAGCGGTAGAGCGTCGGCCTGGCGTGCAGAGGTCCCAGGTTCGATTTCCGGCCAGGGCACACAGGAGAAGCGCCCATCTGCTTCTCCACCCCTCCCCCTCTCCTTCCTCTCTGTCTCTCTCTTCCCCTCCCGCAGCGGAGGCTCCATTGGAGCAGAGATGGCCTAGGCGCTGGGGATGGCTCCTTGGCCTCTGCCCCAGGCACTAGAGTGGCTCTAGTCACAACAGAGCGATGCTCCGGAGGGGCAGAGCATCGCCCTCTGGTGGGCGTGCCGGGTGGATCCCGGTCAGGCGCATGCGGGAGTCCGTCTGACTGTCTCTCCCCGTTTCCAGCTTCAGAAAAATACAAAAAAAAAAAAAAAAAGTCCTAATGACAATTTTTGCACAGCATAAAAAACAATCCTAATATTCATATGAAGCCAGAAAGGTCCCTAAATAACCAAAACAATCCTGAGAAAGAATAAAGCCAGATGTCTCACACTTCCTTTTTTCAAAAGATATTACAAAGCTCCAGTAATCAAAATAGTATAATATTGGCACAAGGACAAACAGACAATGGAATAGAATGGAGAACATAGAAACAAACCCATGCATATATGATTAATTAATTTATACAAAGGAGCCAAGAATATATAATGGAGAAAGGATAGTCTCTGCAACAAATGATACTAGAAAAACTGTATCTACACACAAAGAAGGATACTATACCCTTATTTTACACCACACACAAAAATGTAACTCAGAATAAATTAAAGGCTTAAACAGAAGACCTGAAACTATAAATCCCCTAAAAGAAAATGTAGTGAGAAAACATAATATTGGTTTTGACAATGGTTTCTTTAATATGACACCAAAAGCATAGGCAGGAAAGGCAAAAACAGACATGTGGATCTAAATAAAACCGAAAAGCTTCTTTATAGCCAAGGAAACAATCAAAATAGTAAAAAAGAAAAAAAAGAAAAAGAACCTACAAAGTGGTATAAAATATTTTCAAACTATATATTTGATAAGGGTTAATACCCGAAATATGTCAGGAAGTCCTGTAACTCAACAATAAAAAATAAATAAACCAATTTAAAAACGAGCAAAGGACTTAAAAAAAATATCTCCAAGGAAGAAATAAAGTGGTACAGATATATGAAAAGATGCACAACATCACTAATCATTAGGGTGATGCAAATCAAAACAACAGTGAGAGATCACTGCTTGGATGATTATTACCAATGAAATAGAACAGAACACATGAGAGCAGCCCTGGAAAGGTAGCACAGTTGGTTAGAACATCATCCCAACATGCAGAGTTAACCAGTTCAACCCTCAGTCAGAGTACATACAAAAACAGCTGATGTTCCAGTCTCTGTTCCTCTCACCCTGACTCTCTCTGTCAAAAAAATAAATAGGAAAAAAGGAAGGAAGGGAGGGAGGGAGAGAGGGAGAGAGGGAGGGATGGAGGGACGGAGGGAGGAGGGAAAGAAAAGAAAAAGAAAAAAAGAAAGAAAATAACAAATATTGGCAAGGATGTGAAAAAATTGAACCCTTGCGTGTTGTTAGTAAAATATAAAGTGGTGAAATGTAGCTATTATGAAAAACAATATGGAAGGTCTTCAAATAATTAAAAATAAAACTAATACATGATCTAAAACTAACATATCTCACATCTGGGAATTTCAGGACAGGCAGAGGTCTATTTTATTTTTTTAATATTTTTGTCTTACTTGGATTTATTATAGAAAATATAAAAATCATTCAAGAATGTGCAGATTACTTCAGAAAACCATTAATTGCACAGTTGCTGTTAGCTGACTGTTCTAAAATAAGTCTTTTTATTGAAACACAAACTCTTCTAAACAATTTATAAAATATAAAGAGACTAATTATTTGACTTGCTTAACTTGGCACTTTAGTTTTTATAATAAAACACAGATGAGCATTTTTTAAAATATTTCAAAAATACCGAAATCAGGATCTTAAAGAGATAGCTGCACTCTCATGTTCATCGCAGCACACTCCACAATAGCCTAAATACTGAAACAACATTGATAACCACCAACAAATACATGGATAAAGAATATGTGGTATATACAATGTAATAGTATTCAATCTTAAAAATAGAAAAAAATCCTGTCATATACTGCAAGCTGAGTTAACCTTGAGGACACTATGCTATGTGAAGCAAGCCAGTCATAGAAGGACAAAAACTGCATGATTCTACTTGTATGAAGAATCCAAAGTACTCAGACTTAGGAGAAGAAAGTAGAATGAGGGTTGCCAGGGGTGAGGGGGAGGAGCAAACGATGAGGTGTTGTTTAATAGTTACAGACATTCACTCTTGCAAGACAAAGAACTGTATACAACATTTTAATAAGGTATATTTCATATTATGTGTTTACTACAATGTTTTAAAAGAATCATGAGATTTTTTTTTTAGAAGCATAAGAGTCTTTGTCAAGTTAATTTAGTTAAGTAACTTTATTTTACACATGATAGAACAGAGGCCCAGAGGGATCACAAAGTTAGTTGGTGGCAGAATGAAAGCAAGGAAAGAGTCCAGGCTATCTATAACAGGATAAAGAACTATTAGGTAAGTCTTCTCCCTATATCTGGACAAAACATACAGGAAAAAAATGACCAAAAGAGACGCAAACCAGCATCTTCCTCAAATTAATCATATAAAGAACAGAGAAGAAAAATTTAACTTGGATTCTATGAAAAATATATATGTTGGCAACAAAGTATGAGGTTACACAGATAAGAGAATAATCTTTCAGACAGTTCCATAATGAAAATCATGAGTAATGCTATCTACTCATAAATTCTAAGACATAAAAAGGGTTTGTTATTATTCATCTTAGCTATCAAATGAGAGAATATATACTTAATGTTTATAACTATCCCTCTTTTTTTGAAAACATCAGAGAGAGCTCATATTTTATTAGTATATAAGAATGCAGTAATAAATTAATATAAATCAAAAATAAAGACGCCACTGAAAAGAAGTACTCAAGGCATCATCATCTAACGGAAGAGGCACAAACTGATAGCAATATCTGTTTTTAACTTTTCAGACTTACATTTTATAAAACTAGATATGAATTACAAAAGTTCTTAGTTTGTGTTTTATCTATATCCTTGGATTAGTAGATAAATGCTGAACCACCTTTCCATAAGACTTTGTTCTGTGAAAAAAATAGAAGTAAACTCTAAGTACACAAGTATATTTGTCATTTGTAAAGCAGTGATAACAGTATGTGTTAGGTTTAAAATAAAAAATATATAAATTTTTACATAACAAAGAACATACATACAGAAGCATAAACATATATTTTAACATTGAAACTTTAAAAGTCATTCTACATAAAAGACAGAAATCCTATCATGCCTTTGAATATCAGTTAATCCCATCTCCCTAATTACTTGACATTTCTACTTATGGTATCTGTCCATTATTTAAGTAGTACACTGGATAGCAGTTCATAGACAAAAGTGCTGAAAAACTAATCATCCATTCCACTTATGAGAAATCTGCAGGCATCAGCAACATCAAAGAAGTATAAACATAGTATAATTTTATTCTTCTATGGCTGAAATTATATTTATATCATAACATTATAATTAAATAAGTGATCTAGAGACTTGAAGTTTAACCTTTGAGAAGTTAAATGTCAAAGGAAGAAAGGTATCTAGAGTAACAAAGACCCCTACCAAGCAGTCTTCTTTCAATTGGATATTTACTCTAGCCTCATTCCAGTCCAGCTCCAGCGTCTATAACAACTCCTCTAATAATAGCAGCTAACATCTATTGAACAGTTACTATAAACACTTTTCTAATCAATTTATAGGAAACCATGATTACTACCATGTGCCAAAATAGAATTGGTACATACTGGAGTTAGGACTGGACCAAAGCAATTTAACTCCAAAGTCCATATACTTGCCACTTTCCTTTACCAATGGCAGCAATGACATTTTATTCATCTTTGTATCTCTGTCCCAGTGTAGCATAAAATGCTTTTAGAATGTATACACTAGGACTTCTGGTCCAGATGGTGATGTAGGTTTACATGGCATTTTAATCCTCCCACAATACATCTAAATTATAACTAAACTACAGAACAACTATCATTCAAAACGGCCTGAAATCTAGCTGAATGGAACTCTTGCAAGTAGGAATTTAAAGAAGAAGCCACATCAGACTGGTAGGAGAGGTATGAAAGCAGAACATGTTGGTCCCACACCCACATGTGGTAGTTTAAAACTGGAAGAAATATCTTGGCTATGGATGTTCCGCCTGAGGGACCGCAGCCTCCAAGTTCAGGTTTCCAGTGCAAGGAAAAGGATTCCCCATCATTTCTGGCTGTAAAAACTAAGGGGTGCCAAGGCCAGGTGGCTCAGTAGATAAAGCATCAACGTGACACACCAGAGGTTTCAAGTTCAACTCCTGGTCAGGGCATGTACGAGAAGCAATCAATGAGTATACAACTAAATGAAACGAGTTGAGGCTTCTCTTTCTCCCTTTCTCACTCTCACTCTTTCTTCCCCATTCTTCTCCACCCCCTCTCTCAAATCAATTAAAATCAACAAAAATAAGTAAATAAGTAGCTAAGTATAGCTAAGTGAGCTAAGTGAGTCAGAGAGCGGCAGGAATCCCAGGCAGCTCCTCTTAGAGGGTCCGCACATAAACTTACTGAGACACCCCCACCACACTCACACACACACACACACACACACACACACACACACACACACGGCAGGTGGTTGCCATATCTAAGTTTTCATCAACCAGGCTCACACTGTTTGCCCTGCCTTGGTGATTCCCTGAGACCCTCACCCTACCCAACTTGTGGACCCATCCAAGCCATTTCCAATGGTTTCTCCATACAAATGGCCTCTCTTGCGTCATGCTTCACACTTTCCTATAATAAAATCTCTCAAACAAGCAGCATCTGGTTTCTGTATACACCATACCTCTTGCTAAGGGGCTCCAGGCCTGGCACCATCAGCATCCAGCTTTGGTTCACTGCTTGGCCTCCCCTGGGAGCCTCCAAGCCCAACACAAATAGCAACCATCTGCACATCTCTTTGTAGCTCATGCCAAGTGGCCGCACGCAGGGCACAGGCAGTGGCTGACCTAGTACCTCCTGGAAGGTCCCAGAGCCAGTGCATCGGATGGACAGCTTCAGACCAAGCTGGATGACAACCCTACCACCTCCATGAGTGGCACACTCAAGGGGCAGAATTAGTGAGCACCAAAGCCCCACTGAAGCAAGTTCTGCTCCACAGGGTCAACAACTGCACAGGAAACCTATGGCTCGCGAGCCAGATGTGGTTTTTGTGGGGTTTTTTGTATTTTTCTGAAGTTGGAAATGGGGAGGCAGTCAGACAGACTCCCGCATGTGCCCAACCGGGATCCACCCAGCATGCCCACCAGGGGGCGATGCTCTGCCCATTTGGGGTGTTGCTCTGTTGCAACCAGGGCCATTCCAGCGCCTGAGACAGAGGCCATGGAGCCAGCCTCAGCGCCTGGGCCAACCTTGCTCCAATGGAGCCTTGGCTGCGGGAGGGGAAGAAAGAGACAGAGAGGAAGGAGGGGGAGGGGTGGAGAAGCAGATAGGCGCTTCTCCTGTGTGCCCTGGCCGGGAATCAAACCCGGGACTCCTGCACACCAGGCCGATGCTCTACCACTGAGCCAACCGGCCAGGGCCGATGTGGCTCTTTTGATGGCTGCATATGGCTCGCAGACAAATCTTTAATAAAAAAAATAATAACATTAAAAATATAAAACATTCTCATGTATTACAATCCATTCATTTCCTACCACTCATGTTCATGGTTGTGAGTGGCTGGAGCCAATCACAGCTGTCCCCCAGGACAACACCAAATTTTTATTGGATAATGCATAACGTACACGAGTCGTTGTATGGCTCTGACGAAATTACATTTTAAAATATGTGGCGTTCATGGCTCTCTCAGTCAAAAAGTTTACCGACCCCTGATTTACAGAGCTCAAAACAATAGCTATAAGGATGATCAACAAGGAACTTAGTGAGGCCATAGAAACCATAAAAAAGAACCAGTCAGAAATAAAAGATACACTAACTGAAATGAAGAATAATTTATAGGGAATCAACGGAACAGTAGATGAAGCTGAGAATCAAATCAGTGATTTGGAACATAATGAAGCAAAAAACACTCTTTCAGAACAGTAAAAAGAAAAAAGAGCTTGCCAGACAAGAAGAAGCTAAAGGAGTTCATCACCAGTAAATCAGTATTACATAAAATGTTAAAGGGTCTTCTTTAATAAGAGGAAGAAAAAAATTAAAATTATAAACAATATAATGGCAATAAATACATATCTATCATCAACTGAATTTACAAAACATAATAAATGAACAAGCAAAACAGAGACAGACTCATAGATATATAGAACATATTGGGGGTTGCAAGCTGGGAGGTGGGTTAGGGGGATGGGTGAGGGTGGTGAAGGGACTGAGAAGGACAAATTGGTCACTGCAGAATCATCATGAATGTAAGGTACAGCATAGGGAATACTACGTATGGTGTCAGGTGGGTGCGAGATTTATCAGAATGGTCACTTAGTAAGTTACATAGTAACGTCTAATCACTGGGCTGTACACCTGAAACTAATATGTTTGTCACCTGTAATAAAAAAAATTAAAAATGGTTAAAAAAGAATGTACAATCTACTTTTAATTTTTTATCTACTTCAATTCTATTCAACAAGATAGATCTTTTTTTTTCTTTTTTTTTTTAATTTTTCCGAAGCTGGAAATGGGGAGGCAGTCAGACAGACTCCTGCATGCGCCCGACCAGGATCTACCTGGCATGCCCACCAGGGGGCGATGTTCTGCCCCTCTGGGGCGTCGCTCTGTTGCATCCAGAGCCATTCTAGCGCCTGAGGCAGAGGCCACAGAGCCATCCCCAGCGCCCTGGCCATTTTTGCTCCAATGGAGCCTCGGCTGCGGGAGGGGAAGAGAGAGACAGAGAGGAAGGAGAGGGAGAGGGGTAGAGAAGCAGATGGGCGCTTCTCCTGTGTGCCCTGGCCAAGAATCGAACCCGGGACTCCTGCATGCCAGGCCGACGCTCTACCACTGAGCCAACCAGCCAGGGCAAGATAGATCTTTTAATAGTGTCACAACTATTTGAATCTGTAAACAATTATTAAAAGCCCGCCACTTGCAAAGTACATAAAGAATACTCTGACCAAATTAACTTAGAATCAGAAAATTTTACCTGTTAAATAAATAAATGTTACCAGTATGTCAAAATGTTACCAGGACATCATCAAAATCTGAGGTAAGATTTTCCCAAAATATAGGAAACCAACAAACAAACAAAAGTAAACAACACAGGAGCTCCAAATATGAAAAAACCAGAGGAATGATCACAGACTAGAATAAGATAAAGTATCATATTACTTCAGGAGTTTGAAATACTTGGAATACAATAACCATAATCTTTCCCGACCTAACTTTGATCCCCGCTTAGTCTCCTTATCGATCTGAATCTCCATTGTTTCTCAGCATCAGGGACAACTGTTATATATATATATATATATAAAATATATTAATATTCCTTCTTATTGAATTTATTGAGGTGACAAAATTATACTGGTTTCAGGTGTACAATTCTACAACACATCATCTGTACACTGCACTGTGTGTTCACCGCCCCAAGTCAAGTCTCTGTCCATCACTTTGTCCCCACATACTCTCCTCCACCTCCACACACCTCAGTCACCCAGCAATCATAACACTGCTGTCCATGAGCTTATTCTTTTTTCTTTTTTGCTCAATGTCCCCTTCCCGTCCCCCTCCCATTATAAGCCTGCTCTCTATCTATGAATTTGTCTCAATTTGCTTGTTAGTTCATTTGAAACTACTTATATATTTAGAAAATGGTATAAAAAACTTAACTCATAAAGTAATAACTAGCTACAGTATCAATATGTAAAACCATCAGTGAGAAAAAGGAGAATAATCAATATTAATTTTTTCAATTGCTAATATTTTGACAACTTGCTATAAATAACTATAATGACTGAATCCCTATAAGCATAAAATTTCCTTCCTGAACCGAAGTACTGTATGTTTCACATTTCTATCACAGTGAGATCCACACATTTGGTAGTCCAACTGGTAGAACAAGAGTTAAAAGACAATGTCCTATAACTAAAGTATAATATATATATATTTTCCCTTTCAGTTAGGTACAATTTCTACTACTGTCTCTGTCACTGACAATGTGTTTTATATCAGAAGGTTGAAAGTAGCAGTTTGAATACCTTCCAACAATGAGAACTAATTAAATATACAGTTCAGTTAGGTAAGCAACTATGTAGAGAGATTCAATGTTCTTTAATTTATTAAAATACTAAATTACTTACAGAATCAAAAGCTATGATAGGTCAATTTTATTGGGATATAAAAAACCATACAAGCCTGACCATGGTAAATGTAAACCAATCCATACTGTAATATATTTGAAGGGAAAAGAATTAAATGTCTGGCACTTGTTGGCTAAATATAAGGTATAACTTCAAACACTCTGCTTTCTTCTTCAATAACAAAAATAGTTTAAAGTTTAAATAAGTGGTAAATATTTTATGCTGAATTTAATAATGTCCAAATTCAGTCTCAAATATAACTCTGACAATTAAATAGGGTCAATATATAAATAATAATAAATAAATGGACTAATTAGAAGAGTATATTAACCAAAAGTCACACCAAGGATGAAGTAAAATTAGAAAGCCAGAAACAAAAAAAGTAGTGATTTAAATTTCTTGGAACAAAGAAAAACAAAGAAGACTGATTCCATTGCTTGAAGTAGTTAATATAGCAGGCCCAAGACTGCTGGCATCTTTAAAAGGCCTACTTTCAAATTAGCCCTGGATGTGGTATTAGAAAGTAGATTTGGAGAGGGTTCCTGCCATTAGGTACTGATATGAGTGTGCCTAAACTGTTTCTACAAACACAGTATGTAAAATACTGTATTTCTGACCTTCTTCCTCTTGCTTGTCTGTTCTTCCTTTATCAAACTGATAGTTCAACTACTCATGCACTAACCATGAAAAATAATGTTTACAACCATGAAAAAAATACAAAGGGATAATAGAGTAATTGTTTGCCCCATTTCTAGGGAAAGAATGTTCTAAGTATTGTTGGTCTCTCTAGTTTTGAGCACAACTTTTCATCAATATATTTTGGGTAACAGTCTTATTCCCAACACTGTTGCCCACACTAGCAACAAGATGTGTGATCATCTCATAGGCAGCAACCCTGTCCCTTTTCTTCTTTGAATTTGCTGAAGAGCACACATAGAGCAAATACTCAGTAAACATGAGCTAAATTAACTCAAGACAAACTACAAAAGGAAGAAAAGGGTACCAAAGTTTCAAGATTGGCTACTTCTACTCAAAAAATGCTGGCAGACATTCCATCACTGTCTTAGAACCTCCCTAAAAACCACATTTTAAGTATTATTGTTCTTAAATATTATAGGTTCATATTGCACTGCAAAGACTGTGAGGCTATTTTCAGCTAGTAAAACCAATGAGAAGAATATTTCTAAATATTATACATATTTATATTTATATCAAATAAATGTGCATAGGGATTTTTTAGTATTTCTACACTGTTCAACATAGTAGCCACCAGCCAGATGTGGCTAATGAGCAGTGAAATGCAGCTAATCTGAATTAGATGTGCTATAAGAACAAAACACACACAAGATTTGGAAGACTTAGTACAAAAACAACATATAAGATATTTCATTAATAGTTTTATTTTTATTGCATATTAAAATATTTAAGATATATTGAGTTAAATAAAATATATATATATTTATTTATTATTATTATTTTTTCTGAAGCTGGAAACAGGGAGAGACAGTCAGACAGACTCCCACATGTGCCAGACCGGGATCCACCTGGCACGCCCACCAGGGGCAACGCTCTGCCCACCAGGGAGTGATGCTCTGCCCCTCCGGGGCGTCACTCTGCCAGGACCAGAGCCACTCTAGTGCCTGGGGCAGAGGCCAAGGAGCCATCCCCAGAGCCCGGGCCATCTTTGCTCCAATGAAGCCTTGGCTGCGGTAGGGGAAGAGAGAGACAGAGAGGAAGGGGGGGGGGGTGGAGAAGCAAATGGGCGCTTCTCCTATGTGCCCTGGCCGAGAATCGAACCCGGGTCCCCCGCACGCCAGGCCGACGCTCTACCGCTGAGCCAACCAGCCAGGGCCAAATAAAATATATTTTTAAAATTAATTTTACCTATTTATTTTCACTTTTATCATGTGGTTACCACAAAATTTAAACATATATATGAGGTTCATATTCTATTTCTACAGAACAGCACTATTCTCTATCCCCTTTGTGTGTCTAAATGTAGCTTAAAACACACACACACATACACACAGAGAGGCACACACAAAATACAGTCATGTCACTCTCTTTATCTGCTTGGGGAATAAAGTTTGACAGTAAGTCTGAAAAGGGCAAGAAGCATGTCTATCTTGCTAAATAGCCTAGCACTGGGCCTAGAACATAATGCAGCAGACAAATAATTGTGGCATGAATAAAAAGACCTATGAAAATCAGCTACAATTTTAATAATACAGACTTTAATTGAGCACTGATTATAAACCGGGTACTGTGCTCTGGATTATCTCATTTAATCTACATGATGAATTTAATTTCTTGGGTTCTTTTATTAGTCTCATTTTACAGATCAGAAAATGCAGACATACACAGAATTATAATAGAACCACCAGTTTTTATGATATTACAAGAAATGAAACAATTCAATTCAGAGACTTTTTACAAGAGGTTTATATAACTTTCGTTAAGTAAATATTTATTGAGTATCTTCTATCACACACTATTATACTAGGCCATTTGACATTAGGAGAAATCATAGGTTAATGAAACAAAAATATAAACAGATATAGCTTAAATTCTGTTACAAATAAATCACTATAATTATCGAATAGCCTGCCAAAATGTTAACAATCCTAATAGCTAATAATTCAGCAACACAAAATATTTGTTGAATTTAGACAATCCTTTGGAATTTACTGCAAAAACTAGCATTCATATGGCACTTCAGTGTTTTTTTCATGCATAAGGCCTTGTAAGCTTTACGACACCTCTGAGAGGTAGGAATTAATAGTGGTTGGTTGGGATCTTACATGTGTTTAGACTCATTATCTGATCCAGTGATGATCCTTATTAGGCTTTAATTCAAGCTCTGTGGATTGTCTCATAGGCTACCATCCAGAGTTGTTTTGGAGGGGTTGGGGGAGTAGGGAGAGAGCTTTAGATAGGCCACCTAAAATATTCGGTCTGGGTTGCAGCTTTCTATAATCTTCAAAAATAATAGTCTGGGGCTGAGCAAGCCATGAGACAGTATAATTAGAGGCAAGTTTCAAATAACTTACCACTTTTAGAAAAAAGAAAAGCATTTAAATTTAAAATAAGCCTTCATATAGAATAATTTAACTAGTGTCAGATGGAACGAAGTCATCCCTTATTCAGCTCCTTTTTGAAAACATATTTATGGGGGCTTAAATTTTGGTCCACCTTAAAAAAATAAGCGATATTCAGTACACACTAAATGGTCAACTTAATTTTTAACGAATAAATGACATGGCAAGAATGGTTCAGGTACTTGTAAGTAGTAGATCTCCGGGTATGTCTTCATTGGCTTTTGAACAGTTTCAAAGAGCAGACTCGAGGATTCATTAGCTCTTAGCACATATGAACCTGCTCCAAAGGCAGCCAAGAGAGTTGCCTAGCAACAGTGCATTTTGCATCTCTCATCATCCCCAAAGATGCTGCTACAGCAGCAGCTAGGTCAAGCCTCTCATTAGCAACCTGACAAAGGGTTTCTACCTCTCATTTTATTAAATTATTTTTATTTCCAGGTGAAGCTCAAATATCTATGTATTATTCCTGACAATATATTCCCTTCCCTCTATTTCTCCTTCTTACCAATCCCCACTTCAACAGATATGTTTTAATGAACCCATCAAAATACCTGTAACAAAAGCAGGCACTGAGAAATCCAACAGAATTTATATGCCTATTCACATTACTCTAACAGTTCCATATATTTTAGGCAATAAAGTAAGGAACATTTAGAAGAAAGGATGGAAAAAGATACTGAAATAAAATGGGAAGAAGAAAAAGTCAGTTATTGGACTTCAAGATTAACAAAAAATTTACCCAAAATATATGCAATGCTATTGTTATCTCTTTCTTATCCCTACAAAACATTAATCTAACCATTTAGTAAAATAGCAAAAGGCAGAAAAATTCCTGAGTGGTAATAAACCATAACAAATGGATTGACAATTTATAATGAATGTAATCCATTGGAAGGGAACTCTGGTTCCCAATTTAATAACTGTTAGAAAGCTTTATCTCAGATCAATATTTATTCATTTACTTCTGAAAATATTTCTTAAAATATTTACTACTGACCATGGTTGCCATACTGAATTAAAATATATCCTCACATAATCTTCCCTATATATACTCAAAAGAGGCTTAAAAGAATATAAACAAAATAAGCAGACTTTCCATTTCATGTATTTTAAAGTGTCTAATACAGATTTTGGCATAGACCGCATACAACCTGGTCTCTGAGCTTTCATGCTATCATGAACGTATCTACGGAAAATACTGTAGAATGTGTGTGACATGTTACGAAAGATAAAGTGTGGTACTAATTGTCTCAGATTAAAAATGGTGTAGTGAGGAACATTCAAAGGCACTGTCATTGTACCAAATCAAAGTAAGTAAAAATTTTAAGTGAACTGAAAAGAACAATATGATTTTTCCCTGAGGTCCCTCCCCCTCTTTTAACGTACAAACAGTGAAAACAATGAATCTTTAGTAGGATTTCCCAGAAGGATATCATTTACCACTAAAATATTTCATTCCAGCAGTTGAAAGACCATAAAAGGGTGAATGTCCTCCTGAGTCTCTAATAACGGTAATAGATCTTGTGTTACTATTCACAAGTGACCTCTCAGTCAGGCGATTTAATTTTTCCCCCTCTAGCATGGTTGGTTTCACATACAGTGTAATAACAGTTTTTGCACAACAAGACAATCCATCCGATTAGAAGTCTTTCATGAACAGCATGTGTCATCACAGCTTCAGCTAGCATTTTATTTAAGACAACTTAATATAAGCATGCATGATTTTTCCTTTTTCTATGGTTCTGAAAAAGATTTCTGTATTTTCTTCAGCAATTTTGCAGACCATTGCCTGAACTCCCCTGGCTTTAAAAAATAACTAGGATCTCATCAAATGTTCACTGAGTACTTTAAAACAGGTACCTTGAATTCTCTACTAGGCAACAGAAATGTGCATAAGGTTCGTGGTGTCTACATGGGTTAAATGAAATTCCACTAATGTCTCAAAGGAGAAAAAACATGAGAAGGACAGAATGGGCATAACTGTTTATTGCAATTACTTTTATGCTTCACAATATTTCAGCTGGGCACCATTAATTATAAAGACAATATGACATTATTGAGAAAAGCTTTCAAGTGAATTTTGTGACCTCCATTTTTAAACCTCAGCAAAGCACAGAAAATTTAAAAGTGGAAACAAAAGGGAAAGGTATAAAATAAATCAACCATCTGGAATCTCTACTACAATAAATGGTTAGGCATTATTCATTACCCACAAAAGCCTAAACCTAAGAAGATCTACACATTTCTTACTGCTTAGCTGATGAGATTGGGAAGGTCATATCGAGAATTTCTGCAGTAACAGTTTTGGAGAAACTCTCAGGGGTTCCCTTAACCTTACTGTTTTTTGTTTTTGTTTTTGAGACAGAGAGAGAGAGAGAGAGTCAGAGAGGTATAGACAGGAATGGAGAGATGAGAAACATCAATCATTAGTTTTTCGTTGTGCGTTGCAACACCTTAGTTGTTCATTGATTGCTTTCTCACATGTGCCTTGGCCGCAGGCCTTCAGCAGACTGAGTACCCTTTGCTCGAGCCAGTGACCTTGGGCTCAAGCTGGTGAGCTTCTGCTCAAACCAGATGAGCCCGCGTTCAAGCTGGTGACCTCAGGGTCTCGAACCTGTCTTGTGCATCCCAGTCCGACGTTCTATCTACTGCACCACTGCCTGGTCAGGCAACCTTACTGTTTTTAATTGATGCTGATAGGCTTGGCTTCCCTCTTCCATCTCTGGATCTGGGCAGGCTCCTCTGAGAAGCAGAGTCAGCACTGCTTTGCTACCAGTCTAGGAGTGTCTCTACAGCAGCAAGCCCCAAGCTTGCCATTGCTCCATGGCAAGCAGCCCAAACCTATAAGATTAAGTTCTTTTTAGGTTTTTTGATGCAGGTAAAATGTTCTCTTCTGGTTTAATTGTTCCATCCCCTCTAGCAATCCTGCTTCTTTCATCAGAGGCCTCTGTACCCCCTAAGCAGACCTATGAGATGAGATATGATCATTCCACTGTAGTTCTCTTGCTCACGCTGCCCATATTTATCCACAGGAATCACTAATACGTCCTTTGCTTTTACAAGTTCTAGGCATGCAGGCCAATCCCTACATTGCAGGAGGAGAGCCTCACTCCCACCACCACACAAGCTAGCCAGTCCATCCCTCTCTTCGATTTTTTAGAAAGTTGCAAATTCACTGTACACATCTGTCCAACCCAAGTACAAAGGATACACATCCAGCTGGAGGGGGGGAGGTGGAGTCCTACTGCAGTCCCTGTCACTAGGATTGAGATAAGAGGCTAGTACTTCTAGGACTCAGCACTTCAACAACTTGCTACAAGAATCTTCTCTTGCCTGGTCCTGTGGTGGTGCAGTGAATAGA
The DNA here is from genome assembly GCF_036850765.1 of Saccopteryx bilineata. Classification (NCBI taxonomy): domain Eukaryota; kingdom Metazoa; phylum Chordata; class Mammalia; order Chiroptera; family Emballonuridae; genus Saccopteryx; species Saccopteryx bilineata. The sequence goes on along the minus strand of NC_089491.1, from coordinate 82,359,283 downwards.
GTGTTAACCCAGAACGCCCTGGTTCAAGACCCCAGGCTTGCCCAGTCAGGGCACATATAAGAAGCAATCAGTGAACAACTAAACTGAAGCAACTAAGATCTTGTCTTGCTCCCTATCCCTGTCCCTCCCTCTCTCTAAAATCAATAAATAAAATCTTTAAGAAAAAAAAAATCCTCTCTTTGTCCTCCATTTCCTAACTTCTAGACCAGGGGTAGTCAACCTTTTTATACCTATCACCCACTTTAGTATCTCTGTTAGTAGTAATATTTTCTAACCGCCCACCAGTTCCACAGTAATGGTGATTTATAAAATAGGGAAGTAACTTGACTTTATAAAATTTATAAAGCAGAGTTACAGCAAGTTAAAGCATATATAATTACTTACCAAGTACTTTATGTCGGATTTTCACTGTTGGGTAGAATAAATCTTTATAAAACAACTTACTATAGTTAAATCTATCTTTTTATTTATACTTTGGTTGCTCCGCTACCGCCCACCATGAAAGCTGGAATGCCACTAAAGCTGGGCGGTAGGGACCAGGTTGACCACCACTGGTCTAGACCCTCAATATGCTGTCTCAAAACTCATGTTGGTATCTCAAGGTTTCCAACAAACTTCCAACATCCTGTTGTACACCTATCTCTTCTATAGCTGATAAGCCCAACACTTTAGACAAATTCTCATCTCCCACCTTACTGCAAGGCTCTTCAGGATCTTGCTCCCAAATGCTTGCACAGCATCCACTTAGGGATCATTTTCTCTCTCCCTGTACATCCCGGTTTCATACAACAATGTGACCTGCCACACATTTGTGTCTTTGCATATGCTCTTCATCCTGCTGAGAATGCCCTCCAGTCCCCTGTGTCAGGAAAACTCATGGGCCTCTTTATGTATGTTCCAGACACTTATATACCTCCTCAATGGCAATTCCCAAAGTGTATGCAACAGTAATTTTAATACCTCTGTCAACCGACTAAGCTCTTTGATTCCTGAAAACAAAGGAACTTTCATTTTAGTTTAATCAGGATGTGTCACATAATGTGTTATCTATCATCTATTTATCTATCTATCTATCTATATTATCTGACTAAATCAATGACTTGAAAATGGTTAGTAAATAAAACAGGACCTAAAAAAAAATGTATCTACAGTGTTTCAAGCTGAATGATAATTCCTTACAGATCAAGTTGCACCATTAAAAACTGAACACAATTTAACAATTAAATATATACTGCTCACAAAATTTAGGGGATATTTCAAAATAAATATGAAGCAATAAAATATCCCCTAATTCTTGTGAGCAGGGTATATAAGAAGAGTAAAATACCACTGGTATAATTATCACTAAAAATAATTCAAACTACTAGAAACAATGAAAGCAGACAAGAATGGACTATGGAAAAAATGTTAAAAGAAATAAAATTTGATTACTTTCACAAAAACACTATAAAAAAACTAATGAGGCAAGCGTTGCCAAGTACCAGTCCCTGCTGATACATCTTAATGAGTAGATAATCTGATCATTTTAAATTGTCACATTCATTGTACTAATGTAAATGAGCAAACCCAAAGTACCTAAAAAAAAATAACTTCGACATCAGCTTATGTTTCAACTTAGCCTATATCAAATTACCCAGAACACTAAATTAATAGGATTTCATTTAATAAGATTTTATTGTAATCTAACCTAACCTAATCCTTCTCCCTGGACTCTGCCCTGTTCCCTCAATTAATTTCGGTAACGCATGACAATATTACAAAATATTTTATTGTTTGTAGAGTAGGTACATACATCTACTATTTTTGTGTGTTAATTCAATCAGGCAACAAAACAGGTAAAGCCAGGAACTGTCTAAAATTACTAGGAGGCAAACAAGTAAAACAGTTTCCCTTGAATAATTCCTTTTATGAATTTTAAATCTAATTGTGATATATTGAAAATTTCCTTTGAAGAGAGCTTACATTGAAGATAACTATAGGACACTTCAAAATGCTAATTTGTCCTTATCTCATTCATCTTTAGTGCTACTTGACTCTGTGATATAATAAATTCAAGTTACACATATTTTTATATGCTTATTATCTTTAGATAGACAAAAAAGTATAAGTTGTCTCATATGCAGACATGATTCACTATCACAAGAATGCTAATAAACAAGAATGACAAAGAACAAGATCTCCAAAACTCTAATCAAAACACAGGATGCCTAATACATAGAAATCATCTCAAGTCACTTTTAACTATTTGCCTGGCTCAACTGAGTTTGTGAGCCTGTCTACCCATTTTAAATAAACTGACTTTAGGCTGCCCAGTTTGATTACATAAACAGTCTTAAAAACTTGCCAGTCTATTTTACTATAGCTATCATTTTGAAAAGCACAAAATTGTCTCTGCTGGGGTAGAAGTCCAAAAATGTGCTCAAAAGTCAAAGAACAGAATAAATCTCAAGGCTTCTGATAAGAGTACTAACATAGCTGTCTAACTTTAAAAATTCTAGAGTAGACTTTTCCTACCAAATCCACCAAATCATGACCCATCCTGTCAGTTATAGCTACCGATAGTGGCTATAATTACCACTAAGTGTCAGTGGCTTTCTTTCACTCCACAACAAAAAAATTAAACCTGAATATAAGAGAAAATTATTACTAGTGATTTGGTTCACAAAGTAAAGAACTACTTCAGGACCTTCAAAAATTTATTTATTCCACTCTTTGCCCAACAGCAGTACTCAAAGAGGATCATATGTTACATATAAAAGTACTTCACACACAATAGAAACAGGCAATGTGATTCAGTTCATTCAAAGATGTTCTTTTTTAACTTGTTTTGTTCAGTGACACTTAGCTCACGAATCACATACTTCAGACAGCCTTCCTATTGTGACTTAGCTGCCCCTTTCTGGGCTCATCCAACACCCCGTGCTTCCCTGCATCGTAGCACTTACCACGGGTTATTCTATTGTGTATCACCCATCTTTCTTATGCACTTTGAGTTCCCCAATAACTGTCTTCATATCCCAAGGCCCCATTTAAGTGACAGTCCCAAAAAAAGGTTCTCTATGACTATTTACTGAATGACTGATTCTTTCATATGCTTTGAAGATTCTAGAACTGTATGTCACACCAAACTTTTTAAATGTTTCGAATCTAGGCCCTGGCTGGTTGGCTCAGTGGTAGAGCATCAGCCCAGCATGTGGCTGTCCCAGGTTTGATTGCCAGTCAGGGCACACATCTGCTTCTCCACCCCTTCCAATCCCCCTTCTATAGCTCTCTCTTCCCCTTCTCTCTCTCTCTCTCTCTCTCTCTCTCTTTCTCTCTCTACCTCTCCAGCAGCCATGGCTATACTGGCTTCAATGCATTGCCCCAGGCATTGAGGATGGCTCCATGGAGCCTCTGCTCTGGTGCTAAAAATAACTTGGTTATGAGCATGGTCCCAGATGGACAGAGCATGAAGCCAGATGGTGGTTATCAGGTGGATCCTGGTCAGTGTGCATGTGGGAGTCTGTTTCTCTACCCAACCTCCCTCATTTGGAAAAAGAAGAAAAAATAAAATGTTTCTAATCTAACAACCAAGGTGTAATTTTCTGAACAATGTATAAACACTTTCTTTTTTGTTTTTAACAGAGACAGAGTCAGAGAGAGGGATAGATAGGGACAGACAGTCAGGAACGGAGAGAGATGAGAAGCATCAATCATCAGTTTTTCGTTGCGACACCTTAGTTGCTCATTGATTGCTTTCTCATATATGCCTTAACCGTGGACCTTCAGCAGACTGAGTAACCCCTTGCTCGAGCCAGTGACCTTGGGTCCAAGTTGGTAAGCTTTGCTCAAACCAGATGAGCCCACAGTCAAGCTGGTGACCTCGGGGTCTTGAACCTGGGTCTTCCGCATCCCAGTCCGATGCTCTACCCATTGCGCCACCACCTGGTCAGGTAAACACTTTCAAAATAAAAGAACTACAACAACATATCAATATTTTTCTATTCACTAAAAATATATTATAGTACTTGATTAGATTTCAGAATCTTCCAATTATGATCATTAAAAACAAAAATATATAAAAGAATATTTTTTGACCATTGAGCAATAACCACAATTGCAAGCATGCTTGCTGATGCTGTTTCACTTAGACCTTCTCAGTCTTTGTTTTGATATGTACTTACTTACATGAGTCATGACTCTGTCTACGTGTGTTCTAGTTAGGTATACATATCTGACTAAATGTGATTTGCCTATTTAGAGAAAGGCCAGTTGAAGCTAACATAATAGAGGCAAAAATAATCATAATAAAACTGAAGATCTGGCCAGATTTCAAACAAATGTTGAGATTCCTACCTCTCTTAGCATTTAGTTTTCTCTAAAACCGACTAGGCCAATCTAAAAAATGTAAACCTAATGAACCTTGTTTATTCTTTCAAAAAAAGTTTGTTAATATTTTAACTAAAAGTTGTAAAGAGACAGCATAGCATATTGGGAAAGGGCACACACTCTGGAACCATGTGTGCTGGGTTCAAATCAATTGCCGATTACTAGCTGTGTCACTATGGGAACGTTACTCAAACTCGGTGCCTCACCTTCCCAAATAGCGGTGGTACCCATCTTAAAGGGCTGTGAGTATTCAATAAATTTGTTAATATATGAAAATAAGATAATTAGAATAGTGATATGAAATTAGAAAATTAGAATAGAATATGAAAGCATGCCAGAATTGGCTACTTTTATTAGCTCTCACTTTGTTCAAGAAGAAAGTTCAGCTTCTAAATGAGTAGCCTATGTTTAAACCTAGGGAGTTGACATGGATTACTTCTGTAGATATAAGAAAATGCTTCCTTAAATAAGATTCTTCTCTGATTTGAAGGGCTGACTATGGGAGCAGAGGGTAAGGGACGTCCAGTGGCAGCTTCACATTAGGATGTGTGGCCATGACTTTAGTAAGCAGGGGACCAATATCCCCTTCTCCCTTCCCTATCCACAGAATAAAATTGCAACAATTTTATTCTGGCAATGATGGACTTCAGTGCATTTTCCCTTTGAGCAGAATTCCTCATGCCTGTTATGAAATTCAAAGTTACCACAAAATCTGATTCCCTCTGAATCCTTTACCCACATAGAAACCAACTAAGCAGGTTTTAACCAGAAGAGAAAACTACTGCTACCTGATTTTCAAAGGGAGTGGAGATACTCCACTGTTCTTGGTGCAGTTTGGGGCACCATCCTTGCCAACTTCACCCCATTCTTTCTAATGCTTGGTGTTCAGTGACACAAGACCAATGGCGTTTGTTTCAGTATATCAGTAAGCTAGTGTTACAGTGATACAGAGTTGAACTGATAATCACAATCAAATAACTTTTTCAGTGAGAACTGTAAGCAATTTATAAACTGTAGACTCCTCAGGAGAGACTCAACCCATATTAACACTCAATAAAGGCAAGAAATTGACACAGAACTATCTCACTGAGTATAAACTCTATGCTTTCTGCAAAAACAAAACCGGCAAAACATTAAAAGGTTCAAATGTCAGTAAAAATGTTGATTGTAGAGATATCTATGTGGGTTTTATAAAGAAGAAATAAAGATAGTGCCACAGGATGGAAGAGATACATGACTTTGTATTTTGGTCTGTATTCCTCTTTATCTAATTGCTTCATGCTGACAAGCACATCTCAATTTTGCTCTAGGCATAATCAGTGGGAATAGTAGTATAGCACTCCTTAGCTATAAAGCTCCTTAGTAAAAGTATTGTACATTCTGGCTTCTTTTTACTGTTGTGAAGAGCAGCCAGACTTCAGGAAGCAGACTGACCTCAGGGGGTAGCAATTCATAGAACTTGGTGACAATAGAACAGAGTGCAAAGTATTCCAAGTCTCTTTGTGCAACTTCTTTTATGGAATATATTTTCTCCTTTTCTCACAGCAGTAACTTACAGATCATTAAATTTCACATATTTCCTTTTCATTTTCCATGTTAAAATATGGCTTATGACACATAGCAGAATTATCACAGGATTCTGCCCTGAAAGTCAACTTTTCACTATTTGATAATATATGACTTTTAAAAGACCAGCAAGTCAGGGGCCATGAACCTAGCCACATAAGTGATTTCAAATGGCTCAAAAGTATGTAAACTTTTACAAATGGAACAAATTAAGTCCTGAAGACATTAAAGGATAAAATAAAATTATCAAAGATTTCAGTTGTTTCCATTAAGCAAGACCTTTAGTTAGACTTCACCACCAAAGTGTAAAAACAAAGTTAAAGGCTGCAGAGTTGTAAAATGCAAATCAAAATAAAACAAACAAACAAAAAATACAAATCTATCCTCACTTCCAAAAAAGAAAGAAGAAAGCAAGTATCAAGGGTCTGAAAGAGGCATTGAGTTTCACAAAGCCTAATTTATTAAGCTCCTCGGTGAGGGTGAGATTTTAAGGAAGGAACTTGTGGTTCTCTAAAGTCAAAGTTGATTAACTTTTCCTATTTGGCACATACCATTTTCTAAATCAGTCAAAAGAAACTGAAATGCCTTACATATAGTATTTAGAGTTATTCCATTGAAGTAGGCATACTGAGTTACTACAAGATTTTATTTTAAACCAATTCGGCCTATCTAAAAAATTATTAATCTTTATAGTTAATGTTTAATTCCGATGCCTAAGTAATATAGACATTAACATTTAACAATATAGAAACAAAGGGGGAAAAACACATTTTCTTAAGTTCTAAAACCACTAACAAGTATCCCTAATCTCCAAAAGACAATATAATCTTTTGTCAGGTGTTTTCTCTACATTTATTTATAAGACATACTATTAAGCATCTAATGATTCCTATAAAGCTTTTGTAGAATCACACATATGTGAAAAATAGCTTGCTACAACATCTCTATTATTCTCTAAGGTATAATGCTTCAGATGGAGAAATCTCAATACCAACGTATATAGAGGAGCCATAGTTAATAATATAGCTAATAAATAATTATAATAATTTGATATGTTAAATATATATTAAGTACATATTTAATACATTAATAAGAACATAATAAATAATTAACTAATAATATAGTTAATACAATTAAGCTATTAAATATTAGAGGTTTCGTGAGATAAATAATACCCCTTTCTTCTTAAGCGGTCAGTGGCCAGAGAATTGTGGGAGATTAGTGGGGGGCATCCCAGGTAGCTACAGAGAAATTATCTGAAGCTGACAGAGGAAACATGGGTAACAATTACTGGAAGCTAAAGTCCGGGTTGGCAAAGAGCTACACATAAAATCCAAAATGGAAGGAAGGGATAGAAAGAAGCCAGACACAATCAGGTATATGGAATGGACTGACTCAGTACAAAATGTGCACTACCTCTTAGTAAGTGTGTATTAGAGGCACACAGTGCAGTTCACACAGCCAGACGTGGTTCTGAGCAAGTGAGAGGTCATTGTGCTGGGCTCTTATGAATGGGCAGATGGGAGTCACTCAATACTTATTGATTAAATATGAGTTATTAAGCTCTTCTTAAGGAGGTTATGTCAATCTCACACATTCCCAAACTGTTCACAATCATTTTATATAGTTTGGTAAATCCCTGCTAAGGTTTTGAAATATGATTTAATATTGCACTTAGAAAGCTATAAATTAAAGTTCAGAAAATATCACCATTGAGGTCTAGAGTCAATATTATCCTTTAGTTAACTTAAGCGAGCCTATGTTTAACATTCATCCACTACCACTGATTTCACACCAGATGTGATTAGACCCTGGACAAATTAGGGTAGAAAATAGCTGTTTTTTCCTCTGAAGAGGAAAGATTAAGGCCAACTAGACATTACTGTACATGAGCCAGGAAACAATGTGCTTCAATTGTCATTCAGGCATCTCTGAAGGCAGCCTGGAGGATTTACTTCAAAATGTAAAAAAAAAAAAACATTACTCACAGTTATCAGAAAGGCAGTAACTATTATATAAACATAACCAAAAAGCATGTGAATCTATCAACTGTTACTTCCAGGAAAATAAAAAAAAAAACTATGGAAATACATGGCACTCCATTTATTATAAGCATAAACTATGATATGGAAATTGCCCTCTAAACTAAATCAATGTGTTGAAAACTTTCAGGACCAATGGAAATTCACAGGATTCTCATTCTTGGATCTCTCCCCAGAATACTCTAAGATATTCTCTCCAAGAATATAACAGCATTTAACTTTTACTGAGCACTGCCTGACCTGAGCTTGTATCTTCTGCAAATTAAGTCTGATGTCTGCATAGGAAACCTATAGGAATTGCTAGTAACTACTGACAACATTTCTAGACATAGAAAAAAAATTCCTTACTCTTCTTTTAAGTGTTAATTTAGCGTTGTGGCTTTGGGTAACTATCTGGTTGTTTTCACATCATATGTATCTAGTTAACTCTAAAATGGTATTCACAATGCCAAGTTTCCTTCAGACTACTTAGCTTCATAATCTTCCATGGCCCTAAATGTATCTAATCTACAGGCAAATGGACACCAGAGGAGAACCAAGTGAGAGACTCAAAATAAAAACTTACTGGGGAAGGGGGATCCATCAAACTACATGACAAGTAAGAAGTAACAGAATTACATGTTTTATAAAAGCAAAATTTCTTATCACTAACACAAATGTAACATAACTGGCTAATATTGATAATTTATATTACTATTAATTAGTATTACTAAAAATAGTTTCTATTAATAGGTACTTTAGAATAATAGCAATAATACCAAAGCATACTTCATGTAAGGCACATCTCTTTCAATATTTGTCACATAACACAATACTTAATTAAATATACCATAGGCCAGCAAATTCTACTATAGAAGTTAAGTGACCAACAAAATGGAGGTGAAAGACAGCCTCACAATTCCTATTTTTTACCTACCTAGTTACTTAGCTTTTGCTTATCAGTAACTGAGATTTTTCTCTACTATCAATTCCCCCATGAATGTGAGCCAATGATTGCTAATATATATAATATAGCCCCTTTCTATAAAGTTAGAAAAGAACACATGAAATATGAATACATTTCATGTAGTCTTGTCAATTTGAAAAAATAGATAACAACCCAGTAATAAATCACAACCCTAACTTGTTTCAATTGAATCTACTTCAAGGACCTACTTACAACTTAAAGAATTGCTTTTTAAAAGTAATCTGCTGTTTTTGGCTGCTTCTCCTTGTAGCTAAAGGCTAGTGAAATGATATATGATATGGTATGGTCACTTCACTAAGAAAAGTGAGAAGAAAAAGCACAATTTCTGGGATATTTTGTTTTTTCAAAACACTTGACTCCGTCTAAATAGGCAGTGGCACAGTGGATAGATCATCGGCCTGGGATGGAGAAGACCCAGGTTCAAAACCCTGAGGTCATCAGCTTGAGAATAAGCTCATCCAGCTTGAGCATGGGCTCACCAGCTTGAACGAGGGGTCGCTGGCTTGAATGTGGGATCATAAACATGACTTCATGGTTGCTGGCTTGAAGCCCAAGGTTGCTGGCTTGAGCAAGGGGTCACTGGCTCAGCTGGAGCCATTGGTCAAAGCACATATGAGAAAGCAATCAATGAACAACTAAGGCACTAAAATGAAGAACTGATGCTTCTTATCTCTCTCCCTTCCTCTCTATCTGTCCCTGTCTGTCCCTCTCTGTCTCTCTTGCTAAAAGAAAAAAACAACAACACTTAACTCCACTTGCAAATTCTTATTAATAATAACATTGCCTTTGCTTCTGCATGAATTTGTATAATTATATTTAAACATTTCATCTTACCATTCATCTTAACAAGCACAATTATACTAGGTGTTTCTCTCATTTTTTTCAAAACTAATCAACAGAAGTATAGCATACTGACTTCAATTATGGCACTGCTTCTTAATAAACATTTATTGAATAAACAAATGAACCTGATAGTCACTCCAGTGTTTACCATTTTCATCATGGCATACATGAAAAATAATATGCTTAAGCATACTAGCGTAAGTAAATAAATACCAGGTGTCCGGAACCTACCAGCAAAGACTTCTGGCACCCTGACCGTAGACAACTACTTGGCTACCTGAGAGCCGATAGGAAGAGAATAATGTCAGCACACTTGAAACACCTGAAACTCATTTACAGCATTTTCGTGTACCCAAAATGCTAAGAAGTTCTCCATATTTGTTTCCTATTTTGCATATTCCTACTTAAAAAAAAACCCTGCAAACTATTTTTCCTTTGGGGCCTCTTCCCTCCCTCATTCCACATGATCCTGGTGGCATAGATCATTTCAGGACCCTGAACTTCCCTCATCTCCATTCTATGCAGGATAATCAATTAAAATACCATAATGGTTGATTCAGTGTGGGTCCATGCCCCAAGCAAGCCACTGCAAAATCTCTCCAACTCTCTTCCTTATAAATTATTTATGTCAGATTATAAGGCTTTGAGCTTCAGCCAATTCACAGAAGAAAGAAAAAAAAAACTGTAATGGATACACTGTCTAGACCAGGAGTAGTCAACCTTATTATACCTACCACCCACTTTTGTATCTCTGTTAGTAGTAATATTTTCTAACCACCCACTGGTTCCACAGTAATGGTGATTTATAAAGTAGGGAAGTAACTTTACTTTATAAAATTTATAAAGCAGAGTTACAGCAAGTTAAAGCATATAATAATAATTATTTGCCAAGTACTTTTATCTCAGATTTTTGCTAAGTTTGGCAGAATAAATCTTTATAAAACAACTTACTATAGTTAAATCTATCTTTTTATTTATACTTTGGTTGCTTCACTACCGCCCACCATGAAAGCTGGAACTCCCACTAGTGGGCGGTAGGGACCAGGTTGACTACCACTGGTCTGGACCATAGTTGTTCTAAATTCTAGAGCAAATAAAAATAGATTAGGACAGGCAGGTTTCTGTTACTTCTAACCAAAAGTATGACTCTAGAAAAGCAATTTTCAACCTTTTTCATATCATGGCACATACAAACTAATTATTAAAGTCTGTGACACATAAAAAAATACATTTTTTGTTGATCTGACAAAAATAGTTATAATTTTGATTCATCCACACAAGACAGCTGTTGTTTATTGGCTATTGTCATTTTTTTATTTGACGGTCTAAGGGAAAAGACATCAGTGTCCCTAACTAAATAGTCAGGTATTGTATGTTTTAAAAATTCTTGTGGCACACTAGTGTGCCTCTTGTGATGCACTGGTTGAAAATCACTGCTTTAGAAAAGGAAAAATATCATATGACCTCTCTCATTTGAAGAATCCAATGAACAATATGAACTGAGGAATGGAATTGAGACAGAGGAGATCTCAAAGGGACCAGAGGAAAAGAGAACAGGGGGAAAGGGGATGATAGGATGGGATAAAGCTGAAGGGAAGGGGGGAAGGCGCAATGGGGAGAGGGACAAGAGAGATGTTGAGAGGAATACGGGCATGGGGGAAGCATTTGGGGCAACACTAGAATCTATGTAAACACAATAAATTAAAATCAATTAAAAAAAAAGAAATCACTGCTTTAGAATTTCAAAGACTTGATGTATTTCCTGAGTATCAACACATTTACGTATTATATGCAATATATGTTTTTACACCTGTTATATTCATAGATCAGGTAACCTACTATATGACTTCTTTAGAAAATCTCCAGACATTAGCTGGCAATAACTATTCTAAAGATATTATCCTACAAAGTGTTAACACTGAAAGAAAACTTTTGGTAGAGGCAAGATCATTAGGGAAGGGGAAGGGAGAAATTAAGTAGGAAGCAAGATGAAATTGGTCTCATTATGCATACACCATGAGGCAAAGGTAATTTGAGAACATTATAAACCCACCTGCAGAATCAGACCAGAAGAGGTCTGGTCACAAGAATAACTTTTTGTGAGATAACAGTTGTTATTTCCTTGACAAAAGGGAATTCCAAACACATTAACTTCATATCTTAAATAAACATTTATCCACCTTGACTGCCAAATTTTTTCCTATAGAAATACATATTAAACTAAGGAATATGCATTTTCTATAAAGAAATGGACTTTTCATCATCATGCTTGAAAAAAAAATGCAAGCAGATACTAATAAACAGAAAATAATAAAAATGCCATACCTATTTAATTAGAAAACCCCCTCACAGAAAATACCGTATTTCCCCATGTATAAGACACACCCTTTTTGAAAAATTTGGGGTCTAAAAACTGGGTGCATCTTATACAGTGGTTGTAGTTTTTGACTTGCATTTCCCATAGATGGAACTGAGGACGAGGCATTATATGAAGACAGTAATTCACCATCAGAGAGAGGAGAACAAGCTAGTGGATGGGAGTTTTGACAGTGATGAGAAGTTGTATGAATTTTATGATGAGTAAAACTTGAGTTCAATAACTCCATGTAATTTTTTTTTCAAATTTCAGACCCCAAAATTAAGGTGTGTCTTATACATGGGAGCATCTTATACATGGGGAAATATGGTACATTCTACAGATCCTAACCAATGGAAAAAATTTACAGAGTATGTACTATGCTAAATATGTGGTTATTTTAAGGAGGTGGTGTCTTAATAACATCTGACTCCTTTCTTATTACACTCCAAGTTCTATGAAGATAGCAAGAATGATTATTTATCCTTATATCCCAGCATGTTGATCTATTATACCATAGATAGCAAAAACTCAATATTTTTTGAATCATTAAATGACTGAATAAAGATAGGATCAAATCGCATCAAGAAGAGATTAATGCCTCTTGTATAAGCACCTTTAAATGCAATTATTTTGCATCTATTTTATTTATTTTTATTAATTAATTTATTTTATTTATTTTTACAGAGACAGAGTGAGTCAGAGAGAGGGATAGACAGGGACAGACAGACAGGAATGGAGAGAGATGAGAAGCATCAATCATTAGTCTTTCATTGCGCGTTGCAACATCTTAGCTGTTCATTGATTGCTCCCTCATATGTGCCTTGACCGCGGGCCTTCAGCAGACCGAGTAACCCCTTGCTGGAGCCAGCAACCTTGGGCTCAAGCTGGTGGAATTTTGCTCAAACCAGATGTGCCCGCACTCAAGCTGGCGACCTCGGGGTCTCGAACCCGGGTCCTCTGCATCCCAGTCCGACACTCTATCCACTGCGCCACCGCCTGGTCAGGCTTGCATCTACTTTAAAAGATCAATATTAGAACTAAGGATTATACATCTTAGAATAGGCTGCAAGAGTTAACAAAAGAATTATAAGTGAGCGAATCCACCAATAAACAAAAATACCAGAATAGCATCATGGGCAGATTTCCTTGAAAAGTATGCTTTCATTAAAGAAACATTTGCATCATTAAGTATACACAACTCAGAGTAAAGAGAAAAAAACAACAGATTGGGAAGATAAGATCAGAAAAAAAAATCAACCTATAATTTAAAACTGATCAAAACACCCACAATGTAAGAATAATCCACAATTCCAATAGTTAAGCTATCACCATTACTGTTCCGTATTTTCTTTCTTTACCTGAGAGGAATCTGCTTGGGCTAATTCTGTAGTGACCTTCAGTATTTGGCACAGATTTGGTCCCTTATCTTCAACAAGGAGGTGAACCAGCAGAAGAAAAACATGTACAGGGATCACTGTAGTAATAGGGAGTAAAGACGCTACTGAAGCCAACCAGTCAGTCGCTGCAGACTCTTCTCTCATTACTTCTAGGATCCTCCAGGCTGTAAATATTGAGCCATATGTGCTGGTTATGGGGAACATAAGCTTGTAGGACAGCTGAAAAATAAATTCAAAAAAGGCATAAATAAAATGAAATAAATATATTGGTCAGAAATATATTTCTGACATTCATTTATATTTTACATTTCATTGTAAAAAATCAATCCTTCCAACAAAATGAATACAGGATTTTCAGTGCCCATCCCAAATCTGTCTGCACATATTTGAACTAATGGAATCCTACAAGGAGAAAACAATTGTTATAAGGAACTCTAAAACAGTTTATCAGTACTTTTCCTCTTATTTACCATTTGCTCCCAGTTAAGGCAGAAAAATTGGATCAATAAATAAGACCCAGAGGTAACTCAGTTTGGAAAAGCTATTATCACTAAGAAAGTGATCACTAATGAAAAGATAGAAAAACCAAAACAAAAAATACCCACTGCATTTGCCCAGCTCCAGACCCTGGATAAGACGCAGCCCTAGGCTGATAGCAGACTTGGGCTAAGGACAATTCATTTTTATAATAAACAGTATGTTGATAGGAACAGAGTTGGTTCAGCTGAAGCCTGAGAATTCATTACTAATTGTGAATAACTTCTGCAATAATAGCCTGACAGCTCTAAACTGAGATGATACCCAAAGAAGATGTTATGCTTAAGTCAATCTGAAGTGGCTCATCACAAAAATAAAACAGTGCAGTCAAGGGATAGAGAATGACAGAACTCTGCCAAGGGGGACTTTGTGCCCAAATAGCTCAGGAGAAGCCATAGACTTAAATTAAAGAGGTGTTAGATATAGCCTGCTAATAAAATAATTTGATTATGAGTATAATTAGCCACAAATTAGAAATCTCTAAATAATAATTGTCCTGTTATTGGAGACTAATTTATATAGATAAGTTTGAAAATGGAAAAGAACAAAAGTAAAAGTTAAATTTTATAAAATTTTAAAACAAAAGGTGAAGGGATTAAGCAAGAGGATACATATATAATGGCACATAGACATGGTCAACGGTCTGGTGCTAGCCAGAAGGAACAGGGGTCAGGGGGAGGTGGAAGTGGGCAGAGGAGGGATCACTGGGGATGGAAGAGACTTGACTTTGGGCGGTGAACACACAAAGCAGTATGCAGATGACCTTTTATTGAGTTGTACACTTGAAACCTGTATGATTTCATTAACCAATGTCAACCCAATAAATTCAATTAAAAATAAATAACAACTTTATTGAGATACAACTCTCATAACAATATCCATCCTTTTAAAGTTTACAACTCAGTGGATTTAGTAATCCATAGTTATGTAATCATCATCCGATCTAATTTTAGAATATTTTCATTATTCCAAAAGGAAACAACACCATACCCATTAACCATCACTGTTCATTCACCCTGACCCCTACTCCCTGGCAACCACTAATTCACTTTGTTTCTCTTCTGGTTGTTTTGTATAATAGGCACCACACAATACGCGGTCTTTCTTGACTGGTTCCTTTCATGTTTTCATCCATCCTGTAGTGGTATCAATACTTCATTTCATTGTCAAACAATATTCCATTGTATGAATGTACCATTTTTATTTATCCATTTATCAATTATTGGGTATTAGGGTTGTTCCTCTTTTTGACTATTAAACTGAATAATGTTGCTATGAATGTTCCTATAAAAGTTTTTGTGAGGACACAGGTCTTCAGTATCTTGAGTATATGCTTAGGTTTTCAATATCTTGAGTATTTGCTTAAAAATGCAGGTAATATTCATTTAAATATAAATGACACTATAAAAACAAATGAGGAATCTCCATCTTTTTTTTTTTTTTTTCTGAAGTTGGAAACAGGGAGGCAGTCAGACAGACCCCTGCATGCGCCCGACCGGGATCCACCCGGCACGCCCACCAGGGGGCGATGCTCTGCCCATCTGGGGGGTTGCTCTGTTGCAACCAAAGCCATTCTAGCGCCTGAGGCAGAGGCCTAAGAGCCATCCTCAGTGCCCGGGCCAAGTTTGCTCCAGTGGAGCCTTGGCTGTGGGAGGGGAAGAGAGAGACAGAGAGGAAGGAGAGGGGGAAGGGTGGAGAAGCAGATGGGCACTTCTTCTGTGTGTCCTGGCTGGGAATCGAACCTGGGACTCCTGCATGCCAGGCCGACGCTCTACCACTGAGCAAACCGGCCAGGGCTCCATCTTTATTGATATAAGAACATCTTCCACATGAAAATATAAGATACAAATAGTATGCCTGGGTGGCCCTGGCTGGATAGCTCAGTTGGTTAGAGCAGTGGTTTTCAACCACTGGTCCGGATATGGCTGCCAGTCATAATCTTCAAACAACATCAGGGTAGTTAACTCTTTTGCAGACCAGCACAAAATTTCTGGAGGATAAGTCCACAAATCAGCACTAGAAAAAACACTGGGTTAGAGCATCGTCCCCATATGCCAGGGTTGCAGGTTCAGTGCACAAACAATAATCAACCGATGAAAGTGTAAATAAGTGGAACAACAGATCGATATTTTGTTTTTCTTTCTCTCCCTTCCTCTTCCTCTCTAAAAAATAAAAAAATAAAACAAATTTTTAAAAATAGTATGCCTATAATACTATCAATTATTTTTTTAATGGTGGGAGAAACACTATGTATTTGCATTAGCTTGTAAATACAAAGTACCTAGACAAATAAAAAATCAATTAATATACATTTTTTACTTGAGAGGATGGAAACTGGACAACCAGAATTGAGGGTGAAAATGAAGCTACTCATTGCCTATCACTTTATAATCTTTGAATCATTTCTATGTATTACAATTTATTAAAATTATAAATTTTTTAAATTATCCATTTTTCTTAAGTGAGAAAAAGAGAAGGAGGGACAGGCAGACAGGAAGGAAGACAAATGAGAAGCATCAACTCATAGTTGCAACACCTTTAGTTGTTCATTGATTGCTTTCTCATATGTGCCTGACCAGGGGCTCCAGCCGAGGAAGTGACCCCTTGCTCAAGCCAGATCAAGCCATGCTCAAGCCAACGACCTAGGGGTTTTGAAAGTGGGTCATCAGCATCCCAGACCAATGCTGTATTCACTGTGCCACTTCCTGGTCAGGTAAGATCTAAATTTATTATAGCTTTCTTTCTCTCTAACAAATATTTCCTTTCCTCATAATGAAATTTATTAAAGATATAGTTAATTTCTTTAGACTAATAACAAGCAGCACTGGCCTTGATATTTAAAAGACAAGGACTTCAGGACAGCTATGGCAACTATTGGCTGTTATAGAATCTCTCTCAGCCTTATTTTTTCATTTGTAAAATGGAAGTTATAACTACCTTTGTGCCAAGATTACTGAGGTCAATAATAAGACAATGGCCCTGGCCGGTTGGCTCAGCGGTAGAGCATCAGCCTGGCGTGTAGAAGTCCTGGGTTCGATTCCCGGCCAGGGCACACAGGACAGGCTCCCATCTGCTTCTCCACCCCTCCCCTCTCCTTCCTCTCTGTCTCTCTCTTTTCCCCTCCCGCAGCCAAAGCTCCACTGGAGCAAAGATGGCCTGCGCGCTGAGGATGGCTCCATGGCCTCCACCTCAGTCACTGGAATGGCTCCAACTGCAGTGGAGCAACACTACAGAGGGGCGAAGCATCGCCCCATGGTGGGCATGCCGGGTGGATCCTGGTTGGGCACATGCGGGAGTCTGTCGGCCTCTTCCCCTACTTCTTACTTCAAAAAAATACAAAAAAAAAAAACCCCAAAAAACAAAAAACAAAACAAATAAATAATGAGACAATTATGAATAAAGCACCTAGCATAGTATCTAATGTTGCAAAATACAGAGAAATATCACTGTCATCTTTAGGAGAGAAAAATAAAACTGGCAGATAAGAGTATAAAAAAAAATAATTGGAAATCACCATGAACCATAAATTAAGTCTAAAGCGGCAACAATATACAGACATGTAACAGTAAACATACTGAAACAGAAAAGCAACCCTACTTTACTTGAAGTATGTTCAGATTTAGGCTCTCTTTTTTGTTTGTTTGTTTGTCTAAAGTTAAAACCACAGAAAAAGATACAATGTTGAATAAGACATCACAGGACAGTCTCTCTGGACCAGTGAAGGACAAGTATAGTTCACTGGCACAGTCCCAGCGCAAGGATGCAACCAAGGGTTTTCTCTCAGCATCAGCTAACAAATCCTATCCCCAAAACCTGTGAGAGGACCTGTGAATGTGCTGGTAGACTGTGTTTTAGAGAAGAAAGTCGCTGTTTGAAAATAAGAGAGACTTAGGTTAGGCAAATTATATCGCAGTAAGAATAAAAAAGAGAAAATCATACAAAAAATAGCATTTCAGTAAATATTATGTGGTTGTAAAACATCCTTTACAGATGTAAAAGAGATGAGAACCTTTTTATATAGAGCATTTTTATTTAACAAAAATGTTCAAGTCCTGGCTGGTTGGCTCAGTGGTAGAGCATCAGCCTGGCATGCAGGAGTCCCAGGTTTGATTCCCGGCCAGGGCACACAGGAGAAGTGCCCATCTGCTTCTCCACCCCTCCCCCTCTTCTTCCTCTCTGTCTCTCTCTTCCCCTCCCGCAGCCAAGGCTCCATTGGAGCAAAGCTGGCCCGGGTGCTGAGGATGGCTCTATGGCCTCTGCCTCAGGCGCTAAAATGGCTCTGGTTGTGACAGAGCAATGCCCCAGATGGGCAGAGCATCGCCCCCTGATGGGCATGCTGGGTGGATCCCGGTTGGGCACATGCAGGAGTCTGTTTGACTGCCTCCCCATTTCCAACTTCAGAAAAATACAAAAAAAAAAAAGATACAAAAAAAAAATGTTCAGGTATGTTAAATATTAACAATAAGACATATCTATAGCAGTACTTCTTTTTCTAAACATATTTGAAAAAGAAATCATGAGTACAGATGAACACTATAGATTTTCATTAACTTTGAAGAATAATACTAATCTATCATATTAACAAAACAGGTTTAACAGAAGTGGAGCCAGGAGTTGAAGGGGCGGTAGAAACTCAAATCTTGAGATTCTTTAAAGTAGAACGGTTTTTGATAAGGATCAAAAGAACGGTTTTTGAAAGGATTTCACAAAAGACCCCAAAAAGCCGAAGCAATCCTGAGACAAAAGATTCAAGCTGGAGGTATCACACTACTTGACTTCCAATTATACTATAGAAATACACTAATCAAAACAGCATGGCACTGGCAGAAAACACACAGATGAATGAAATAGAATTGAGAGTCCAGAACTAAACCACAGGTATATGGGCAAATAATTTTTGACAAAGGAGGCAAAAACACACAATTTAGAAAAGAAATCCTATTCAATAAATGGTGCTAAAAAAAAAATTGAAAAGCCACATACAAAAGAATGAAACTAAAATTAATTCAAAATGGATCAAAGACCTAACTGTAAGATAAGAACAATAACTTTGTAGATGAAAACATAGGTACAAACTTATGGACCTTGGTCATAGAGAACATTTTATGAATTCGATCCCAAAGTCAAGGGAAGTAAAAACAAAAATAAATTATTGAGACTACATCAAACTAAAAAGCTTCTACACATCAAAAGAAGCCAACAAAACAAAAAGGCAACCAACCAAATGGGAGAGAATATTTACAAACATCAGCTCCTACAACAGGCTAATATCCAAACTATATAAAGAACTCATACAACTCATTACCAAACAATCCCATTAAAATATAGGGAGAGGACCTGAACAGACAGTTCTCCCAAGAAGACATATAAATGGTCAACAGGTATATAAAAAGATGCTAATCTTCATTAGCTAATAGAGAAATGCAAATCAAAACTACAATGAACATGACCAGTGGTAGTGCAATGGATAGAGTGTCGACCTGGGATGCTGAGGTCCCAGGTTCGAAACCCCAAGGTCTCCGGCTTGAGTATAGGATCATTCAAATGATTCCATAATTGCTCGCTTGAGCCCAAAGGTCACTGGTTTGAAGCCTAAGTTCACTGGCTTGAGCCCAAGATGACTGGCATTAGCAAGGGTTCACTGGCTCAGCTAGAGCCCACCAGTCAAGGTATGCATGAGATGCAATCAATGAACAACCCATGATACAACTATGAGTTGATGCTTCTCAACTCACTCTCTCAAAAAAAGAAAACACCACCTGACCAGGTGATGGCTCAGTGGATAGAGCGTTGGACTGGGATGCGAAGGACCCAGATTCGAGACCCCGAGGTCCCCAGCTTGAACACAGGTTCACTGGTTTGAGCAAAAGCTCACCAGCATGGACCCAAGATTGCTGGCTCGAGCAAGGGGTTACTCAGTCTGCTGAAGGCCCGCAGTCAAGGCACATATGAGAGGGCAGTCAATGAACAACTAAGGTGTCCCAACAAAAAAAACAAAACAGCTGATGATTGATGCTTCTCATCTCCTCCATTCCTGTCTGTCTGTCCTTATCTGTTCCTCTCTCTGACTCTCCCTGTATTTGTAAAAAAACAAACAAACAAAAAACAGGTAATAACAAGTGTTGAAGAGGTTGTAGAGAAAAAGGAACCCTCATTCACTGCTGATAGGAATGTAAATTATATAGCCTTTTTGAAAGACAGTATGGTGGTTTCTCAAAAAATTAAAAATAGAGCTACCATATGATCCAGCAATCCCCCTACTGGGTATCTACTGAAAAAACTTGACTATATTGGTACACAGAGACACATGCACCCCAATGTGCATTGCAGCATTATTCACAGTGGCCAAAACATGGAAACAACCAAAGTGTTCCTTGATAAAGGCTTGGATAAAGAAGATGTGGTACTATTCAGCCATAAGTAAAAATAAAATACTGTCTGATCAGGTGGTGGCACAGTGGATAGAGTGTCAGCCTGGGATGAACAGGACCCAGGTTTGAAACCCCGAGGTTGCTGGCTTGAGCATAGGATCATAGACATGACCCCAGAGTTACTGGCTTGAGCCCAAGGTCGCTGGCTCACATGAGAAGCAATCAATGAACAACTAAAGTGCTACAACTATGAGTTAATGCTTCTCATCTCTCTCCCTTCCTATCTATCCCTGCCTGTTCCTTTCTTTCTCTCATGCTTAAAAAAAATTATGAAATACTGCCATTTGTGACAACATGGATAAACCTCTAGTATATTAAACTAAGTGAAATAAGTCGGTCAGAAAAAGCTAAGAACCATATGATTTCACTCATATGTGAGATATAAAGCTGAAACTCATAGACATAGACAACAGTTTGGTGGTTACCAGAGGGAAAGGGGTGCGGAATAGTAAAAGGTACAGGGGGCCAAATACATGGTGACAGAAG
The DNA here is from genome assembly GCF_036850765.1 of Saccopteryx bilineata. NCBI lineage: Eukaryota > Metazoa > Chordata > Mammalia > Chiroptera > Emballonuridae > Saccopteryx > Saccopteryx bilineata. The sequence continues at coordinate 82,338,287 of NC_089491.1, read as the reverse complement.
ATGCTTTGACTTTGGGTGGTGGGAACACAATGCAATATACCAATTATCTATCATAGAAAGGTACACTAGAAACCTGTATCTTAATAATGAATACCACTGCAATAATTTTAATAAAAAAATAAATAAATATAAAAATTGTCTTTAAAAAATTGCCCTGCCCAGATAGGTTGGTTGGTTAGAGCAGTGTTTTTCAACCAGTGTGCTGCGGCACACTAGTGTGCCGTGAGACATGGTCAGGTGTGCCATGGGGAAATTAAACATGGGTCCCCAAACTATGGCCCAAGTGCCGGATACAGCCCGTGGAGGCTATTTATCCGGCCGGCCGCCAGTCGCCTCCATCCGAACATAAACATTCCCCTCACAATCCCTCCAGCTATCTGCGACAGGAAGAGTGGAGGCACAGGGAACGCTCACTGACCAATCACCGTCTAGGATTCATCCCGACCACTAGCGATGAACCAATAGTAGGCCGCCTCTCATCCACACCCAGGAAGGTCCCTGCTCGGGCTGCCTCGCATTTGTCATTGTGTGGCTGTGGCAAGTAGTTGAAGCTGCTACTCCTCCCCATGGTCCTGATTTCTAATCCTGGTCAGGACTGGAGGTAAATGTTGCCACCACTAGATGAAGCCTCAGCCTCAGCTGGTTATGTCTATCCTGATGGTGTATATAGATATTTGACCTTTTTCTTTTTAAAAGAGGCCCCTGCAGAGGGTGATACACAATGCATCACAATGTTATCTATATTGTATATGGCCTCCTGAAGGGTCATCTTCTTAAAGAGCTCAAATCTCTATATACACCATCAAAACAGACGGAACCAAGGCCCCTGCACCCAGCTGACCAGGGGATTTGAACCCACAACCTCAGGGAGAACTCTAGTATTTATCAGAATCCTTACCTAGAAAGCAAACTTCTCAATCTGACAGTAGAGATACTCTAAGGACTTATGATGTTACACAAATACTCAACATTTTCTAAAATTGATTTTGTCCAGTCTCTATATAGAGAGAGTATTTGCCAAATTGACTTGAACCCACAACCTTGATGAAAGCTCCAGTATCTATTAGCGGGACTGCATATATGAGGGGATACATGGGACTGTATATGAGGGGATGTTACGTGGGACTGTATGAGGGGATGTTATGTGGGACTGTATATAAGGGGATGTTATGTGGGACTGTATATATGAGGGATGTTACATGGGATTGTATATATGAGGGATGTTACATGGGACTGTATATATGAGGTTACAGGAGACTGTATATGAGGGGATGTTATGTGAGACTGTATGAGGGGATGTTATGTGGGACTATATATATGAGGTTACATGGGACTGTATATATGAGGTTACAGGAGACTGTATATGAGGGGATGTTATGTGGGACTGTATGAGGGGATGTTATGTGGGACTGTATATGAGGGGATGTTATGTGGGACTGTATATATGAGGGATGTTACATGGGACTGTAGATATGAGGGGGTTATCCTTTTTTATGTAACTTTTTTTAATAAATGTAATTTATTTAAACTTCAAATAAATTCTAACAGTAAGAGTGTCATTTTGTGTCATTTTGGTAGGTGGTGTGCCCCAGGATTTTGTAAATGTAAAAAATGTGCCACGGCTCAAAAAAGGTTGAAAATCACTGGGTTAGAGCATCATCCCAAAGTGTGGAGGTTGCCAGTTCGATTCCTGATCAGGGCAAATACAAGAGTGGATCTATGTTTCTTTCTCTCTCTGTCTCTGTCTCTCTCTCCACTCTCTCCCCCCCCCTTCCTCTCTCACTAAAATCAATACATAAAAATTTTTCAAAATATTTTTAATTATTTAAAGAAGAGATATACACTCACCAAACCAGGAATAGAAGACTGGATTAGATAAAGCCTCAAGAGGGTCTTTCTGTTGTTTACCTCTATGAAGAATCTATTCAAGAGGTGAGAGGCTTGGGAGAGGTTGAGTATCATCAAAAGACAACCCACACCATCCTCAGCATCCACGCTAAACAGAAGATAATGACAGAAGTATAAAACCTAGGACTTATTAATTCCTTTTAACTTCCAATCATGAGCTTTTCAGAATCCAGTTTACTTCAACTTACTACTGATTTACTGTTTCCCTGTAAATCTGAAACTCTTATTACTTGCTAATTAACAATTCCTTGTATTAAATTTTCCTTTGTTCAAATTCCCAGTGTGGTTTCCGTCTCCTGACTGGACAGTGACCCATACACTGGTGCATTTCCCCCTCCCCACCCCCACCACATTCTGTGGGCACAAGGGCAGCAAGATTTTAAGTGGTTTTAGAAATTACAAATGTTTAATTATTTTTTTAAACTAGGAGAATAAGTGGTTTAGTAACCTAACAGAAGAGGATCCTATTTTATATATAACCCTAACAAGCATTTAAAGTTTATTAGATAATGTTATCTTGTATTTCAGAAATGAATGGCTGTCTTGATATCTTCTTCTTCTGTTTTTTTGTAACAGAGACAGAGAGAGAGACAGAGAAAGGGACAAACAGACAGGAAGGGAGAGAGATGAGAAGCATCAGTTCTTTGTTGCGGCACCTTAGTGGTTCATTGATTGCTTTCTCATATCCAACTTGACCTGAGGGCTACAACAGACAGAGTGACCCCCTTGCTCAAGCCAGCAACCTTCGGCTCAAGCTGGTGAGCCTTGCTCAAACTAGATGAGCCCGTGTTCAAGCCAGTGACCTTGGGGTTTCGAACCTGGACCCTCCTCATCCCAGTCCAACACTCTATCCACTGTGCCACTGCATAGTCAGGCAATATCTTATATATTTTAATACTTAATAGTTGAAAAAAGTGAAAATGTGCTTTATTTCATGGTTATCAACACTTCAGAAACAGGGCAGTAATCCTGAATTGCAGGGCACAGAACATTTACCCTTGCTTTCCTTCATGAGAACTGGGCTTCTGAAAAACTGCTCTGGTTCTAAATCAAACACTCAAGTCAGAGTCACCAATCTAAAATGAACTATTAAAAGTAAAAACAACAAAAGGTCTTTATACAATGGTCTTTTGTAAAGCCAGTAGTCGTGGCCACCATCACAGCCACCTGGCCCATGCAGGTTCGCATTTGATTTGGACAGACTGTAATGAAACACGAACCCAAGAACTGGTGGGCCATTACCTTTAATCCTAGCTCGCACGCTGCAGGCGAGAAATACACACAGTGGGAAAACACTTCTCTTTCTATTCACGGCTCTCAAAGCCACTTTTTCACCCAAGTATTCCTAGAATCAAAAGCTCCACTAGCCTTACTCACCCCTGTTGCCTATCTTCTCCTCTCTGCACAACCTCTGCACAAACTGGCTTCTCCTTCAGCACTCCCCCATCTTGCCTGCTCCTCTACAATGCTAATTCCAAGAACCTAGCAAGCAAGAGCTACTGGTCTGCTTCATTTTTTAAAATTGTTTGTTTATATAGATTCAAGAGTCCCATAGAATAAATCCCCCTGACGCCCGTGTTGCCCTAAACATTCACCTTGCCCCCCTACCTCCAATGACCTGACCTCTTCCATTAAGGATTTGCTTTTCTGTTCTCTATAACACTGTGTTTTATATATATATATATATATATATATATATAGATATATATATAGATATAGATATAGATATAGATATATATATATATAAAAAAAAACACAGTGTTATATAACTATATATATATATAGTTTCACCAATCTCTTTCCCTTTTCAGATCACATTCTCTCGTCCACTTACCCTCTCTCGGCTTTCCCTCTGGTCCCTTTGATCCCGTCTCAGCCTCTATTCCGATCCTCAATTCACATTGTTTATTGGATTTCTCAAATGAGTGAGGTCATATGATATTTTTCTTTTTCAGCCTGGCTTATTTCACTTAACATAATAGTTTCCAGGACCATCCATGTTGTCACAAAAGATAAAGATTTCCTTCTTTTTCATGGCCTTATAGTATTCCATTGTAATATATGTACCATCACTTTTTAATCCACTTGTCCACTGACAGACACTTGGGCTGTTTCCAGATCTTGGCTATTGTAAACAATGCTGCCATAAACATGAGGGTGCATTTCTTTTGAATCAGTGATATGGTGTTTTGGGGATATATTCCTAAGAGTGGGGTGGCTGGGTCAAAAGGCAGTTCCATTTTTATTTTTTTGAGGAATCTCCATACTGTTTTCCACAGTGGCTGCACCAGTCTGCATTCCCACCAGCAGTGCAGGAGGCTTCCCTTTTCTCCATATCCTCGCCAGCACCTATCATGTGTTATTTGTTAATGAACACCATTCTGACTGGTGTGAGGTGATATCTCATTGTAGTTTTAATTTGCATTTCTCCAATGATTACTGATGTTGAACATTTTTTCATATGTCTATTGGCCATCTGCATGTCCTCTTTGGAGAAGTATCTATTCAGTTCTTTTGCCCATGTTTTGATTGGATAGTTTATCTTCCTGGTGTTGAGTTTTACACGTTCTTTATAAATTTTGGTTATTAACCCCTTATCAGACATATTGGCAAATATGTTCTCCCATTGTGTGGTTTGTCTTTTTATTCTTTTTATATTGTCTTTAGCTGTACAAAAGCTTTTTATTTTGATATAGTCCCATTTGTTCATCCAGACCTTTATTTCAATTACCCATGGAGATAAATCAGCAAATATATTGCTGCGAGAGATGTCGGAGAGCTTACTGCCTATGTTTTCTTCTAAGATATTTATAGTTTCAAGACTTACATTTAAGTGTATTATCCATTTTAAGTTTATTTTTGTAAATGGTGTAAGTTGGTGGTCTAGTTTCATTTTTTTGCAGGTAGCTGTCCAGTATTCCCAACACCATTTTTTAAAGAGACTGTCTTTACTCCATTGTATGCTCTTACCTCCTTTATCAAATATCAATTGTCCATAAAGGTGTGGCTTTATTTCTGGGTTCTCTGTTCTATTCCATTGATCTATATGCCTGTTCTTATGTCAGTACCAAACTGTTTTGGGTACAATGTCCTTGTAGTATAACTCAGTGGTCCCAAACTTTTTTGGGCCACAGACTGGTTTAATGTCAGAAAATATTTTCATGGATTAGTCTTTAGGGTTGGATGGATAAATGTATCACGTGACCGAGACAAGCATTAAGAGTCAGTCTAAGATGGATGTAACAGAGGGAATCTGGTCATTTTTTAAAAAATAAAACATTGTTCAGATTTAAATATAAATAAAATGAAAATAATGTAAGTTATTTATTCGTTCTCTGGGAATGGTACCAAATAGCCCATGGACCAGTACCGGTCCGTGGCCTAGGTGTTGGGGACCACTGTTAAAACTTGATATCAGGAAGTGTGACACCACCAATTATTATTCCTTTTAAAGATTGCGGAGGCTATTCGTGTTCTTTTTTGGCTCCATATAAAGTTTTGGAATATGTGCTCTATATCTTGAAGTATGTCATTGGTATTTTAATAGGAATTGCATTGAATTTATAAATTGCTTTGGGTAATATAGATATTTTAATGATGTTTATTCTTCTTATCCACGAACAAGGTGTATGCTTCCACTTGTTTGTATCTTCATTGATTTCTTTTATCAATGTTTTATAATTTTATGAGTACAAGTATTTAATCTCCTTGGTTAAAATTCCTCCTAGGTACTTTATTTTTTTTGTTGCATAGTGAAGGGGATTGTTTTCTTTTTTTTTTTTTTTTAAATCTTTTTTTTTTTTAGAGAGGAGAGAGAGAGAGACAGAGAGAGAGAGAGAAGGGGGGAGGAGCTGGAAGCATCAACTCCCATATGTGCCTTGACCAGGGAAGCCTAGGGTTTTGAACCGGCGACCTCAGCATTTCCAGGTCAACACTTTATCCACTGCGCCACCACAGGTCAGGGGATTGTTTTCTTAATTTCTCTTTCAGACAGTTCATTGTTGGTTTATAAAAATGTCTTTGATTTCTGAGTATTAATTTTATATTCTGTAACCTTGCTGAATTCATTTACCAAGTCCAGTAGTTTCTTGACTGAGACTATAGAGTTTTCTATGTACAGTATCATACCACCTACAAATAGATAGTTTTACTTCTTCTTTTCCAATTTGGGTACCTATTATTTCTTCTTCTTGTCTGATTGCTGTGGCTAGGACTTCCAGAACTATGTTGAATAAGAGTAGTGAAAGGGGCACCCCTGCCTTATTCCTGATGTTAGGGGATTGCTTTTAATTTTGCCCATTGCATATGATGTTGGCTATGGGTTTGTCATAGATGGCCTTTATAATGTTGAGGTATGTTTCCTGTATTCCCACTTTGCTGAGAATTTTTATCATAAATGGGTGCTAGATTTTATCAAGTGCTTTTCCTGCATCCATTGATATTATCATGTGATTTGTACTCTTCCTTCTTTTTATGTGATGAATCACATTGATTGATTTGTGAATATTGTACAGCCTTGCCTCCCAAGAATAAATCCCATTTGATTATGATATATGATTTTTTTCATGTATTGCTGGATCCGGTTTACTAATAATTTGTTGAGAATTTTAGCATCTATTTTCATCAAGGATATTGGCCTATAGTTTTCTTCATTTGTATTGTCTTTGCCTGGTTTTGGAATCAGAATTATGCTCACCTCATAAAAGGACCTTGGAAGTTATCCCTCCTCTGAAATTTTTTGAAATAGCTTAAGAAGGATAGGACTTAATTCTTCTTTGAATATTTGGTAGAATTCACCTGTGAAGCCATCTGGCCCAGGTCTTTTTGTTTGTTGGAATTTTTTTTGATAACCGTTTTGATCTCATCTGTTGTAATCGGTCTGTTTAGGTTTTCTGATTCTTCCAAATTGATATTTGAAAGATTATATGTTTCAAGGATTTCATCCATTTCACCTAGGTTGTCTAATTTTTTGGTGTACAGTTCTTCTGTACACCAGTATTTTCTTACAATCCTTTGTGTTTCTGCTGTGTCAGATGTTACTTCTCCACTCATTTCTAATTTTATTTATTAGAGTCCTCTCTCTTTTTTTCTTGGTGAGTCTGGTTAAAAGTTCATCAATCTTGTTTAACTATCCAAAGAACCAGCTCTTGGTTTTATTGATCCTCTATATTGTTTCTTTAGCCTCTATGTCATTTATTTCTGCTCTGATCTTTATTTCCTTCCTTCTACATCCTATAGAATTTACTTGTTGTTCTTTTTCTAGTTCTTTTAGATGCAGGGTTAAATTATTTATTTGAGTTTTTTTTCATTCATTTTTTTAGAGAGGAGAGGAAGAGACAGAGAGAGAGAGAGAGGAGAGACAGAGAGAGAGAAGGGGGTAGGAGCTGGAAGCATTAACTCCCATATGTGCCTTGACCAGGCAAGCCCAGGGTTTCGAACCAGCGACCTCAGCATTTCCAGGTCGACACTTTATCCACTGCGCCACCACAGGTCAGGCCTATTTGAGCTTTTTCTAGCTTCTTAAGGTATGCCTGTAATGCCATGAACTTCCCTCTCAGGACTGCTTTTGCTGCGTTCCACAGATTTTGAGTTGTTCTATGCTCATTTTCATTTGTTTCAAAAACATTTTTTATTTCTTCCTTGATCTCGCTGACCCATTCATTATTTAATAACATGCTGTTTAGTTTCCAGGTCTTTGAGTGTTTTTCAGTTTTTTTACTGTACTTGATTTCAAGTTTCATGTGATTGTGATCCGAGAAGATGCGATTGTGATCTGAGAAGATGCTTGATATGATTTCAATCTTCTTAAATTTATTAGGACACGGTTTGTATCCTAATATGTAGTCTATCCTAGAGAATGTACCATAAGCACTTGAAAAGAATGTATATTTTGCTGCTTTAGGGTGAAAGGTTCTGAAGATATCTATTAAATCCAGTTGATCTAGTGTATCCTTTAAGTCTGCTGTTTCTTTGTTAATTTTCTTTCTCGAGGATCTATCTACTGATGTTAGTGGGGTATTGAAATCTCCTACTATTATAGTATTGCTGTTGATCTCACTCTTTTTTTTTTTTTTTTTTTTTTTTTTGCATTTTTCTGAAGCTGGAAACAGGGAGAGACAGTCAGACAGACTCCCGCATGCGCCCAACCGGGATCCACCCGGCACGCCCACCAGGGGCGACGCTCTGCCCACCAGGGGGCGATGCTCTGCCCATCCTGGGCGTCGCCATGTTGCGACCCTCCTGGGTGTCGCCATGTTGCGACCAGAGCCACTCTAGCGCCTGGGGCAGAGGCCACAGAGCCATCCCCAGCGCCCGGGCCACTTTGCTCCAATGGAGCCTTGGCTGCGGGAGGGGAAGAGAGAGACAGAGAGGAAGGCGCGGCGGAGGGGTGGAGAAGCAAATGGGCGCTTCTCCTATGTGCCCTGGCTGGGAATCGAACCCGGGTCCTCTGCACGCTAGGCCGACGCTCTACCGCTGAGCCAACCGGCCAGGGCTAATCTCACTCTTTATGTCCATCCAAATCTGCTTTATATATTTAGGCTCTCCAATATTAGGTGCATAGATATTTATAATGGTTATATCATCCTGTTGGATTCCTCCTTTCGTCTTTATGTAGTGACCTTCTTTATCGCTTACTATATAGCCTTTGTTTAAAGTCTATTTTGTCAGATATAAGTATTGCTAGCCCAGCTTTTCTTTCATTTCCATTTGCATGAAGTATTTTTTTTCCATCCCTTTACTTTCAGTCTATGTGCATCTTTTGTTTTCAGGTGGGGGTCTCCTGTAGACAGCATATGTACGGGTCCTGTTTTATTATCCATGCAGCTACCCTATGTCTTTTGATTGGAGCATTTAATCCATTTACATTTAAGTTATTGATATTAGTTGTTTATTGCCATTTTATTCTTTAAATCTACATTCCTCTTTTACTAGATTTTCCCTCCTTTGTTCTGTTTACAACAAGCCCCTTAACATTTCTTGCAGCATTGATTTGGTTGTAATGAATTCCTTGAGGTTTTTTTTTAACTGGGAAGCTTTTTATTTCTCCTTCAATTTTGAACGATAGCCTTGCTGGATAAAGCGGTCTTGGTTGTAGGCTCTTGTTCTGCATTACTTTGAATATTTCTTACCATACCCTTCTGGCCTCAAGTGTTTCTGTTGAGAAATCAGATGTCATTCTTATGGGGGTTCCTTCATAGGTGATTGGCTGCTCTTCTCTTGCAGCTTTTAGTATTTTTTCTTTATTTCTTAGCTTTGGTATTTTAATTATGATGTGTCTTGGTATAGGTCTCTTTGCTTTCCACTTTAATGGGATTCTCTGCTTCATGAACTTGTGTGGCTTTCTCCTGCATCAACTTGGGGAAGTTTTCAGCCAGCTCAGGCTGCTCCACAGTTGTGTTGGATGCCTCCCCTCTCCTTCGCAGCACAGGTCACAGGGCTCTACCCTTCACAGGTGCATGGGCTGCCTTTCCAAGCTTGCCCCCCCCCCTGTGGGCATGCAGGACACCTCTCTGGGCTCTGCCCTTCACCATCACCACATGGGCCACCTGGATTCAGTCCCCATGGGCCTGCAGCACCTCTCACTGGGCTCTGCCACCCATGGCACAGAAGATGACTGACCTCTCTGGGGTCTGCCTCACGCTGGTGCAGGGGACTCCTTGCCATGCTGGGTTCTGCCCTCACTGGCACGAGGCTGGCCCCTCAGGCTCCACCTCCTGCCACCACCACATGCAGGCTGCTTTGCTTTGCCCTTCCCCAACCACCTTGCAGGTCAAACGTGCAGTCACAGCCGCAGCTGGGTTCTCCCGCCCTTTGTAGGGTACTCAGCAGGTTGGGGAGGCCATGTAGTCCAGATCTCAGCACTCAAATCCTGTGTCCCTGATTCGTTCCCTGCTTGTGTCTCTCTACACTGACTGGAGCAGGAGAGCCTCTGGTGGGTGGGGTAATTGCTTCCCTTTGCTGGCTTGGTTCTCCCATGAAGAATGGGCACTTTAGGTTTGGGGTGTGATCCAGTACTGAGGTCAGGGTGCCTGTCCCCCACAGTCTCTCCCTGTGCTCCTAAAGACTACACTCTCCTCTCGCAACTCCAGTCCTCTTGGCGCTCCCCGCTCCTGGAGTGCCAGGTAAGTGGCTGTGAATGAAGTTTTCTGTGCGGACCCTTTAGGATGGAGCCTGGATCTGAAAGTTCTATCTGTCTCTCACAAACAGTAACCTGGCTCTTCTTTCAGCTAAATACTGTCCATATACCTGCTCTAGTCTCTGGGGCTCCAGGCTGGGGCTCCAGTTCTAGGGCTGGGGGTCCACAACTCTGGAACCCCCCAGTCCTGTGAGAGACTCTCCAGGCCACTGCTCACTCCTAGGAGTGGGGTAGTCCTTTCCACGTCTCCGCCTTTCCTACCGGTTGAGTGTGGTTCCTTTGGTGATGCTTGGTTATAGATTCCTCGTAGTTTAGTCCAAAGTTGGTTTTTCAAGATGATTGTTCCTAAGTTAAGATGTAATCTACTTTAGTTCTGGGAGGTGGGAGTTGTAACATCCACCTACTCTGTCGCCATTTTCCTCTCCTGGTCTGCCTCATTTTATAGGGTAGAAAATTAAAGCCTTTAAACCAATATATTACAAATAAGGAAGTCTCTGATACAAAACCACTTATCTGAGGCATAAATGGGATTCCTCATAAGAGTGCACCACCTCATATCATGCAACTGTCAAGGGTAGAACACAAAGCTTAGTGTTGAGAAGATCTTAGTATTAAAAGGATGGGAAAGGCTTCATCTTAAAACTAAGCCTTAGGCTATAAGGACCTTGCCTGCTTGCAGCCTGTCCCCCACACCCAATGCAAACTATAAGTGAGCAAACATATATATCATATTTGCAAACTTATTTGACCCACATCTTTCTTTAAAAAATCAAGATGGGCCTGACCAGGCAGTGGCGCAGTGGATAGAGTGTTGGACTGGGATGCCGAGGACCCAGGTTCGAGACCCCGAGGTCGCCAGCTTGAGCGCGGGCTCATCTGGTTTGAGCAAAAAAGCTCACCAGCTTGGACCCAGGGTCACTGACTCAAGCAAAGGGTTACTCAGTCTACTGAAGGCCTGCGGTCAAGGCACATATGAGAAAGCAATCAGGCCCTGGCCGGTTGGCTCAGTGGTAGAGCGTCGGCCTAGCGTATGGAGGACCCGGGTTCGATTCCCGGCCAGGGCACACAGGAGAAGCGCCCATTTGCTTCTCCATCCCTCTGCCGCGCTTTCCTCTCTGTCTCTCTCTTCCCCTCCCGCAGCCAAGGCTCCATTGGAGCAAAGATGGCCCGGGCGCTGGGGATGGCTCCTTGGCCTCTGCCTCAGGCGCTAAAGTGGCTCTGGTCGCAACATGGCGACGCCCAGGATGGGCAGAGCATCGCCCCCTGGTGGGCAGAGCGTCGCCCCTGGTGGGCGTGCCGGGTGGATCCCGGTCGGGCGCATGCGGGAGTCTGTCTGACTGTCTCTCCCTGTTTCCAGCTTCAGAAAAAATGAGGAAAAAAAAAAAAAAAAAGAAAGCAATCAATGAACAACTAAGGTGTCGCAATGCAGAACGAAAAACTAATAATTGATGCTTCTCATCTCTCCATTCCTGTCTGTCCCTTTCTATCCCTCTCTCTGACTCTCTCTCTGTCTCTGTAAAAAAAAGAAAAGGTAAAAAATCAAGATGGTAAAATAATCTTACCAGAAGCACACATTCCTCATCAAAAAGAAGTCTACTGAATGACTATCTATAACTGGTAAACAATGGGTCAGATATAAGCTAGGATGTAATCTATTTCAGTATGTACAAAATAGATAAATATTTTATTTAACACTGGCTAAAATATTTTTTAATTTTCTCTATGGTCAGCTGAAAAAGACAAAGCAGAAACACTTAAGGTAGAAAAAATTATAAAATATCAATAATTGTTGCAATTTAAATATTAACATGTTTAGAAAATAAACATAAAGCATAAAAAGTGCCAAGATTCTTTCCTCAGTGAGCTCATAGCATAGGTGGTGGTACACCTATGTAATCCCCAAAATTAGGACATAATATTATTGAGTACAGAAGTAGGGATGCAAGGAAGAGTAATTCTCACTCAGGAAAGCTGAGAACATTTAGCTGGGTCTTAAAGAACAAATAGGTTAGGCCAGTGGGTCAGCAAACTCTGACTCGCAAGCCACATGCGGCTCTTTGGCCCCTTGAGTGTGGCTCTTCCACAAAATACCACGTGCAGGCACTACCTCAATAAGGAATGTACCTACCTATATAGTTTAAGTTTAAAAAATTTGGCTCTCAAAAAAAAATTCAATCACTGTACTGTTGATATTTGGCTCTGTTGACTAATGAGTTTGCTGACCACTGATTAGGCTAAGACTAGACAAAAAACCTAAGACGCTGGAAAAAACTTGGAGGGTTTGGGACGTTTTAAATTTACAGGTATATCTGGAATACAGAATCCAGGATAAGCACAAAAGAAAAGCCAAAAATAAACTGTGGCTTAGATTCTTAAAAAGCATGATTATATATGTACTCACAGCCTCAAAGCAGCACACCATCTTCAGGTAGTATTTACAACCTTAAAGTATTCCCACCTTCTCCAACTAGCCCAGCTACTGAAAAGAAAGCCTCACTATTAGTGCTGATAAGATTCACACACCTGAGCAAATAGTAAGCTGAACATTGAAGTACTAGAATTAGAGTAATCCTCAGTAAATATCACTCATGATTTAAAGGAACAGATGTTTTCTTCCAAGATGTTAATAGTTTCATGACCTACCTTTAAGTCTTTTTATCCTTTTTGAGTTTAATTTTGTGAATGGTGTAAGTTGGTAGTCTAGTTTAATTTTTTTTTTTTTTTAATTTTCTGAAGCTGGAAACGGGGAGAGACAGTCAGACAGACTCCCGCATGCCCCAACCAGGATCCACCCAGCACGCCTACCAGGGGGCGACGCTCTGCCCACCAGGGGGCGATGCTCTGCCCCTCCGGGCATCGCTCTGTTGCGACCAGAGCCACTCTAGCGCCTGGGGCAGAGGCCAAGGAGCCATCCCCAGCGCCCAGGCCATCTTTGTTCCAATGGAGCCTTGGCTGCGGGAGGGGAAGAGAGAGACAGAGAGGAAGGAGAGGGGGAGGGGTGGAGAAGCAGATGGGTGCTTCTCCTGTGTGCCCTGGCTGGGAATCGAACCCGGGACTTCTGCACGCCAGGCCGACGCTCTACCACTGAGCCAACCGGCCAGGGCCTAGTTTCATTTTTTTGCAGGTACCTGTCCAATTTTCCCAACACCATTTGTTAAAGAGACTGTCTTTACTCCATTGTATGCTCTTACCTCCTTTGTCAAATATAAATTGACCATAAAGCTGTGGACTAATTTCTGGGTTCTCTGTTCTGTTCCACTGATCTGTATGTCAGTTCTTATGCCAGTACCAAGCTGTTTTGGGTACAGTGGCCTTATTGTATAACTTGATATCAGGACGTGTGATACCTCCCACTTTATTCTTTATTCTCAAGATTGCTGAGGCTATTCGTGTTCTTTTTTGGTTCCATGTAAAGTTTTGGAATATTTGTTCTATATCTTTGAAGTATGTCATTGGTATTTTAATAGGAATTGCACTGAATTTATAAATTACTTTGGGTAATATAGACATTTTAATGGTGTTCATTCTTCCTATCCATGAACACGGTATATGCTTCCACTTGTTTGTATCTTCTTTGATTTCTTTTATCAATGTTTTAAAATTTTCCATATACAAGTCCTTTACCTCCTTGGTTCAATTCACTTCTAGGTACTTTATTTTTTTTGTTGCATAGTGAAGGGGATTGTTTCTTAATTTCTTTTTCAGACAGTTTATTATTGGTGTATAAAAATGCTACTGATTTCTGAATATCCTGTCCCATTGCTGAATTCATTTATCACATCTAGTAAAGAACAGAATTCTTAAAAATAGTATATCCTGTCCTGCTCCCAACACCATTCAGAATCCAACTATTGTTCTGCATAGAGACGTGGAGAGGGAAGGTAAAAAGTTCCTAGAAATGTTTGTCCATATTTTGCATTCCTATTACGTTGGACACAAGATCTTCCTTCTCTTAATGCAAATTGGTGAAATATTTCAAGTTTTAAAGTTTCCACCAAACAATCAGGATTTTGGAAGCTATAGGATACATTCCGTCTGTCTACAGGCTAGTTTCTGCTGTATGCTCAAACAATGAATAACCAATGCCTGCACTTTTGTTGCTAGAACATTTAACAATACATGATTAGAGGTATCTGGTTTTTGCAAATGAAACAACTATGGCACTAGCCTGCATTTATGTACAGTAATTCCTCTGTCCCTAGAGACTTAAGATGCTTCACCAGTTTTATCTTACTGTATCCTCATTCAATCCTCATAAAAGTAGTAGTTGGGAAGTAATGTTTCATGAAGGCAAAAATGAAATAGCAAAAGAGAAAAAGTCTGACCAATATAGGTCTAGAAGCTAGCAATACCCACACATTCACAATGTAATAATGTAAAGAGTAACTGAAACAGTGGGGCTGACAAGGCAGAACAGGAATGCCTAGTAGGCAGAAAGAAGAATGGGGTGTGACAGGCCTGCCAGGTCTTCCAAGTCAAGGCAGCAGAGCAGAGGCACACACAGGAGACGCCGACACCCCGCATGCCAGGGAATGTGGCCTAAGGTGCCCATACTCAAAAATGAAGTCTTAGTTCTTACAGATCCCAGGACTTCCAGGCATTTGAGGAGATTTCCAATGGTGGACTGTCCCAGGTCCAGCAATATGCTGCATTTATTGAACAGTATGACAAGAAAAAAAGGAGTCCATGCTCAAATAAGTGGGAAAAGCACTAGGTTAAATAGAACTAGTTCCTTTTCTGCAGTATTCTTTGGTACCTTTAACTACTGATGTACACTGGAAACTCAAAGAGGAAAAAAGATTATACGGCATTTCCAAAACTTATTCTACAACAGGACTACACTCCCCTTTCACTGTCCAGAAAAATATGCTAACATCTACACAAATGCCTGACAATATGGTAAAGCTCACAAAGATAGGGTTTAAGCCCAAATACATGCTTCATCAGGAAGAGAGGATACTGCAGAGACATAAATCTCACATTACCACTTTACCTTTATTTCAGAGAAACAAGGATGAACTTCATTACCTTTTGGTGCTCATCTCTGTAACACTCCTGCTGTACCATTTCCAAAAGTTTTAGAGCCAACTGCTGCCTCGAGGGACTGTCTTCATCCATGGATATGCAGTTGTCCAAGGCAGTAGAAGATAATATCTGAAGAACTGGCATTACTAGCAGCAAGGATGACTTTGGAACTTTCTGACCCTCAGCAAAAGACAGGAGCTTCAAAGCTATTCATCAAAACAATAATTCATGTGTTTAAAATTAATACCATGGTTAAATAAAATGCTATTTTGTTTAAGGGTAATGTGCAAGAAGTATTCTTAGCTGATTGCAAGTGGGTCAGACATATAACTAAGATAATAAATCTCATCTTTTTAGAAATAAAAGGAACATAAATATTAAATAGTATCTAAAACAAGTTGTTTCTGTGTATAACTGAAAACTTGATGAAAGTCTTAGAAAAAATACGTATTGTATATCATAAAGTACAAATCAATTCTTTTTGGGATCAGTATAAATTTCTTTAAAATATAATTTAACTTTTGTCCTTGTTTGGTCAGATCCTTCTCCTTACATCAACAAACAGGGCCAAGAGACCACAGAGTTCCTAATCAGGGGAGAGCAAGCCCAACGTCTGCCCTTCCCTTACAAACCCAGCTGAGAACTGTGTGAAGAGATTAGTAAGTAAACAAGGCGAAGCAGGGCTATCTTTCCAGTTTAATCACGAAGAAGCCGATCAGGAAAGTCTCAAAGTCCATAACCAGCAAAGCAGTCAAACCCACTTTTGCAAATGATTCCTTTTGTAACACGTAAACTCAACCTACACCAGAACCATACGTACAAATGTACAATAAATGATTTAAATGTACAACAATGACTTAGCTTCATTAGAGTCTCCACTAGACTAATAACAATGAATTAAGGCATAAATGTAGTTTTCCCATGGTTAATGAATGAACATTAATTTTCTGAATGATTTTATTCCTAGACTTCTGAGCTAGATGATCAAAGCAATGAGCTGATATCTGCACTATACCAAAAACAAAAAAATCTACAAGTTTTAAATCATGTGAGTTGTCAGTATTTTATGATTAAATCACCTGGAAGTCAAACCTGACTATAGTAGGAAGTACAAATACCTGTTTCTCTAACACTATTAATTTATATTTTTTTCCCTAAATATTAGTCTTAATTCATAATTGAGATATCATGAAAATTTGTTATCTTTAACAAAGCAGGAAATGCACATAATACAAATATTTATATACTCTATTATAAATCTTCCAGACACTTTTATAATTGTTATTTACAATCAAGGGTTAATAATTAAGAAGCATAATATCATATTTATGCTATGCATTTTTCATATTTGAAATAATTGATATATTCTTGGTTGTTTATTTCTTTGAACACTCATCCTCAATATAGAAAATAACAGTTCTTTACTTTTCAACAAGATGTGCTGGCTCAGTAGTGTTTAATATAATTTATACAATCTAACTAAGATAACTTCACAGTGGTTTACAAAATGGTCTGCTATCCAACAAATAAAGTTTTGCAGTGTTTGAACCTACAGTATCCTATTATACATGAACAGCAATAAAACAGTGCAGCTTCAGAATTTAAAATGCAATTTCTCTACAGCTCTGGAATTTCTTTTTGACAAAAAACAAAACCTATTTATATAAAATAGCCACAAAAGGCAAATTTATATAGACAAAAAGCACATTAGTGTTTGTCTGGAGCTAAGGGTGGGAATAAGAATTAACTGTAAGTGGGCACAAAAACTTTGCAGGGGCCTGACCTG